>NC_134903.1:5553942-5561442 GCF_041734735.1 Babylonia areolata | reverse complement strand
CGCCATCGAACATTGTGTGGGAATTGAAATATGAAGGTTATGCGAGTTCTCGATTTATTTATTCAGTTTTGAATTCATCTATTCATTAATACGTTTGACTGAGAAGGTGATGTGACAGAATCGGTTATGCGTTAGTGGGGGGGCAGGGGGGGTCGGGGGGGGGGGGGGAGAAAACAAAATACCCCCCCAGATGTGAATGGGTACCTGACTTCTTCCGTTGGTGAGGGAAAGGTGAATTAACAGTGGCGAAAGGAGAGAGGATCGCGCCCCAGCCGAGTCCCAGACACAAGTGGCTATGGATTATCTTATCCCTGATGGTCATATAAGGTGTCAGGACCTTTAAACTTTCCAACTCAGGATTATTACGTTCATTGACAGCAAAAGCAAATCGTGGGCTGTATGTAATTAATGACCTCTCGTTTGTTTGGAGAAAACACACGCGGCGCGGAAAAGCGAAATGTTGACTGGATAAAAGAAAGAAAAGAAATTAAAGTAACTACTAATATAAGCAGGAGTTAAAAAAAAGAACAACTGACAGTCACTATGATGTAAGCACGAGCGCAAACTGACAATCACTATCCCATAAGCAAGAGTTGAAACTGACAGTCACAGTTCCGTAAGCAAGAGTTTAAAAACCGAGAGTCACCATTATTCAAGTACCGGTCAGCCTGACAGTCACTATGATGCAAGCTAAGAGTTTAACTCACTCAATACGGCCAGTCCTCTCTTCTCCTCTACACAGATCCCTCGGATGTCCAGTGGGTGTCTGAATGACCCAACCTTTAGCTTCCGTCGTCAGAACTGTGGTATTCTTTGTCAACATTCACCTCTTCAGTATAAGAGCGTTCCGCTTGCTATATTTTGATGATGGTAATTGGGATGAAACGCTGTTAACGTCGTCTCTTTCGCCGTTCGTATGGAGAGAGTTGACAGTCACTACTATTATGCAAGCAAGAGTTCAAAACTGACAACCACTGTTCCGTAAACAAAACTTCAAAAGTGGGAGTCACTGTTATAGTGCAAGCACCATTTCAAACTGATCGTCACTGTGATACAAGCATGAGTTCAAACTGATAATCACCATTATGCAAGCACCATTTCAAACTGATCGTCACTGTGATACAAGCATGAGTTCAAACTGATAATCACCATTATGCAAGCACCATTTCAAACTGATAGTCACTATGATGCAAGCAAGAGTTTAGCCTGACAGTCACTATCATTTTAGAAAGAGTTCAAAATGACGTGTTCAAAACACACACTCATGGCTTACACACAAGCAAGTGTTTTCTTAGTTCCATTTTTGTGACATTTTGACATTGTCCTATGCTGGTCTTCGGAGCAGTTATTGCAGAACACGTTATAATTGGTTGATTTGGGGTTTGCGTTTTTTGGGGGGTTATTGTTTCTTTTTGTTTCACTTTCATTCTATAAACTATTTCTCCACATGCACGTCCGCGCGCGCGCGCACACACACACACACACACACACACACACACACATACACCCCCATCCCCACAAACCCCCCTCCCTCCACACACACATGCATTCACGCGCGCACACATGCGCACATCCATTTACTCTCTGCCCCCCTCGCCCCTGTTTTTTTGTTTGTTTTGTTTTGTTTTGTTTTATCTTATTTTCATATTTTCCCCTGTCATGCACATACGGACACAACCCACACACATTTGAATGCAAACACAGAAAAGTTCTCTCTTAGCCGTTCTGAGTATGATGGATGACAAAGATCTAGACATTAAACTGAATGAATGTCAACGTAGATGTGGAATAAAAAAAAAAATAAACGAAGCATGCTTGTGAAACGTTTTACACCGGTGTGTTGGACCTGAATGGTGTGAGCACGGTGTTGCCGGTGTGGATTGTGCAGGTTACAGAACCCGAGTATTTCACTCCGGGCTTCCTATTCTTCAGGAGCCTGGTGTTGTCAGTCATTACACTGGGCACACTTGTCATGGAGGCGTCACTGCGTTCGGACAAACCCATACACGCTAATCTACACCTCGTCTGCTAAGCTTGACGGGCGCAATAGCCGAGTGGTTAAAGCGTTGGACTGTCAATCTGAGGGTCCCGGGTTCGAATCACGGTGACGGCGTCTGGTGGGTGAAGGGTGGAGATTTTTACGATCTCCCAGGTCAACATATGTGCAGACCTGCTAGTGACTGAACCCCCTTCGTGTGTATATGCAAGCATAAGATCAAATACGCACGTTAAAGATCCTGTAATCCATGTCAGCGTTCGGTGGGTTATGGAAACAAGAACATATCCAGCATGCACACCCCCGAAAACGGAGTGTGGCTGCCTACATGGCGGGGTAAAAACGGTCATACACGTAAAGGCCCACTCGTGTGCATACGAGTGAACGTGGGAGTTGCAGCCCGCGAGCGCAGAAGAAGAAGAAGAAGTCTGCTAAGCAGATGTCTGACCAACAGCTCAACCCAGCACACTTCCGTCAGTTCTCTAGTGCATGGATATGATTAATATTTTGTACCTTATCAATGACGGGCGCAATAGCCGAATGGTTAAAGCGTTGGACTGACTTTCAATCAGAGGGTCCTGGGTTCGAATCTCGCTGGTGCATAATTATGTGCAGACCTGCCAGTGCCTGAACCCCCTTCGTGTGTATACGGCAAGCAGAAGATCAAAATTAATAGGCATGTTAAGATCCTGGAATCCATGTTATGGAAACAAGAAGATACCCACCATGCTTACCCCCGCAAACGGAGTATGGCTGCCTATATAGGATAGGGGGAAAAAAACAAACTGCAGGCACGAAAAAATGCAAAAAAAAAACAAAAAAGGGTGGTGGCGCTGTAGTGTAGTGACGCGCTCTCCCTGGGGAGAGCAGCCCGAATTTTACACATAGCAATCTGTTGCGATAAAAAAAGAAAAAGAAATACAAATGCAAATAGATGGCGGGGTAAATAAACAAAAAAGCAACAAACAAACAAACAGACTAAAAACAAAAACGGTCATACACGTGAAATATTACATGTTTGAGTGTGTATGTGTGCGTGCCTGAAATCTGATTGAATGACACAGGAAACTAATGATGCGCGGCCAATGGCAGCCGTCAGTCGGCTCTACCCAGCTAGGCAACCTGTTGTGTAAATGACTCCGTGTTTGTAAAGCGGCTTAGAGCACTTGGTCTCCGACCGAGGATAGGAGCTACAGAAGTATCCATATCAATCAATCAACAAAAAAAAGAAAAGATTTTCTTCAACAGAATTTTGCCAGAGGACAATACCAATGTTGCCATGGGTTCTTCTTCTGTGTGCCAAGTGCGTACTGCACACGGCCGGGACCTCTGTTTATCGTATATTCCCAATGACTGGACGCTCAGTTAAATTTTCCAGTCAAACTTGGGAGAAAGGGCGAGAGCGGGATTCGAACTTACACCCTCATGGACACTGTTTCAGCAGATGAGTATCGTATCTTTTCTTCCACCTTGCTCCTTACACAAAATGATGAATACAGCAAGAACGACCGAAAACGCATCCCAGTTCACTAGCTGTCTGTGAATAACAGGGGCGGTAAGTCAACAAAACTGACAGTGTGGTAGCTAAGCTCTCCACAGTGAACTCCCTTGAAAACGGGGTTGACAACGAGTTCTTCGAAATGCCCGAGACTAAAACACTTATCCCAATACTACAGGTACTTTGTCTCAATACCACAACCACCCCGTCTCGGAACTATTCAGTCTCGATCTGTACGGGTTCAATCTTGGTACTGTATATACACATATATAGATAGATTTGGGGGGGGGGGGGGGGGGGGGGGGGTCCCCACCGGCACCCAGCTCTCACCTATGAGTCCTAGAAGCTGCTAGCATGTGGCAGCACCCAACCCCCGGGCAACGGCTTTGACAGGCTGGCTAAACTAGGTGAGGGTAGCCGACGGGTCTCAAACCCTCTGGCCAGAGTGCTACTCAACCGTCTCATAGCGCACCTTGAGCAAGGTCTCCTACCAGAGAGCCAGTGTGGCTTCCGGAAAGAACGCGGGACTATCGACATGGTGTTTGCTGCCAGGCAGCTCCAGGAGAAGTGTCAGGAACAGAACGCCGACCTTTACTCCACCTATGTCGATCTGACTAAAGCCTTCGATACTGTTAGCAGAGATGGCCTTTGGAGAATCATGGCGAAGTACGGATGTCCCAGAAAGTTCATCACCAGCATACGGCAACTACACGATGGGATGCTGGCCCGAGTCCAAGACAACGGAGAGACTTCAGAACCATTCCCTGTCTCCAACGGAGTCAAGCAAGGGTGTGTTCTTGCCCCCACCCTGTTCAGTCTCATGTTTTCAGCCATGCTGACAGATGCCTTCAGTGACGCTGACGTAGGCATTGGCATCAGGTACCGCACAGATGGCTCACTCTTCAACCTCAGGAGGCTTCAAGCAAAAACCAAGGTGAGGACAGACACCGTCAACGACTTCCTGTTTGCTGATGACTGCGCTCTCAACGCTGCCTCCGAAGCTGACATGCAACACAGCGTCGACAAGTTCTCTGCTGCCTGTGACAACTTTGGCCTCACAATCAGCACAAAGAAGACTGAGGTGATGCACCAGCCAGCTCCAGGAAAGCCTTACGTTGAACCAAACATCTTCATCAGCGGGCAACGACTGAACGCGATGGACAAGTTCACATACCTGGGCAGTACACTCTCTCGCACAGTTGTCATCGACGACGAGGTGAATGCCAGACTCGCCAAAGCCAGCGCTGCCTTCGGCAGACTCCATAAGAACGTTTGGAACAGGAGAGGCATCACCCTGGAGACGAAGCTCAAAGTATACAAGGCCATAGTTCTCACCACACTGCTCTATGGATGTGACTCATGGACGGTCTACAAACGCCACGCCAAAAAGCTGAACCACTTCCACACCACCAGCCTCAGGAAACTTCTCGGCATAAAGTGGCAAGAGAAGATCCCTGACAAAGATGAAAAGGTGTTAGAGTATATGTGCTGGTCAGTGTGTGTGTGTGCCGCAAACATATGGAGTCCCACGTGATCAGCCGCCTGGGGACCATCCAGCCTGCAGGCATCAACACCAGAGTGATGGACCCTTAGCGGCCCTGGGCCCTCTTCTCTCTTTTCCCCTCCCTTTTCACTGCTCCTGTCCCCCTGCAATCCACCTTCACACACACACACACACTCATTCTCTCTCTCCCTCCCTCCTTCCTCTCTCCCCCACTTTTCCCTCCCCCCTCTCCCTCTCCACCACTCTCTCTCCCTGTCTCTCACTCCCTCTCTCTCTCCCCCCCCCCGCGCCCCCCCCCCCCCCCCCCGCCCCCCGCCCACCCACCCCCCTTCGTTTTCTTTCTCTCCCTTCACACGCACAGGCACACACACACACACTGACCAGCACATATACTCTAACACCTTTTCATCTTTTGGCGAACCTCAACCCTCTTTCCCGCCCCCCTCCAGTGTTTAACTCTCTCCATACGAACGGCGAAAGAGACGACGTTAACAGCGTTTCACCCCAATTACCATCATCAAAATATTGCAAGCGAAGGCTGAAGACGTGAATGTTGACAAAGAATACCACAATTCTGACGACGGAATCTAAAGGATGGGTCATTCAGACACCGACTGGACATCCGAGGGGCCTGTGTAGAGGAGCAGAGAGGACTGGCCGTACTGAGTGAGTTAATTAACCATCCCCCCTTCTTTTCCTTTGTAAATATTGCTCACCTTTTTCTCTGTTCTTTTTTTCTTTTCTTTTTTTTTCCTCTGATTACTCCTCACAGTTCTTAGTTTTACCTGTCTTGGTTTTGCCCTCTCTTTTCTTCTCCATTCTCTATTTTTCTCCCCATGAAGAAGGGCCTAGGGCCCGAAACGTCGGGATACTCTCTTCATAGGACAAGTCACCACCTACAGGTTAGTCTCAACCGTTTTCTCGCCTTCAAGACTCACTTTTGCTTCGCGCTTTATCCAGTAAAGGAATCATGAGGAGAGAAAATTAAAATAGATTTGAAAAAACCGTTAAAAAATGCTATGTATTAAATATGATATATAAGATAAGCTTGTGACAAAAAAAAAAAAAGGACCGTAGCGGGTTCGAACCACATATGTTCAGTTCCGATGCAAACAGACTAATCCCTGAGGCTGCGGTACCTCTGACGTTAAATGTTTAAATTTAAAACTTAAAGCTATGTTGACGTTTTCTTCTTCGTGTGATAAATAGATGTGATTGTAGTGGACGTAATAACGCCGTTTAAATCATGTATTTTGTGTGTTTTATTATATATCGATTATTCTTTTATTTCGGAGGTAAAGGAGGCGTTGCCATCACCTTCAAGCACATCGCAACACATTGTAGATCTCTAGATCTGTACAAACTAGTCTACAACGGGCTGAAAGAAACGATCGATTCAATTTTTCTCTTGTGTTCATTCCACTTAATTCAGTGTCTGCTTAAGAATATTTATATGCAGTAAACACGTCGATGGTGTAGTTAGTATCACTGTATGTGCTCTGTCCAGAATTTGTGTTTCTTTCCTTTTAATTGTGAACAAGAAATCCGAGGTCATGTCGTCTTCAAAAACAACCTACCTTATAGTCAGCCGAACTCAGTAGAAAGCGGTTTTTAGAATTTTCGGATTTCGGAACACATCTCAACGAAATAAATCGTTAAATCAATGATTCGGAAATACAGCTTAATTCGGGAGACTTACAACCTGTTATTGGTATGACTGTGAAGATTTGTTTTCATACTATGTTTAAGCCAATTTTAGTGTTGGCAGACACAGTATTTCCAGAGAAAATGGCAATGTTAACGTTTACCACAGACACAGACAAACACACACACACACACACACACAGAGAGAGAGAGAGAGAGAGAGAGAGAGAGAGAGAGAGAGAGAGAGAGAGAGAGAGAGCCGAACACTGGGTTAAAACATACACTCACTTTGTTTAAACAAGTGAGTCAAAAATGAAATGTATGCAAATATGTATGATAGCCGTTTCCGACGATGACCACCAGAACAACAGACGAGGCTATCTGCTGTCATGACTACCTGGGCTAGAATAGGATTATTGGTGGAGAATGTCTTGCCAAAAGTCACATCCCTACTTCCTCTGCCAAGAGTGTTTTAGGACAGTCGGCGTTGGGATGGTTCCCCCAAAGGCCCTTCCAGTCGGCCAAACTCAGTGGAAAGCGGTTTTTAGAATTTTCGGATTTCGGAACACATCTCAACGAAATAAATCGTAAAATTAATGGTTCGGAAATGCAGCTTAATTCGGGAGACTTACAACCTGTTATTGGTATGACTGTGAAGATTTTTTTTTCATACTATGTTTAAGCCAATTTTGGTATTTGCAGACACAGTATTTCCAGAGAAAATGGCAATGTTAAAGTTTATCACGGACACACAGACGCACACACACACACACACACACACACACACACACACACACACACACACACACACACACAGAGAGAGAGAGAGAGAGAGAACCGAACACTGGGTTAAAACAT
>NC_134903.1:5543942-5546442 GCF_041734735.1 Babylonia areolata | reverse complement strand
GAGTGGTTAAAGCGTTGGACTGTCAATCTGAGGGTCCCGGGTTCGAATCACGGTGACGGCGCCTGGTGGGTAAAGGGTGGAGATTTTTTACGATCTCCCAGGTCAACATATGTGCAGACCTGCTAGTGCCTGAACCCCCTTCGTGTGTATATGCAAGCAGAAGATCAAATACGCATGTTAAAGATCCTGTAATCCATGTCGGTGTTCGGTGGGTTATGGAAACAAGAACATACCCAGCATGCACCCCCCCGAAAACGGAGTATGGCTGCCTACATGGTGGGGTAAAAACGGTCATACACGTAAAAGCCCACTCGTGTGCATACGAGTGAACGCAGAAGAAGAAGTCCTCCCTGCTTTTCAGCTAATTCAAAAATAAAATAAAATAAAATAACGGAGTTTGGATTCAAGGAATGAACGGATTTCGACGACCTGCAAACCTTGGGCATTCCATCATTTGTCATCTGCAAGCGTACTCACTTCACAGCTACATACGTAATTCAGTTGGAATAGGATGACGTCTACCAGCCTCATACGTCATTTTTGACTGTCAAGCGAACAAAAAACACAAGAGAGGCAAGGCCTTCAATACTCACTTGTGATACACATGAAAAAAAAAAAAAAAAAAATCTAATCGTTAAAATGTGTTCTGTATTTGTCATTATAAAGCTTCGGGTTAAAAGAAAAAGAAACAAGATGACTGGAAAGAACTGAATTTTTCCTATTTTTGTGCCAAATTTGGTGTCAACTGACAAAGTATTTGCAGAGAAAATGGCAATGTTAAAGTTTACGACGGACACACAGACACACAGAGACAACTGAACACCAGGTTAAAACATAGATTCACTTTGTTTACTCAAATGAGTCACACACACACACACAAACACACACACAAAAGCCCTAACGGCAGATTCGAACCCCGCGTGTTCGGGTGAGAAGAAACTGTCTTACCCATTACACTATCGTGGCTCCTTAGCTGACTATCAAAAATATAATATTTGAACATGCTTTTATAAAGGGCGATAAATCGATTGCGGTATTCGCAGTGAGAACGCTGTTTAAATCATATTATTCTGGTGTATCTTGGGCTTAAAAAAATCTTTAAGGGCAATTAAAAATTCTTTTTAAGTCCGCGGTAATGGAGACATGGCTATCGCCGCAATCACACTACAACATTTAGCCGTTTTCTCTGGATCTGGATATATGTACAAGTTTAGTTACACCCGCCGGGAATGTAGTACGACTCGGTCGATTCAATTTCTCTTTTATGTTCATTCTAGTTTTATAGTTTTAAAGTTGATATGAAAATTGAGTACTTTGTTAAACTAATAACATGTAGAGCCAAGTACAAGTACTTCTAAACGTCGTATGAAGTGAAAAGGACTTCATTTTGAGAAAAGTCAAGACTGGAAATCTTTACGTTTCATCAATTCAAGGGTATCAACTCTCATGGTTTATTATTTTTAACTGTGAATTCCGACTGATTCTGTGGATATTTTTATGGCAGTTTTGGGTATTATCCAGTAAGTGATGAGGCGTTCACAAATCTTTCTCAGAATAAATATTTAACGGTCTCCTTTTCCAACTTTCCATCACATGTTATTGTGTATTGTTGATTGAATATCGGATTGAACGGGCAGGTCAGCAACTTGAAACAAAATGGCGTCGTTCGCGCTCGCGAAGAACGTGAGCACGCGCTTTGAATATGTATAAATATGTGTACGCAATTGATTTTTGCCCATGACCTTCAGGGCTCAGCCAATAGATCTATCAAGTCCACTCGTCGTATTGATTTTAGTACTTTCCGAAAAAGACCACTTGGGCGAATGAACATAGTGAAAGCCCTGTACACTGAGAGTAAAACACACAAGCTTTTTACGTATTGAGTATAATTTCAAAATGTAATGTTTAAGATGAGAAAGATCAGTTTAAAGCAAATTAAGCCCACTAGCATTAATTACAGATTAGTTTCCCTTTTTTACTATCTGCACCAAAGACATGCAAAATAAATGTAACTTCCATGCTTAGCAAAAGAAGTTCCTGTTTGAACAAAAAATGATAAAAATGACTGCTCTTGTTGTTGTGTCAGAATATGAAATGAAAGTGCCAAGTTTAGAGAATTAAAAAAACCAAACAAAACAAACAAATAAACAAACAAACAAACAAAAAACACAGTAAATTCAGTTTGCATATATTTTGGCTTCTTTTTTTTTATTTTTTTTTATTTAAATTTTTGCCCATCCCAGAGGTGCAATATTGTTTTAAACAAGATGACTAGAAAGAACTGAATTTTTCCTATTTCTATGCCAAATTTGGTGTCAACTGACAAAGTATTTGCAGAGAAAATGGCAATGTTAAAGTTTACCATGGACACACAGACACACACACACACACACACACACACACACAGACACACAGACAACCGAACACCATGTTAAAACATAGACTCACTTTGTTTACACAAGTGAGTCAAAAATCAGTTTCAGTTTCAGTAGCTCAAGGA
>NC_134903.1:5536442-5538942 GCF_041734735.1 Babylonia areolata | reverse complement strand
GTGAGAGAGTGTGAGACAGACAGCCATACAGATAGATGAACACACACACACACACACACACACACACACACACACACACACACACACACACACACACACAGACAGAGACAGAGACAGACAGAGACAGATAAACATATACACACATATGCACACAGGCACACGCTCACACACACAGAGAAGCACACACAGGCACACACATACGTATCCCTCCCCCCAACTCACACACGCACACACACTCTCTCTCTCGCTCTCTTCCGTCTGTCTCTCTCTGTCCGTCTCTCTCTGCATGTCTCTATCTCTCTGTCTCTGTCTGTCTGTCTGTCTCCCTCTGTCTCTCTCTCTCTGTGTCTCTCTGTCTCTCTCTGTGCACCTCTATCTCTCTCTGTGTGTCTCTGTCTCTCTGTCTCTCTTTCTCTGCCTCTCTGTCTCTCTCTGTCTCTGTCTCTCTCTCTCCCTCTCTCTCTCTGTCAGGCGAAAGGCACATCCTCCCACCCACCCCCACCCGTTCCCCGACCCCCTCCCCCCCACCCCCACATACACACACACGGAAGCCCTCAGACGGTCACGCATCACACATTTTCACACGGGGTGGCTGGGGTCAGTGGGGTGTGTCATGATTCATGGTTATGATAATGTCCACTGAACATTGAAGTGCCTTTCGCCTGACAGAGAGAGAGAGAGAGAGAGAGAGAGAGAGAGAGAGAGACAGAGACAGAGAGACAGAGAGACAGAGACAGAGAGACAGAGAGACAGAGAGAGAGAGAGAGAGAGAGAGAGAGACAGAGACAGAAACAGAGACAGAGACACAGAGACAACAACAAAAACAAAAACAAAAAACACCCCAAAACAAACAAAAACAAAAACAAACAAACAAAAATAATAACACGTTACAACATGTATCGATTCTCACACAACAAAAAACACACCCCAAAACAAACAAAAACAAAAAAACAAAATAATAATAATAATAATAATAATAATAATAATAATAATAATAATAATAATAATAATAATAATAATAATAATAATAATAATAACACGTTACAACATGTATCGATTCTCACGTGCAAAAAAAATACCCAAACAAACCCGAAGAACAATAATTCACGTCTAAGCTTTCTTTCTTTCTTTTCTCTCTCTCTCTCTCTCCCTCTCTCTCTCTCTTTTCTTGTCTCTCGTTGCCTACCCTTTTCCGAACTATCCCAGCGAACCTTTTTGTAAAGGAAGTGGGGGTTGGGGGGGGGGGCGGGGGGGGGGGGGGGGGGGGGGGAGGGAGGTAGTGTGGGGGGGCTGGGGGTGGGGGGAGGGAGGGAGGGCTTAGACTAATCCCCCAATAATTGTCAAGCCGTTAAAGCGTTGATCTATTACCCACCCAAACCCTCCACCCCCACCCCCCCACCCCCCCACACACCCACTTCTCCCAACACCTACCCTCTCCCTTCACCCCCTCATGTCCTTACAACCCTTTGGGCGGGGGGCTGGGGGTGGTGGGGGGGGGGGGGGAGGAAGGGCGGAGGGGGGGTGGGGGTGAAGGAGGGGGAGTTGGGCGGGGGGGTCTGTTCAGCAGTTGTTCACAGGAATCTGTGGAGTCGCGTTGTCGTTCGTTTTATGTTGTTGTCAATGTCCACAATTATTGTCGTCATTATCATCGTCGTCGTCGTCTTCGTCGTCGTTGTCGTCGTCAGTCAATCAATCAATCACGCCCCCCACCCCCCACCCCCTCCCAAAAGGAGACACTGGACAATTGACCTGGTCAGCACTACTGTAGTTCGTCCGTCGGGATCGACGAGGACCATCTAGTCATCCTAGGGGTGGGTGGGTTGGGCTCTGTGGGTGCGCAGATGACTGGTCAGGCCAATCCGCGCCCGGAAGGTTCTGACGCAGTGTGGACAGGGGATGGTGGTGGCGGCTGTCGGGGACTTGCTGGCACTGCTTTTCCTGTGCCTGTCTGCTGCGTTGCTCTGCTGCAGCGATTCTGTTGGCCTCACAGGATTTGGCGCCCTTTGTGGACAGCTGAACTACTACTGACCAGCTGAACAATGCTTTAATCTCCTCCCCCCCCCACCTCCTCCCCATTCCTCTCTACTACCACCCCACCATCACCGCCCCCCCCACCCCCCCCACACCCATCCATCCCCGCCCGTCATCCCCCCCCCCCGCCCTCTTCGCATACATACAAACTCACAAATTGTTCTTTTTCTTCCTATCATTATTATCATTATCATCATCATCATTATTAACATCATCATCATCATCATCATCATTATTATCATCATTATCAATCATGTTCTTGTTATTGTTTTTTTTTTTCTGGTTGTTATTGATGTTGTTCTTCTTCTTCTGGTTGTTGTTGTTGTTCTTCTTCTTCATTTGTTGTTCTTGTTGGTGTCGTTGTTGTTGTTGTTGTTGTTGTTCTTCTTCTTCTTCTTTATCTTCTTCTCCTCCTCCACCCTCCTCCTCCTTCTTCTTCTCCTCTTCCTCCTCTTCCTTTTTTCTAAGG
>NC_134903.1:5518942-5523942 GCF_041734735.1 Babylonia areolata | reverse complement strand
CATTAGATCTGCTACTGGTAACCTGTAATCCAGTACAACCTGTTCAGGGTCGGGTTGCCGACGACTAAACCGGCACTCCCACCACTCCCTTCTGGGACTGGTGAGGCGGGTGGCTAGACACCCTTATGGAGATCCATAAAAGGGCGTCGGCTCAGGAGAGCCACCGACGGCCATCTAGCTCCACCGTGCTGTGTGCATGCCACACGCAGTTGGCCCCCGGGGTGTGTCTACCCATGCATGCGAAGTCTGGATCCGGCAGAATCTGCGGAAGAAACCTATCGGTTCAACGGAGAGGAAGGCGGTTACAGCAACGCACTGTGGAGTGCAGAGAGCAAGATGAGACACCGAAAGGATATCTTGGTCATCCACTGCATCCGTGCTCATCCTCCAGTCGTCTCGACTTAGTCTTGCCACTGGAAATTGGTGGACCCGGACGAGAGAGTGAGGTCGACGTTGCGCAACTCCTCTTCACTTTAAACAAACTCATCGCGCAAGTCATCAGTCATCCAAAATGACCTTTCATCCTTCATCATTTCATCACCCCCAAGTCCTGTGGCGACAGGCGAGCGACGAAACGACAGGTGTGGGTACACTGGCAGTCGCAGCCGCAGACCTGCACGCAGGCGGCTCAGGCCATAGGGTCGTTCTTCGTCGACAGGAGCAGCGATGGAGCTCGGCAGCCGTCTGAGCAGCCCTCTTTAGGAATGCACTGCTCACCTCCCTGGCATGAGGAAGGGGCTAGAAAAGGTGCCCTAAAAATTGCCTGCTCCATATCACCCTGGCCAGCATACCGCGGCTGGCGGGGACCCTACATCAGCGGTCGAAACAAAGAGAAAGAAAAGAAAAAAGCAAGGATCGTTCCTCTCACCATTGGTGCTTGGAACATAAGGACTCTCCTGGACAGAGATAACGCGGACAGACCCCAAAGGAGAACAGCACTAGTTGCATCCGAACTCGCCAGATACAATATCGACATCGCAGCCTTGAGTGAGACTCGGCTTGCAGGCGAAGGCGAGCTCTGTGAACGGGGATCTGGTTACACCTTCTTCTGGAGTGGACGAGGAAGCGAAGAGCGACGTGAGGCTGGTGTTGGTTTTGCAGTAAAAACAGCACTTGTCAGCAAGCTAGCTGGAATCCCAAAGGGAGTCAACGATAGGCTTATGACCATGAAACTCCCACTGGCATCTGGCCAGAAGCACCTCACCATTGTCAGTGCCTACGCCCCAACCATGACCAACCCGGATGAAGTGAAGGCGAAGTTCTACGAGGACCTTCACTCTGTCATTGCTGCCATCCCTAAAGCAGACAAGCTCATCATTCTTGGGGACTTCAATGCTAGAGTTGGCTCTGACTACATCTCCTGGGATGGAGTGATTGGAAAGCACGGTGTGGGCCACTGCAACCCAAATGGATTGCTTTTGCTTCAGACATGTGCAGAGCACGAACTGCTGATAACCAACACAGTTTTCTGCCTCCCTACCCGTAACAGGACGTCATGGATGCACCCTCGCTCAAAGCATTGGCATCTCATCGATTATGTCATCGTCAGGAAAAGGGATAGGCAAGATGTACGTGTAACAAAGACCATGTGCGGCGCCGAGTGTTGGACAGACCATCGCCTTGTAGTCTCGAAGCTGAATATTCGAATCCAGCCCAAGAGACGCCCCCAAGGCCAGAAGGCTCCAAAACGGCTCAACATCGCTAAGCTGAAAAACATCACCATCAAACAGTCCTTTGTGGAGCTGCTGGAAGATCGTCTGGAATCCGCCTCTCTGAACAACCAGAATGTGGAGTCTGACTGGAGGACCCTGCGTGAGCTGATCTATAGTACAGCTTCAGAGACCCTGGGACCCATGATCAGAAAGCACAAAGACTGGTTTGATGAAAACTGTGATGAAATCAAGCAGCTTCTGGATGAGAAACGCCGTCTGCATCAAGCCCACCTGAGCAACCCAAAATCCACATCAAAAAAGGATGCGTACAATGCCATCCGCAGGACTGTTCAGCAAAAGTTACGCCAGATGCAGGATAAGTGGCTGAGTGACAAAGCTGATGAGATCCAGGGATATGCTGACAGGCACGATATGAAGAGGTTCTATGATGCCTTAAAAGAAGTCTACGGCCCCACATCCTCAGGATCATCCCCCCTCCTCAGTGCAGATGGGAATACCTTGATCACCGAGAAGGAGAACATTCTCGAACGATGGGCTGAGCACTTCAACAGTGTCTTAAATCGCCCTTCCTCCATAAATGATGAAGCCATAGACCGTCTCCCACAAGTCCCCACCAACGAAGCACTGGACGATCCGCCAACACTTCTTGAGACCCAGAAAGCAATCCGTCTGCTATCCAGTGGCAAAGCACCTGGCTCAGACTCCATACCAGCAGAGGTCTACAAGGATGGAGGCACTGTGCTGACTGGGAAGCTTCATCAGCTGTACTCACTCATGTGGAAAGAAGAGACGATCCCCCAGGATTTCAAAGATGCATCTATCATTCACTTGTACAAGCGAAAGGGGAACCGGCAAGCCTGTGATAACCATCGGGGCATTTCCTTGCTCTCCACCGCAGGCAAGATACTTGCCAGGATCCTACTAAACCGCCTCACAGCACACCTTGACCAAGGTCATTTGCCTGAGAGCCAATGTGGATTCCGGAAAGAGCGCGGAACCACGGACATGGTGTTTGCTGCAAGGCAGCTGCAAGAGAAATGTCAGGAGCAAAATGCTGATCTGTTCTCCACCTATGTCGACCTCACTAAGGCCTTTGACACCGTGAGTAGAGAGGGACTGTGGAAGATCATGGCCAAGTACGGATGCCCTCGGAAATTTATTTCCTTGGTCAGCCAATTCCATGAAGGCATGCAGGCTCGAGTCCAGGACAATGGCGAAACATCTGCTCCTTTTGCTGTCACAAATGGTGTCAAGCAAGGCTGCGTCCTGGCTCCAACGCTGTTCAGCCTCATGTTCTCTGCAATGCTTACTGATGCCTTCAGAGATGGCGATGTTGGAATCGGCCTAAAGTACCGAACAGATGGCAAGCTGTTTAACCTCAGAAGGCTTCAAGCAAAAACGAAGGTCATGACAGACATCATCAGAGACTTTTTGTTTGCTGATGACTGTGCCCTCAACGCTGGATCTGAAGCTGACATGCAACTCAGCGTCGACAAGTTTGCCACTGCCAGCAGGAACTTCGGCCTTACCATCAGCACGAGGAAAACTGAAGTTCTCCATCAGCCAGCCCCAGGGAAACCCTACGTTAAGCCCAACATCACAGTCAACGGTCAGAGACTCAGTGCGGTGGAGCGGTTCACATACCTTGGCAGCACACTGTCACGAAATGCGACCATCGACGATGAAGTGAATGTCAGGATTGCAAGAGCAAGTGCAACTTTTGGTAGACTCAGTGCAAATGTCTGGAACAGAAGAGGCATTAGTCTTGAGACCAAGCTAAAGGTCTACAGAGCAGTAGTTCTCCCCACACTACTGTACAGCTGCGAAACTTGGACAGTGTACCAACGACATGCCAAGAAGCTGAACCACTTCCACACAACATGCCTCAGGAAGCTACTGAACATCAAGTGGCAAGACAGGACCCCAGACACAGAGGTGCTCGCAAAAGCCACCCTTCCCAGCATCTTCACCATCCTGATGCAGTCCCAACTTCGCTGGGCTGGACACGTGGCACGCATGCCAGACCATCGGCTGCCCAAAAGGCTCTTCTATGGCGAGCTGCAACAAGGGAAGAGATCACACGGAGGTCAGAAGAAGCGCTTCAGAGATACTCTGAAAGTCCCTGACTCCTGGGAGGAATCTGCAGTGGACCGTAACAAATGGCGCGCTGCTGTGCACAAAGGCGCCAAGTTGTGCGAGGCCAACAGGACTGCTGCAGCTGTTCAGAAGAGGCAGGCCAGAAAGTCACGGGCAAACAAGCTCCCTGACAATGATATGCCTGTCTTTGTCTGCCCCAACTGTCAGCGAACATTTCGTGCGCAGATTGGACTATTCAGCCATCTGCGCACTCACAGATAGACTCATGAGCATCCTTCCCCCCACCCCACCACCACCCTCCCCCCATCCCCCGTCTGGATGACAACGATGGTCATCATCGATCTCGATGGACACACCACCACATATACGTCAAAAGACATACAATAAGATCAACATTAATTAATGGAAAAAAAAAGAAAAAAAGAAAGAAAAAAAGTTGACGCCCGGGCATGAGGCAGGTAACGCCCCCCCCCCCCCCCTGAAACAACACACAGTGATTTTTTCTTCTGCCGGACGCACTGGTCAAGGACGATCGCCACATCGTCCCCAGGACAACTCGTCGTATACCACATGAAAGTGTATAACATACTTGACATTATACAATGCGCATTGTCGACATTATTTATTTTTTTAATTTTTATTTTTTATCATACTCATTCGGCCACTCCGCGAGATAAACAGTGTTGTTGATATTCATTCGATTTTTTTTTCCTTTCTTTTGACCATAGTTGTTGCTTGTGTTTCTGAACAGACGTGGACACACACACACACTGAAGAATGGGACAAGAGTCGGATCCCATCGTTCTAACCTTGTGGCGAATCCTGCACTTTCTGGACAACGAGGAGAGACACCATTGGTCCACCACACCGTCACGTGACAGCCGGGAGCCACGCCATTGGTCCACCTTACCGTCACGTGACGGTGGCATGGAGTCGTGCCATTGGTCCAGGTCACCACCACGTGGTTGTTCGGAGCCACGGCATTGGTCCGCCTCGCCGTCACGTGATTGCTGGGATGGTTCCCGCCACCGTTTCACGTTGTCGTCGCGTGACTGGTTGGAGCCACGCCATTGGTCCACATTATCGACAACACGTGATGGTTTAGGGCCGTGCCATTGGTCTGCCTCGCCGTCACGTGATTCGACAGAGTCGCCGCATCACTGGTCCGCTTCGACACCATATGCAAGTTGCGAGCAATATGTAAGTAAGTGTTGAAACCGTGTGCGTGAA
>NC_134903.1:5499706-5502206 GCF_041734735.1 Babylonia areolata | reverse complement strand
TTCTTTCTTTTTTTTTTTTTTTTTCTTCTTCTGGTTCTTGTTCTTCTGGTTGTGGTGGTTCTTCTTCTTCTTCTTATCCTCATTTGTTTCTTCTTCTTGTGGTTTAAATAATTTTTAATTAATCAACAATACACATGATTACAATGCAATGAATGACAAAAGAGCATCAACAAGATTAAAAGCTTATACTGTGCTCACAACGTTGCACTTCAATTTTATCATGACGGCTGATGAACCATACTATGACTTGTATCAAATAACATTCATAAACAGTACTAGTAAGTAATGAAATAAAACAAATAAACAAACAGTACATAATATAGTAAAATAATGCTAATATCAATATTAACAGGAGATTAAATTTATTATCACCAGAGTAGTTGGCCTAATAGAAGAAAAACACGAAGAAGAAGAAGAAAATTTAGAATAATGGTGGGTAAGGTGGTGGCGGAGGGGGAACAGAGGGGAGAGGAGAAATTCTAACAGATCATTGGCCAATCCATTCAACTTTGAATATTTGGTCAGTCAAATGAATCCAACATATATTTTACATTTATTTTTCTTCTTCTTGTCATCGTTATCCTCCTATTCTTTTTTCTCTTCTTCTTTTCCTCCCTCCTCCCCTCCTATTCGTCTTCTTCTTCTTCTCCCTACTCTGATCTTCGTGTTCTAGTTCTTATTCTTGTTCTTCTTCTATGTTCAGTGATTGAAGTACCATTAGCAGCCAGGGAAATGCCCTCAGTGACAAAGCACTGATGAGAGTCAGCAGCTTGTTGAATCTAGGGGGCCACTTTCGCATTCTGACAAATTGTCCTCCCTGCGACGGGCGCAATAGCCGAGTGGTTAAAGCGTTGGACTGTCAATCTGAGGGTCCCGGGTTCGAATCACGGTGACGGCGCCTGGTGGGTAAAGGGTGGAGATTTTTACGATCTCTCAGGTCAACATATGTGCAGACCTGCTAGTGCCTGAACCCCCTTCGTGTGTATATGCAAGCATAAGATCAAATACGCACGTTAAAGATCCTGTATTCCATGTCAGCGTTCGGTGGGTTATGGAAACAAGAACATACCCAGCATGCACACCCCCGAAAACGGAGTATGGCTGCCTACATGGTGGGGTAAAAACGGTCATACACATAAAAGCCCACTCGTGTGCATACGAGTGAACGCAGAAGAAGAAGTCCTCCCTGCTTTTCAGCTAATTCAAAAATAAAATAAAATAAAATAACGGAGTTTGGATTCAAGGAATGAACGGATTTCGACGACCTGCAAACCTTGGGCATTCCATCATTTGTCATCTGCAAGCGTACTCACTTCACAGCTACATACGTAATTCATTTGGAGTATGATGACGTCTACCAGCCTCAATACGTCATTTTTGACTGTCAAGCGAACAAAAAATACAAGAGAGGTAAGGCCTTCAATACTCACTTGTGATACACATGAAAAAAAATCTAATCGTTAAAATGTGTTCTGTATTTGTCATTATAAAGCTTCGGGTTAAAAGAAAAAGAAACAAGATGACTGGAAAGAACTGAATTTTTCCTATTTTTATGCCAAATTTGGTGTCAACTGACAAAGTATTTGCAGAGAAAAGGGCAATGTTAAAGTTTACGACGGACACACAGACACACACAGACAACTGAACACCAGATTAAAACATAGATTCACTTTGTTTACTCAAGTGATTCAAAAAGAAAAAAAAAGTCCTAACCAGATTCGAACCTCGCGTGTTCAGGTGAGAATAAACTGTCTTACCAATTACACTATCGTGGCGCCTTAGCTAACGTTCAAAAATATAATATTTGAACATGCTTTTATAAAGGGCGATAAATCGATTGCGGTATTCGCAGTGAGAACGCTGTTTAAATCATATTATTCTGGTGTATCTTGGGCATTAAAAAATCTTTAAGGGCAGTTAAAAATTCTTTTTAAGTCCGCGGTAATGGAGACGTGGCTATCGCCGCAATTACGCTACAACATTTAGCTGTTTTCTCTGGATCTGGATAGATGTCCAAATATAGTTACACCTGGTTGGCACGGTCGATTAAATTTCTCTTTTATGTTCATTCTAGTTTTATAGTTTTAAAGTCCAACTTTCCATCACATGTTATCGTGTATTGTCGATTGAATATCGGATTGAACGGGCAGGTCAACAACTTGAAACAAAATGGCGTCGTTCGCGTTCGCGAAGAATATGAGCACGCGCTTTGAATATGTATAAATATGTGTATGCAATTGATTTTTGCCCTTGACCTTCAAGGCTCAGCCAAAAGATCTATAAAGTCCACTCGTCGTATTTTAGTATTTTCCGAAAAAAAAAACTTGGGCGAATGAACATAGTGAAAGCCCTGTACACTGAGAGTAAAACACAAACTTTTTACGTATTGAGTATAATTTCAAAAGGTAATGTTTAAAATGAAAAAGATTGGTTTAAAGCAAATTAAGCCCCCTAGCATTAATTACAGATTAGATTCCCTTTTTAACTATCTGCACCAAAG
>NC_134903.1:5492206-5494706 GCF_041734735.1 Babylonia areolata | reverse complement strand
CCTTTCGCCTGACAGAGAGAGAGAGAGAGAGAGAGAGAGAGAGAGAGAGAGAGACAGACAGACAGACAGACAGACAGACAGACAGACAGACAGAGACAGAGAGAAAACAGAGACAGAGACAGAGATACAAAGGCAGAGAGACAGGGACACAGAGACAACAAAAACATAAAAACACACCCAAAAACAAACAAAAACAAACAAACAATAATAATAATAATAATAATAACACGTTACAGCATGTATCGATTCTCACACAACAAAAAACACACCCAAAAACAAACAAAAACAAAAACAAACAAACAAAATAATAATAATAATAATAATAATAATAATAATAATAATAATAATAATAATAATAATAATCATAATCATAATCATAATCATAATAAAAAAAATAATAATAATAACACGTTACAACATGTATCGATTCTCATGTGCAAAAACAAAACAAAACAAACAAACCCGAAGAACAATAATTCACGTCTAAGCTTTCTTTCTTTCTTTTTTTTTTTTTCTCTCTCTCTCTCTCTCTCTCTCTCTCTCTCTCTCTCTCTCTCTCTCTCTCTCTCTCTCTCTCTCTCTCTCTCTCTCTCTCTCTCTCTCTCTCTCTCTTTTTTTTTTTTTTTTCTTGTCTCTCGTTGCCTACCCTTTTCCGAACTATCCCAGCGAACCTTTTTGTAAAGGAAGTGGGGGTGGGGTGGGGGGGATGGGGGTAGTGTGGGGGGGGGCTGGGGGTGGGGGGAGGGAGGGAGGGCTCAGACTAATCCCCCAATAATTGTCAAGCCGTTAAAGCGTTGATGTATTACCCCCCCCCAAACCCTCCACCCACCCCCCACCCACACACACACACACCCACTTCTCCCAACACCCACCCTCTCCCTTCACCCCCTCATGTCCTTACAACCCTTTGGGCGGGGGCTGGGGGTGGTCGGGGGGGGGGGGGGAAGGAAGGGCGGAGGGGGGGGTGTAGGAGGGGGAGTTGGGCGGGGGTGGGGGTGGGGGGGGGGGTGTTCAGCAGTTGTTCACAGGAATCTGTGGAGTCGCGTTGTCGTTCGTTTTATGTTGTTGTCAATGTCCACAATTGTTGTCGTCATTATCATCGTCGTCGTCGTTTGCGTCGTCAATCAATCACGCCCCCCCCCCCCCACCCCCCCACACCCCCCAAAGAGGAGACACTGGACAATTGACCTGGTCAGCACTACTGTAGTTCGTCCGTCGGGATCAACGAGGACCATCTAGTTTATCCTGGGGGTGGGTGGGTTGTATTTGTATTTGTATTTCTTTTTATCACAGCAGATTTCTCTGTGTGAAATTCAGGCTGCTCTCCCCAGGGAGAGCGCGTCGCTACACTACAGCGCCACCCAATTTTTTTGTATTTTTTTTTCTGCGTGCAGTTTTATTTGTTTTTCCTATCGAAGTGGATTTTTCTACAGAATTTTGCCAGGAACAACCCTTTTGTTGCCGTGGGTTCTTTTACGTGCGCTAAGTGCATGCTGCACACGGGACCTCTGTTCATCGTCTCATCCGAATGACTAGCGTCCAGACCATCACTCAAGGTCTAGTAGAGGGGGAGAAAATATCGGCGGCTGAGCCGTGATTCGAACCAGCGCGCTCAGATTCTCTCTCGCTTCCTAGGCGGACGCGTTACCTCTAGGCCATCGCTCGACAGGGTTGGGCTCTGTGGGTGCGCAGATGACTGGTCAGGCCAATCCGCGCCCGGAAGGTTCTGACGCAGTGTGGACAAGGGGATGGTTGGTGGCGGCTGTCGGGGACTTGCTGGCACTGCTTTTTTCCTGTGCCTGTCTGCTGCGTTGCTCTGCTGCAGCGATTCTGTTGGCCTCACAGGATTTGGCGCCCTTTGTGGACAGCTGAACTACTACTGACCAGCTGAACAATGCTTTAACCTCTCCCCCCCCCTCCTCCCCATTCCTCTCTACTACCACCCAACATCACCGCCCCCCCCCCCCCGCCCCCCCCCCTCACCCCCCCCTCTTCGCATACATACAAACTCACAAATTGTTCTTTTTCTTCCTATCATTATTATCGTTATCATCATCATCATTATTATTATCATCGTCATCATCATTATTATCATCATTATCAATCATGTTCTTGTTATTGTTGTTTTTCTGGTTGATGTTGATGTTGTTGTTCTTCTTCATTTGTTGTTGTTGTTGTTGTTGTTCTTCTTTTTCTTCTCCTCCTCCTCTCCCCCCCACCCCATCCTCCTCCTCCTCCTCCTTCTTCTTCTTCTTCTTCCTCTCCTCTTCCTCCTCCTTCTTCTTCTCCTCCTCCTCCTCCTTCTTCTTCTCCTCTTCCCCCCCTCCTCCTCCTTCTTCTCCTCCTCCCTCCTCCTCCTCCTCCTCCTACTTCTCCTCCTCCTCCTTCCTCCTCCTCCTCCTTCTTCTTCTTCTCCTCCTCCTCCTCCTTCTTCTTCTCCTCCTCCCCGCTCCTCCTCCTCCTTCTTCTCCTCCTCCCCCCCTCCTCCTCCTTCTTCTCC
>NC_134903.1:5464706-5467206 GCF_041734735.1 Babylonia areolata | reverse complement strand
CTCTCCCCAGGGAGAGCGCGTCGCTATACTACAGCGCCACCCATTTTTATTTTTTATATTTTTTCCTGCGTGCAGTTTTATTTGTTTTTCCTATCGAAGTGGATTTTTCTACAGAATTTTGCCAGGAACAACCCTTTTGTTGCCGTGGGTTCTTTTACGTGCGCTAAGTGCATGCTGCACACGGGACCTCGGTTTATCGTCTCATCCGAATGACAACAGTGTAAAAATACACGAAAATGTCTTGAGGAAAGCTCGTCGTGAACACGTGGTGTTTATGTACAATTTTATCTACTCATTTTAAAGTGTTTTTTTTTTTTTTTTTTTTTTTTTTTTTAAATCCAAGACAGTACCAGTCTACTTTGAGAGAGCAGATAAAAGAATGGTAAGTCTCTTTGGTGGAATAAGAGGAACACAGAAATTATGTTACCTGATATTTGAAAAAAAATATATATATATTGCTGTGAAATCTGCATTGTATTCATACTTACCTTACATACCATTCAAACCTACACCTGGGAAAAAAGAAAAAAAGAAAAGAAAGAAAGTTACCTGCTATTTGAAAATGTTGCTGTGAACCCTGCGATGTATTTGCACTTACCTCATATAGCATTCATACCTACACCTGGAAAAAAAGAAAGAAAGAAAGTTACCTGATATTGAAAAAATGTTGCTGTGTATTCTTGCATTGTGCTCATACGTAACTTATCATTCATACCTAGACCTGGAAAAAAAAGAAAGAAAGTTATCTGATATTGAAAAATGTTGCTGTGTATTCTTGCATTGTGCTCATACTTAACTTATCATTCATACCTACACCTGGGAAACAAAAAGAAAGAAATTTACCTGATATTGAAAAAATGTTGCTGTGTATTCTTGCATTGTGCTCATACTTAACTTATCATTCATACCTACACCTGGAAAAAAAAATAAAAAGAAAGAAAGTTACCTGATATTGAAAAAATGTTGCTGTGTATTCTTGCATTGTGCTCATACTTAACTTATCATTCATACCTACACCTGGAAAAAAAAGAAAGAAAGAAAGTTACCTGATATTGAAAAAATGTTGCTGTGTATTCTTGCATTGTGCTCATACTTAATTTATCATTCATACCTACACCTGGAAAAAAAGAAAGAAAGAAAGTTACCTGATATTGAAAAAATGCTGCTGTGTATTCTTGCATTGTGCTCATACTTAACTTATCATTCATACCTACACCTGGAAAAAAAAGAAAGAAAGAAAGTTACCTGATATTGAAAAAAAATGTTGCTGTGTATTCTTGCATTGTGCTCATACTTAACTTATCATTCATACCTACACCTGGAAAAAAAAAGACAGAAAGAAAGTTACCTGATATTGAAAAAATGTTGCTGTGTATTCTTGCATTGTGCTCATACTTAACTTATCATTCATACCTACACCTGGGGGAAAAAAAAAAAAGAAAGAAAGTTATCTGATATTGAAAAAATGTTGCTGTGTATTCTTGCATTGTGTTCATACTTAACTTACATACCATTTACACCTACACCCGGAAAAGAAAGAAAGAAAAAAAAAAAAGAAAGAAAGTTACCTGATATTGAAAAAATGTTGCTGTGTATTCTTGCATTGTGTTCATACTTAACTTACATACCATTTACACCTATACCCGGAAAAGAAAGAAAGAAAGAAAGTTACCTGATATTTCAAAATGTTCCTGTGAATCCTACGTCACATACCATTCATACCAACACCTGACGTCAGATAGCGAAATTGGTTTGTAACTGCCTTTTGTCGTCTGGAGCTGAGGGCATTTACCGACACTCGGTTGTGGAAGGAGGTTCCGTTTCTTATCTGTTTGGGGCTGAACTTCACTGAACTGAATTGAAGTGGCCAGGCCGAGAGAGTTAAAACGGGTCATACAACTGTTGAGTGAACGCGGTTGTGTTTGCGACTTCCAGCTAGGGGTGTGTGTGTGTGTGTGTGTGTGTGTGTGTTCGTGTGTGTGTGTGTGTGTGTGTTGTTCACACTTATCTCTGACAATGCCCTCATGGGGAGCTTCTTCTTACAGTTGCGTGAATAATCGTTTGTAATTTTCTTTCTTTTTTTTTTTTTTCTTTCTTTTTGCTGGGGTGTAAGCGGTTCGATTTGATTTCACTGTAGTTGTTGGTTTGTTATTGTTGTTGTTGTTGTTGTTGTTGTTGTTGTTTTACCCCGTTATTTAGGCAGTCGTACTCCGTTATTTCAGGGTGTGTGTTTTATGCTGGCTGTGTTCTGTTTTTGTTTACACAAGCCAGCGACCGCTGACGTGGATTTAGGGGGATATTGAAACGTATATATGTTATCCCTCTGTGTGTTGTTGGCACTTATCTCCAACAATGCCCTGTGGATAACAGCGATGTTGTTTGACTGTGTGTAGATAGGGACACCGGTTCTTGTTCTTCTTGTTCTTGTTCCTCTTCTTCTTCTTCTTTTTCTTCGGCTTCGTCTTCTAGTGCGTACGTGGGCTCCAACTCCCACTGTCAC
>NC_134903.1:5424706-5427206 GCF_041734735.1 Babylonia areolata | reverse complement strand
TCGCTAGGCAACGCGGGCGACGTGCGAAAGGACTCTGTGGACGACATTCGGAAGAGGTTACGACGGTGAGTGAGGACTCTCTCTCTCTCTTTGTGTCTCTTTGTGTCTCTGTCTGTCTCTCTCCGTGTGTCTCTGTCTCTCTCTGTGCATCTGTCTCTCTCTGTGCATCTGTCTCTCTCTGTCTCTGTCTGTCTGTCTCTGTTTCTTTGTCTCTCTCTGTCTGTCTGTCTCTGTCTGTCTGTGTCTCTCTCCCCCTCTCTGTTTCTGTCTCTGTCTGTCTGTCTGTCTGTCTGTCTGTCTCTCTCTCTCTGTGTAAGGGCTGTGTCACACTGGGCGTTGTTGTTTGTTCATGTGACGGATTTGGGGGAGCGAACTTGTTTTGTTTGTTTGTTTGTTACTTTGTGTGTGTGTGTGTGTGTGTGTGTGTGTGTGTGTGTGTGTGTGTGTGTGCGTGCGCGCGCGCGCGTGCTGTGGACATACGTATTGGTGTGGATATATATTGATGTGCTTAACAGATTTCTATTCACTGATATATATATATATATATATATATATATATATATATATATATAGAGAGAGAGAGAGAGAGAGAGAGAGAGAGAGATACAAATAGATATAGACAGATAGATAGATAGATACATAGTCATTGATTCATTTATTTCTCTGTTCAGTAAATGAATACACCAGTCAATCAATAAACGAAGTCCACTTGCTAACTCACTCATGCTCATTTACTCACTGAAACCGAAATCAGTAGACAGATACATAGTATTGTAGACTCACCCATAACCCATGCTCCTTTCAGAATCGATTCTTTCGAAATGATGAGTCGAATAAATCATTCAATACAACAATCTGAACAAAAAAACACCGAAATGAATACAATAAATCACAAATAATTATTAGCTAAAAAAAAAAAAAAGAAAAAAAAGAAAGAAAAAAAAATTCCTGTTTAATTTCACTGATGTTTCACATTGTGTGGATAAATCAATATTCGCTACACCATATCTGCTTTAAAAAAACACAGAACAAAGAAAGAAAGAAAATATCAATGATTACCACTCTCAAAACTGACAACTGACACTTTAAATTTTCATCCAAACCAGTATATGAAAAGAAACACCCACCACACACACACCAACGTATAATGGTCAAGTCGTGTCCGACAATGACCATCAGGACAGCAAGGGGAGACGACTACTGTCTCGACTATCGGGGCATGAATTTGATTATTGTAAAAGAGTGTCTTGCCCAAGTTACATTCCCATTTTCCTGGCCAAGAGGGGTTTTAAGACAGTCGGCGTTGGAGGATGTTTCCCATGGGCCAACTAACCCCCAGTCCTACAGCACTAAGAGTCCAGTGAACACAGTCACAGAATTTTATTTTAATGATGTATAAGCCAAATAGAATAGAATAGAATATGTCTTTATTACCAAGTGTACCGGTCACAAGGAATATTGGGGGGGGGGGGGGGGGGGGGGATAGTACCTAACAAAGTACGAACATAAATCGAAAATCATACACAAACACAGATACAGTAGAAATTAGGATACATACAAGTGCATATCAATATAAAAACTTGTGCATACTCACGCATGCACGCACTGCACACACACACACACACACACACACACACACACACACACACACACAAACACGCACACACACACACACACACACACACACACACACACACACAGAGACAAACACTCACACACACACACACACACACACACACACAAACACACAACACACACACGTTTGAACAGAAGCCGCATATTACATGTGGATGGGGCTTATGACTAGATGTTCAGGTAGATGGTTGTTGATTGCACAATTCTATCTATCACACTGGATTTGTTCGAGAGACAGGGCACCTACTGCTTTCGGGAAAAAAGCTATTGGCGAAGCGATTGGTTTTCGTCCTTATACTTCTGTACCGTCGACCAGAGGGGAGCATCTCGAAAATCCCCAAAAAACTGATGTGATTCGTCCTGGCTGACTGATTTTGTTTTTCTGAGTAGCTGCTTATAATGTATGTCTTCTAGAGAAGGTAGATCAGCCCCAGTAATCTTGGTGGCAGTTTTTACGATTCTGTTCAGGGATGCGACTTCTGCCTTGGAAATGTTTCCGTACCAAACAGTAATCCCAACAAATCTAAGCCATCATATTCTTCCTTTTGCTCCAATCTTTCACAGGGAACCTGAACAGCCCCCAGAAGCAAAGGCCACACCTCTTAAAGCCACTCACGACGATACAGACCCAACATCAACAACATCACCAACACCATCATCATCATCAACAACGACAACCAGCAGCAGCCGGCGTCGCTCCTTCTTCAAAGTGGGGGGATTGGAATCCCTCTTCAGCCGCAGCAAGAAACGCTCAGCATCTGCTGATGACGCAGTAAGACGGAAGACGTTGAAAAATCCCTCCGGTATCCCACGACTTGGCGGCGGCAGCGGCAGCAGCAGCGCTAGTTGTTCCAGCGCCAGCACG
>NC_134903.1:5399159-5402106 GCF_041734735.1 Babylonia areolata | reverse complement strand
CTCTTCCCTCTCTCTCTCCCTGTTTCTCTGTCTCTGTCTGTCTGTCTGTCTGTCTATCTGTCTCTATCTCTCTCTCTGTCACTCATTCTTTCTGATGAATTGAAAGAAGAGAAACGATGAAGTCTTGGGAAGACTGACTCGGAGAGAGAGAGACAGAGACAGAGAATGAGAGAGAGAGAGAGAGGGGGGGGCGAGGGAGACAGACACACAGACAGACAGACTGACAGACAGACAGATGGACAGTGACAGAGACAGTGAGACACTGAGACAGACACAGACAGACAGAGGGAGAGAGAGAGAGAGCGAGAAAGGGAGGGAGAGAGACAGAGACAGAAACAGAAACAAATACAGACAGAGAGACAGACCGACAGACACAGAGACAGGTGGAGAGAGACATAGAGAGAGAGACAGAGACAGAAGAGAGAGAGACAGAGACAGAAGGGAGAGAGAGAGACACACAGAGAGAGATAGACAGAGAGACAGAGACAGAGACTATTACCGAACTGATACTACAGACCTGTTCACTGGCCCATGAACTGATCTGCTAGCTCACTGTAACAGATACACACACACTGAAACACACACACACACACACACACACACACACACACACACACACACACACACATCCACGCATGTGTACAAGCACGCACACACACACACACACACACACACACACACACACACACACACACACACACACGTACACACACACACACACACACACACACACACACACACACACACACACACACACACACTCTCTCACACACACACACACACACACACACACACACACACACACACACACACACACACACACACGTACACACACACACACACACACACACACACACACACACACACACACACACACACACACACACACACACACACACACACACACACACACACACAAAGAGACGAACAATGCTATGCATAAAAACATTACAAACAAACGGACAAACATACGAACCTTCGAACAAACCATAGAGAGAGACACACACAGGGGGACACAGAGAGACAGAGATAGGCAAACAGACAGAAAGACAGAGTGGAAGAGAGAGAGAGGAAGAGAGATAGAGACTGAGAGACAGAGAGAGGAAAAGAGACAGAGGAGAGAGAGAGGAAGAGAGAGAGAAAGGGAGAGACAGAGACATGCAAACAGATAGAGAAAAAAATGATGTGTGTGTGTGTGTGTGTGTGTGTGTGTGTGTGTGTGTGTGTGTGTGTGCAGTGTGTGTGTGTGTGAGAGAGAGAGAGAGAGAGAGAGAGAGAGAGAGAGAGAGAGAGAGAGACAGACAGATAGATAGACAGACAGACAGATAGACAGAGACAGAGAGACACAAAAACTCAGTCATGTTTGTAGAAACCACCTCTTTCTTTCAACTGTCCTCTTTTGCCATTTACATAAGCAAATCAACAAGGTCACACGGGTTTTTTGTTGTTCTTTTTGCGAGAAGCTCTCTCGACTTGAAAAGAAGCTCTCTCTCTCTCTCTCACTCTCTCTCCCTCCCTTCCTCACCCCTTCCTCCCCTCCCCTCCCCTTCCGCACCCCCCCCCCACTCCCCCCCCACACACACATCACTCTCTGCCTATCTCTTCTCTCTCTCTCACACACACACTCTCTCTCTCTCTCGCACGCAGACCCAACACCACACTTTGGGGGCAACACACACACACACACACACACACACGGTAACGCTATCACGTCGGACTTGGAAGAAGATCAGACACTACCACCCCCCCCCCCCCCCCCCCACACACACCCCATCCTCCCACCCACCTCCCCGTTTGCTGATTACTTGAAAGTTAAATTGAGATGCAGTTCAGGTGGTAGTGTCAGTGTCAGATATCACTGAGTAGGCTTCTACCATTCTCAGTGAAAAGTTTTCGCAAGGGTGTTAACTGTTAACTGAAGAGTTTTGCTGGGTCTCGAACGAACTAACTAGCTTGAGTTGTTGGAAGAGTTAAGTTTGTTGTGTGTGATAAAGAAAGTGGTTGGTTTCGAAGTGTGAGTCGTTCAGTTTGTGGGCAGTGGGAGTTTTTTTGGTTTTTTTGTTTTTTAAGTGGTGTTGGTGAAGAGTTCGTGAGTTCACGGCGGTATGTGGTTTGCTGCCTGTTGGTGTATTTTCAGTTCGGTGGTTGTGGACGCATAGTGAGGTGAGTTTCTGTGTGTGTAGTTTTGTGATGGTTTATTTTGTGTGTGTGTTGTGGTATTATGTGTTGTTGTTGTTGTTGTTGTTGTTGGTTGTGTGTGTGTGTGTGTGTTGTTTTGTGTTGTGGTGGTGGTGGTGGTGGTGTGTGTGTGTGTGTGTGTGTTGTGTTGTGTTGTGGGGTTTGTGTGTGTGTGTGTGTGTGTGTGTGTGTGTGTGTGTGTGTGTGTGTGTTGTCAGTGTGTGTTTGTGCACGCGCGCGCGCGTGTGTGTGCGTGTGTTTACAAGTAAATTTGTGGTTACGTTGTGTGTGTGTTTACAGGTGTGTTTGTGATGTTGTACGTGTGTTTACAGCTATGTTTGTGGTTATGTTGTGTGTGTTTACAGGTATGTTTGTGGTTATGGTGTGTGTGTTTACAGGTATGTTTGTGGTTATGTTGTGTATGGTTACAGGTATGTTTGTGGTTATGTTGTGTGTGTTTACAGGTATGTTTGTGGTTTTGGTGTGTATGTTTACAGGTATGTTCTGGTTTTGGTGTGTGTGTTTACAGGTATGTTTGTGGTTATGTTGTGTGTGTTTACAGGTATGTTTGTGGTTTTGGTGTGTGTGTTTACAGGTATGTTTGTGGTTATGGTGTGTGTGTTTACAGGTATGTTTGTGGTTATGTTGTGTGTGTTTACAGGTATGTTTGTGGTTATGGTGTGTGTGTTTACAGGTATGTTTGTGGTTATGGTGTGTGTGTTTACAGGTATGTTTGTGGTTTTGGTGTGCCGTGAGTTTACAGGTATGT
>NC_134903.1:5321659-5336659 GCF_041734735.1 Babylonia areolata | reverse complement strand
TCCATGCTGTGTGGTGTGTGGTGTGGTGTGGTGTTGTGTGATGTGGTATGGCGTGGTGTGATGTGGTTCCATGCTGTGTGCTGTGTGGTGTGGTGTGGTGTTGTGCGATGTGGTATGGCGTGGCGTGGTGTGGTTCCATGCTGTGTGCTGTGTGGTGTGGTGTGGTGTTGTGCGATGTGGTATGGCGTGGTGTGGTGTGGTTCCATGCTGTGTGCTGTGTGGTGTGGTGTGGTGTTGTGTGATGTGGTATGGCGTGGTGTGGTGTGGTTCCATGCTGTGTGCTGTGTGGTGTGGTGTGGTGTTGTGTGATGTGGTATGGCGTGGTGTGGTGTGGTTCCATGCTGTGTGGTGTGGTGTGGTGTGGTGTTGTGTGATGTGGTATGGCGTGGTGTGGTGTGGTTCCATGCTGTGTGGTGTGGTGTGGTGTGGTGTGGTGTTGTGTGATGTGGTATGGCGTGGTGTGGTGTGGTTCCATGCTGTGTGGTATGGTGTAGCGTGAGGTGTCTATTGGTTGTGTGTTGTGCTGCATGGTTTGTGATGTGGTGGTGTGTAGTGTGGTGTATGATCGTGGAGTGTGGGTGTGGTGTGGCGAGGAGATGGTGTGGGGTTGGTGGTGTTTGGAGGTGGCTGGGGGGAGTGTGAGGGGAGGGGGGTGGGGGGGTGGCTGGGCGTGGGGGAGTGGTTGTGTCGTACTAACTGCGAAGAAGAGAAAGAGGCTGGAGTATTGTGTGTTAATGATCAAAGGAAAAGATGTGAGGGAAGGAACTCCTGCATTTCCACTCCCCCCCCCCCCCCCCCCAAAAAAAAAAGCTTGCAATGTATACAGTTGCTTCCCTTAGACCGTGGAACGGTTCTTGTTTGTCGTGAACACTCGGACGACACACTACTTTTGTTGTTGTTGTTGTTGTAGTAGTAGTAGTAGTAGTAGTAGTAGTAGTAGTAGTAGTAGTAGTAGTAGTAGTAGTAGTAGTAGTAGTAGTAGTAGTAGTAGTAGTAGTTGTTGTTGTTGTTGTTGTTGTTGTTGTTGTTAAGTCCTTATTAAAGGTTACCTACATCAGCCGAATGCGCTGTTGGCTATTCAGCGTTTTGTTTATCAGCAGAATGAATACAGATGCACGCACATAACTAGGCCTGCGTTCACACGCGAAGACGCACACAACACACACACACACACACACACACACACACACACACACACACACACACACACACACACACACACACATTGTGGCTCTTAGTGCTGCAGCCTTGGGAGCTTGTTGGTATTTTTTGGGTGATCATCCGAACGCTGACTGTCCTAAGAAAAGAAAATATAATAATAATAATAATAATAATAATAATAATAATAATAATAATAAACATCCCTTTTGGCCGAGAGAGTGGGGGATATACCTTGGGCAAGACTCCCTTTGCATCGATGGCTCCCTACGGACTGCCGACGCTGGAACTGTGTGGCGGACGAACCCAGGTGTGGGCCGTGTACGGGTGGGGGGGGGGGGATCTAAATGAGCGGCGTGGAAGTAATGCTACTGAAATGGTGCAGATGATGGGGCAGCAGCAAAAAAAAAAAAAAAAAAAAAAAAAAAAAAAAATCCTTTGCTGTCTGGATGGCCGGACAAGACTGTCTTGTATACATGATGAAGAACGTGTCCTGTCTTGTCTTGTCTTGTCTTGTGGGGCAGAAAAAAAAAAAGAAAAAAAGAAAAGAAAAGATTCTTTTGCTGTCTGGATGGTCGGATGTATGAATGCGTTCGTTTTATTACTTTTTTTACGATGTTAATGATGATGGTGGTGATCATTCTTCGTTGTAGTAGCAGTGGATGTAAGCAGTGTTAACAAAATTATTATTTTTGTGTCGTTATCGTTAATGTTGTTATTGTTATTGTTGTCACAAGGACAGATTGGAAGACTGGGCGATGCCTAAAATCTTTATCCTTGAGTAAGAAAGTTTTTGAATCTTGAATCTTGAATCTTGTCTTGTCTTGTCTTGTCTTGCCTCGTGTCGTGTCGTGTCGCGTCGTGTCTAGACCATTGGTCCCTCGCTCTTCCCTCTGCCTGGCTCGTTTTCTGTTCACACTGTCATTTGCTTAATTAATGCAATTTATCATGTGGTCATCATTGTTGTCTTATTTACTTATTTATTTATTTATTTATGTATTTATTATTATTATTATTATTATTATTATTATTATTATTATTATTATTATTATCATTATTATTATTATTATTATTATTATTATTTTATTATTATTATCATTACTACTACCTTTTTATATCATAATTATTATTTATTTATTTATGTAAGCTTATCTATTATTTATTCGCCTTTTTTTTTCTCAAGGCCTGACTAAGCGCGTTGGGTTACGCTGCTGGTCAGGCATCTGCTTGGCAGATGTGGTGTAGCGTATATGGATTTGTCCGAACGCAGTGACGCCTCCTTGAGCTACTGAAACTGAAACTCACAGGCATTTGAAGAAATGTCGCGGCAATTACTGTGTGGGAGATTCAACCTAAAAGAACCCTCCACCCATTTAGTTCATATTAAGCTAGATAATTTATTTGATCATATATTTATTTATTTATGTATATATAATCATTTTTGTCCACAGGCATTTGAAGAAATGTCGCGGCAATTACTGTATGGGAGATTCAGCTTAAAAGAACCTCTGCCCATTTGATTAGTATTAAAGTAAATCATTTATTTATTTATTTATTTATCTATCTATCTATTTTATCATTTTGTCCACAGGCATTTGAAGAGATGTCACGGCAAATACTGGGAGAGCCAACCTAAAAGAACCCACCCCCCACCCCCGCCACACACCCACGCATCACCCCCTCCCACACCCACCTCCTACCCCCAAGCACACCCCGGAGACTTCACCTTGACCTATATAGTTGGCCTGAAGGTCAGTTACTGCCACTGCACTGACCACAACTACACGGTCCTCTTTGTCGCTGGGAGCTGAAGTTTTGACGAAACTCTGTGATGACCTTGGGATGAGGAAAAGGCAATGGTAAAAAAAAACACGATGATGATGATGATGAAGAAGAAGATGAAGATGATGATGATGATGATGATGATGTTCTCATGGATGATGAAAACTTTGATGACTGCTGCTTAACTCTTTTTTTTTTTTTTTTTTTTGTTGAGAATTGGAATGTTGCCAAGTTTCCACGATGTATTATTTTTCTTCTTTTTCAGGCTCCAACAATGTATTGATCACGAGCTGTCGAACTTCTTCTTCTTCTTTGTTCGTGGGCTGCAACTCCCACGTTCACTCGTATATACGCGAGTGGGCTTTTACGTGTATGACCGTTTTTTGGTTTTTTTTACCCCGCCATGTAGGCAGCCATACTCCGCTTTTGGGGGTACGAACTGTCGAACGTTATATTTTACTGTGGAACCTCTTCTTGGACTGATGATCCCCTCGTCGTGTGGTGGTGGTGGTGGTAGTGGTGGTGGTCAAAAAAATGTACTGACCATTGCAATGACCAAACATAAAAAAGGAAAAAGAAGAAGAAAGGTTAAAAAAAAAAAAGTTTAAAAGAAAGAAAAAGAAGAAAAAAAAAGAAAAAAAAAATGGGTGGGGGGCTCTCTTAGTGTAGCGATACGCTCTTCTAACCCTGGGGGGAAGAGCAGCCCGAATTTCACACAGAGAGAAATCTGTTGTGACAAAAAAAAAAAAGAAAAAAAAAGAGTAATATGATACAATACAATACAATACAATACAATACAATACAATACAGTACAATACAATACAATACAGTACAATACAATACAGTACAATACAGTACAATACAATACAATACAGTACAGTACAGTACAGTACAATACAGTACAATACAATACAATACAGTACAGTACAGTACAATACAATACAATACAATACAGTACAATACAATACAGTACAATACAATACAGTACAATACAGTACAATACAATACAATACAGTACAGTACAATACAATACAATACAGTACAATACAATACAATACAGTACAATACAGTACAATACAGTACAATACAATACAGTACAATACAATACAATACAGTACAATACAATACAGTACAATACAATACAATACAGTACAGTACAGTACAATACAATACAATACAATACAGTACAATACAATACAATACAGTACAGTACAGTACAGTACAATACAATACAATACAGTACAATACAATACAATACAATACAATACAATACAATACAATACAGTCTTGGAACTCGTCCAGGCCTTGGTCAAAGTTTTTTTTGTTTTTTTTTGTTCTTCTTCTGGATTTTTTTTCCTTTTCTTTCTTCTTCTTCTTCTTCTTCTTCTTCTTCTTCTTATATTTTTTTCTTTATTGATGTTGGTCCGTGTAAATGTATACTTCTTGATTGAATCTCTCTCTTCCCCCTTTCTTCGATCGATTTTGTCTTGATGTACTTTTTCTTCTTCTTGTTGTTGGATGTTTCTGATGAGAAATCGAGCATTAAATGAAAGAAAAAAGGAATTCTGCAATGGAATAAAAAAAAAAAAAAAAGAAAAAAGAAGAAAAAAAAGATTATATTGGAATGTGTTGTGTTTGTTGATTAATTGATTGATTGATTGATTGTGTGTGTGTGTGTGTGTGACATGTATTGTTTTTTTTCCTTCCACTCCACCCCCCCGCCCCCAACGTCCCCCCCACCGCCCACCCCACCGCACACACACACACACACGCACGCACACACACATACACACACACATGCACGCACGGACACACATACACACACACACACAGGGTGGAGAGAGAGAGAGAGAGAGAGTTTACAACACCGAAAGATTGAGACTAAAAAAACTGACGATCAGATCCTTGTAGGCAACTTTTTTTTTCCTTTTTTTATTCTTCACGCCTTTGATAATAATTGTCATCTAAAGCACACTCGACAACAATTGAGAAACAAAAGTGGCACTTCATACAAAACTACAATAATTAATTGATTAAATTAATATAATTATGTACATGGGTGTGATAATAATACCACACAGTAGAATGGAGAGAGAGAGACCTTATTTACATTCAGGCAGATTCTTTTTGAGTTTTTCTTATCTTTTTTTTTTCTCTCTCTTTCTTTGTCTGTGCACTAAACCCTATGTTTGCTGTTCCCTCTTCTTCGGAAGCAAGTAGTTTCTTTTTTTTGCTTTTTTTTTTGTTGGTTTTGTTATTGTTGTTGTTTCATATCAGTACGTGAAGAAACAACCTCTGTGAAAGTTTTCGTCAAATCGATTACAATACCTTTGCACGATGTACGTTAATTAAGCAGAATTACAATAATTTCTGACCCAAGCACTTAAACTATATGCGCACAATATGTACAACCCCCCCCCCAAAAAAAACAACAACAACAACAACAACAAAAAACAAAAAAAAAACCCAAACAAACAAAAATCTAACACATAATTCAAGTTATTCCATCTCTAACAATGGCGCACGCTCGCAGCATCATTAGTGAAGGATGAATGTGAATATTATTATTATTATTATTACTATTGATATTATTATTGTTATTATTATGACGATGATTATGTATGCGTGTGCTCGCACTATGACAAAAAATGATAATGTAAAGAGTTCACGCACAATTCAGAGCACAGATCCGAAGCAAAAAAAAAAAAAAGCACAAATTTGACAAATCAGCAGCCTACACACACAAAAAAAAAAAGAAAAAAAAAGAAAAAGTATCTTGCCTCTTCAGATGGACAATGCCATATGAAAAAAAAAAAAAAAAAATCATCACGATAGTACGATGAGACAGAATTACATAATATCCACAACCTGGAAGCAAAAAAAACAATACAAAACAAAACAAAACACGGTATATACATGCTAAGCAGTTTTCTAAGCGACCTTTCCACACTATGATAATAAAGTCTTGATTATTGTCCAGCTTACCAGCTTTAAAAGAAAAATAATATCGTTAAAAAATAAAGTATGATACACTGATGTTATCATCTTCTCGTATGTTATCAACTGTAATCGCTGTCACAACTGTCCTCGCTTTTTTTTCTTTTTTTTTCACAATGCAGACATTTCACATTAAAAGAAAAAAAAAAGAGTAAAAAAAAAAAAAAAAAAAAAAAAAGTACTGATACATGATAGCGTGCTTGTCAACAATATTATGATGGATAATAATTATGAGAAATCATGAGTTTAATACAGTAAACGATGTATCCTGATGAAATCCAAAGATTACCGTACAACCTTGATGTGTGAAAACAGCGTGCTAGTCCAAACAGTATTATGATGGATAATAATTATGATTCATCATGAACGCAATACAGTGAAACGGTGCATGAATTCAAACCAAAACAGTACAGTCATTCATCCACTGTACATTGTTGTTGTGCCAAACAGTGTGCTCGTCAACAGTATTAATCAATTTGTTGTATTATAAGCTACAAAATGATGACATCGTAAGCATAATTCACACAGTGACGCGATGTATTAACTTCAAAAGCAACAGTCGTTCAGTTATCAAATACGGCTGACACAAATTAATGTGAAATTGTGTGCTTGTCAACAGTATTAGAATGTAGCTATACATTATACATTGTGACATGGTAAAGCGTGATACAGTGACTTATATTTATAACGATTTCAAACCATTGGCAACCAGATGTACCAGAACATGTACTGTACTATACACGGTGCAGGGTTGATATAAGTAAAGCGAAAAAGTGCAACATTACTCCACAAAATAGAGTTTAACACAGTGTGTGTGTGTGTGTGTATGTGTGCGCGCGAGCGTGTGTGTGTGTGTGTGTGTGTGTGTGTGTGTGTGTGTGTGTGTGTGTGTATACGTAGAGGATGAAGGGGGGTGAAGGGGGGGAGGGGTCGGGAGGGGGGGAAGGCGGAGCGGAGGGTGTGTGTGTGGGGGAGGGGGGGGGCGTGTGAGGGGAACACACAGAGAAGAATAGAAGACCACGTTCACACACAATGTCAATCGATTTAGGAAACTCTAAACCGCGACGGAGCGAGCGATATATATATATATATATATATATATATATGTATTGTATCAATAGTTATATCGATAAACACAACACCACACACACACACACACACACACACACACATTCACACACACACACACACACACATGCCAATCTGACGATTCAACGTGCTTACATTTTCTTTCAGGAACACAGCCGCTGCGCTGAATTTTGTATTTCATTTTTTTTTAATATCTTATTTTTATTTTATTTCATCTTTTCTTTTTTTCAAAACAACAAATTATTTCATCATTTAGTTCAATGCCCTTTTTGGAAGGCTTTCAGTTTGTGATACGTATGAGCGACCACATTTTTTTTTGTTGTTTTTTGTTTTCGTTTTGAAACACTCAATTGTATATTATATATATATATATATATATATATATATATATATATATATATATATATATATATATATATATATATATATATATATATATATATATATATATATATCAATCGGAAAACGAAAACGCAACAACAGATAGCAATATGTACACACATTCACCATACAAAACTGGCACAATGTTGTATCTCAACACAACAATAAGTACGTTAGGTATACTCCTTCTTCTGGTTTTTGGGGTTTTTTTTTTTTGTTTTTCAATACACGCACACACAGAGACAGATATATCTATATATATACAGAGACGGAGATCGATCAAGCAAATGAATATATTTACTTATTGTTATACTTAAAGGTAAACAAACAAACACATTTCTGCGAAAGAGACTGATCAAGGTTTATCAAACTGCCCACACAAAAAAAAAGAGGAAGATATTCAATATCAATTTCCAACCGTATAAGTTTCAGAACAGTCACAAAACACGCAATATCCACCACAAATGTAAGCCGCTATAGCATTGCATTGTGTGTGTGTGTGTGTGTGTGTGTGTGTGTGTGTGTGTGTATGTTTATACAGTGATACAATAACAATAATATATATATATATATATATATATATATATATATATATATATATATATATATATCAAGAATCCGAAGCAGCACAAATAGTCATTAATTAACAGAATCGACAAAAATCGACTCTTAGTAACATCAATTAACAATCATTGTGAAGAAGAAAAAACAAAACAAAAAACGAAACGGTAACAGATTGTTAAATCATAATAAAGCACTTATGATTCAACAACGCGCATTCAGTAAAGACAGTTCTGCTTTTAATGCCACGCGACGAAAATCCGTCGTTTGAACTGTCCCATGATATCAACAGAACGTATCTTTTTTTTTTTTTTTTTTTTTTTAATAATCTTTTTTATTTTTTTTTTTTCCCCCAGTCGACATTTCAATACTACTGAAGAAAACACACATCGTTTAATTAATATGCAAGACTCCACTGACATTTTTCTCAGATGCTTTCCTTGCTTAACATTGTCTCATAACAGTGACAGTAATTATAAGAATTATCTATGTACACACACACACACACACACACACACACACACACACACACACACACACACACATATATATATATATATATATATATATATATATATATATATATATATATATATATATATATATATATAATATTTGTATATATTTGTATATGTATGCATGTATCTATCTCGTATGTATGTAATATGGTACTCTCTCTCTCTCTCTCTCTCTCTCTCTCTCTCTCTCTCTCTCTCACACACACATTCTGGTTGTAGCGGTGACAAATACAACATCAAATGCCAACTGGAGTATATTATAAAAAAAAAAGAAGAAAAAAAAAAAAAAAACAAAAAGAATGGACTGGCATGCGCGCACACAGATTCTGATCCAGCAGGAGCCCAGCACGTCATCAATATTATTTTTAATCAATTCAGTAGTCACGCCAATGCCTTCATCAATATATATATATATATATATATATATATATATATATATATATATATATATATATATATATATTTTTTTTTTTTTTTTTTTTTTTTTTTTAAGCGCGTGTGACGACTGACGGAAATGACGTGCAATGTGTGACATCAACTTAGTTCCATTAGTTTCCAAGACTTGAATCACGGTATAACGCTGTGGCGACCGTGCGGAACATATGTCATATGACGTGATATGATCGTCATGTGACAACTGGACGTGTTGATAAATAAAGCAATTTTGTATTTAAGAAAAAAAACCCAAAAATCCCCCCCAAAACAACAACCCTCCCATGTCAGCAAGAAGCGCTGTAGTGCAGCGACACGCTCTCCCCGGGGAGAGCAGCCCGAATTTCACACAGACAAATCTGTTGTGACACAAAAAACAAAGCAAAAACCCCCCAAAACAACAAAAACAAAACAAAACAAATAAAAAAAAAAACAAAAACAACAACAAAACAACAACAACAACAATGCAATACAATAAAATACAATACAATACGACACAAGACATGATGGAGTCTCCCGTCGGACAGACGGATGAGTAGGCAGGCAGGCTAATCTGTCGGTGTGTGTTTATGGGTATGAGAGGCCGATTCTGGATGCGCAGTACTTCACGATACAATACAACACAACACAACACAATATGATTAACACATCAGCCATATTTCTCATTGGCCGATGAATCGCTCTGACCAAATCGTCAAGGGCCGAAGACCGACTGTCGCCTTGATCATTGATGGTGCAAATTGAACGCTAACAAAATACCATACAATGTGCAATGCGACGACACAGACAGGCCTAGAGAGGCAGATAGACAGATAGATAGACAGACAGACAGGCAGGCAGGCAGGATTGCAGGCAGACAGACACACAGACAGACATGCACACAAGTAGACAGACAGACAGGCAGAATGGCATACATACAGGCAGACAGACAGGCACAGGCAGGATAGCAGGTAGACAGACAAACAACAAAATGCAGACAGGCAGGCAGACATTCAGAGAGGCAGGCAGACAGGTAGGCAGGCAGGCAGACAGACATTCAGACAGACAGGCAGACAGGTAGACACACAGACAGACATCCAGACAGACACGCAGACAGACAGGCACACAAACAGACATCCAGACAGACAGACAGAGAGGCAGACAGACGGGCAGACATTCACACAAACATTCAGACAGAGAGGCAGGCAGACAGGCAGACAGACAGACAGACATCCAGACAGGCAGGCAGGCAGGCAGGCAGACAGACATTCAGACAGAGAGACAGACAGGCAGGCACACAGACATTCAGACAGAGAGGCAGGCAGACAGACAGGCAGGCAGACAGACACACAGACACACAGAAAGCATGGTGGCTTGGGGTGGATGGTGAAATGCAATGTATCCAGTCCCCCTAAACCCGTCAGGCGTGAGGCTTCATTGCCTTTCCTTGTATTGTATTGTACTGTATTGTATTGTGTTGTATTGTACTGTATTGTATTGTATTGTATTGTACTGTATTGTATTGTATTGTACTGTACTGTATTGTATTGTACTGTATTGTACTGTACTGTATTGTATTGTATTGACTGTACTGTATTGCATTGTACTGTATACTGTATTGTATGTACTGTATTGTACTGTACTGTACTGTACTGTATTGTACTTGTACTGTATTGTATTGTAACTGTATTGTATTGTATTTGTACTGTACGTATTGTATTGTACTGTACTGTATTTGTATTGTACTGTACTGTACTGTATTGTACTGTACTGTATTGTATTGTACTGTATTGTATTGTACTGTCTGTATTGTACTGTATTGTATTGTACTGTACTGTATTGTATTGTACGGTACTGTATTGTATTGTACTGTACTGTACTGTATTGTATTGTACTGTACTGTACTGTACTGTATTGTATTGTACTGTACTGCACTGTATTGTATTGTACTGTATTGTATTGTATTGTACTGTATTGTATTGTATCGTACTGTATTGTACTGTATTGTATTGTACTGTACTGTATTGTATTGTACTGTACTGTATTGTATTGTACTGTACTGTACTGTATTGTATTGTACTGTACTGTACTGTACTGTATTGTATTGTACTGTACTGTACTGTATTGTATTGTACTGTATTGTATTGTACTGTACTGTACTGTATTGTACTGTATTGTACTGTACTGTATTGTATTGTACTGTATTGTACTGTACTGTATTGTATTGTACTGTATTGTAATTGTACTGTATTGTACTGTACTGTATTGTGTTGTGTTGTTTGGCACTGTATTGCATTGTATTGTATTGCACTGTATTGCATTGTATTGTATTGTACTGTACTGTATTGTGTTGTATTGTGTTGTATTGTACTGTATTGTGTTGTATTGTACTGTATTGTATTGTACTGTATTGTATTGTACTGTATTGTACTGTATTGTACTGTATTGTGTTGTATTGTACTGTATTGTATTGTACTGTATTGTACTGTATTGTACTGTATTGTGTTGTACTGTATTGTACTGTATTGTGTTGTACTGTATTGTACTGTATTGTACTGTATTGTGTTGTACTGTATTGTACTGTATTGTATTGTACTGTATTGTACTGTATTGTATTGTATTGTATTGTACTGTATTGTGTTGTATTGTATTGTATTGTATTGTACTGTATTGTATTGTATTGTATTGTATTGTACTGTATTGTATTGTATTGTACTGTATTGTACTGTATTGTACTGTATTGTACTGTATTGTATTGTACTGTATTGTATTGCATTGTGTTGTATTGTACTGTATTGTGTTGTACTGTATTGTGTTGTATTGTATTGTATTGTATTGTATTGTATTGTACTGTATTGTATTGTATTGTATTGTATTGTATTGTATTGTATTGTACTGTATTGTATTGTACTGTATTACATTATATTGTATTGTGTTGTATTGTATCACATTGTACTGTGGTGTACTGTATTGTATCACATTGCATTGTATTGTATTGTATTGTATCACATTGTATTGTATTGTATCACATTGCATTGTATTGTATTGTATCACATTGTATTGTATTGTATTGTATTGTATTGTATTGTATTGTACTCCATTACATGCCGGGGTAAAAACGGTCATACACGTAAAAGCCCACTCGTATAATATATATCAGAGTGAACGTGGGAGTTGAAACCACGAACGAAAAGAAGAAGAAGAAGAAGAAGAAGAAGAAGAAGAAGAAGAAGAAGAAGAAGAAGAAGAAGAAGAAGAAGAAGAAGAATTATGAAGATAACTGAAATAGGAAAGGAAATGATAGCAAAATCCCAATGTGTATAAGGTGCTGTTGCTGTTGTTGTTGTTGTTTTAGTCCACAGTTCATTATTCTTGTCATTACTCACCTCCTATTACACCTATGTTACACACAGACACACATTATGTTACCCGCTTATTTCCGCATACATATTCATAACACAGTCACCCGTGCGTGCGTGCGTGCGTGCGTGTGGTGCACTGATGTGCGTGTGTGTTTTCGCGTGCTTCCCGTACATACGCGTAGTCATAACTGCTGTTCATCATCATCATCATCATTACCATCATCATCATCATCAGAAGAAGAAGAAGAAACGGTGATAAACGGAAATGGTGGGTCGTTATTTCTATTTCCATTTCTCTTATCTGCATTCATGTGCGCCGTGTGTGAGCGGTGGTTGACAGGGGTTGAAGTGGGTGCATTCATTCATCGAAACCACACGAAGCGTGCTCTATCAACTTCATCAGTTCATGTGCAGGGTGAATCATCATTATATTGTCTGGCAGGCGTCCCTATTTCGCAAAACGCCTCTGAGATAAAAGAAAAGGTAATGTTCACGTACACGGCAGTGTGGGGCTAGTAAGTAGGTATATATTTGGTGTCGTCAGACACCGGGGCGACTCGATCTTCATATTCTTCAGCATAATTATTAGTCAGTCTCCCGTATATACATACATACATACATACATACATACATACATATATATATATATATATATATATATATATATATATATATATATATATATATATATATATATATATATATATATGACACTCGGGGGAAATATTCACATTTCTTCCCCCCCCCCCCCCCTCTACTCTTTCCAGTCAGTTTCGTTCCAAAGACGGGGGTAATGGGTGTAAGTTGAGGATCAACAACACTGTAACACACACACACACACACACACACACACACACACACACATATATATATATATATATTCTACATTTCTGCCCCCCCCCCCCCCCCCCTCGCCCTTGTAGAATGCCGTAAAGAAATCCAATAAAAGTTTGGGAAAGGGAGGAGAAATTTAAAAAAAAAGTGCAGAGTGTATCATTACGAATGCTATTAACCAAATTACATTATTCCCCCCCCCCCCCCCCCCCCCCCCCGTCTGCACAACAGAATACTTACAGGAAGGAAAGAAATGTGCCCGGCCGGGATATTGTTGTCGACACTCGTGACCGACTGTGGTCATCAGAACACCGGAGGAAGGGAGACAACTGCTGTCTCCTGACTATCTGGGCAAGAATTGGTGGACTGAGGTGGAGAGTTGAGTGTCTTTGCCCAAGTTAACGACAACCCCCCCCCCCCCTCGTCCCCCCCCCTCCCCCACCCACACACACACACTCTCTCTCTCTTGCCCCCAAGAGAGCTTTAGGATTGTTGGCACGCACTGGTGGCCGGATAATGTCTTCCGGTCAATTATTGCCCCCTTACTTTCGCGATTTGGGTTGGCCGTCCGATGAAAGGTTTATCGCTTTTTTTCTTTTTTTTTTTTTTTTCTCACTTGTCTCTGTAGATGACCCTCTCTTTCTCTCCCCCCCCCCCCCGTCCCCCAACTCCCCCCTCCATCTCTACTCACCCCCTCTTGTGACATCACTTCCTCCCCCCTTCCCTCCCCCTCCCTCCCCGTTTTTCTCTCTCAATCGGTCATTCGTTGTATACTAAATGAATAAATAAATAAATAAATAAATAAATAAATAAATAAATAAATAAATAAATATTTTAAAGACAGATCATCAAGGCTGTTGGATTTATGTGGTGTATTTTTTTTTTACACCATTCTCACCATACAAGAAATATGTCTCTCTAAATGACCCCCCCCCCCCCGGCCCCCCTCCCTCCCCCACCGACCCCACCTTCCAACCCCCTCCCCACTGCACCCCTGTCTTTTTTTTTTAATACTAAACTGCTATCCCTTTATCCTGTCCATGCTTCATCATTTGGAATCCCTCCATTACACCTTCTTTCAAGTTGTCAGTCTGCTTGAACTGCCTTTATTCAGAATATAACTCGCTTCTCTCTCTCTCTCTCTCTCTCTCTCTCTCTCTCTCTCTCTCTCTCTCTCTCCCTTTCTCTCCCTCATTCGTACTGTAAACACACACCTATATCGTTACAAAGCAACATGTCATTCTGAACAATTGTGCCCATTGTGCAAAGAATCAAGAGAGGATGGAATTCACTTTGTTTTAAAATGCCCTGTGTTGACTGACTTACGAATCCAATTTATTCCCTCCAAATATTATATAAATCTATCCTTGTTTCGGTTATGTTTATTAATGGCATCTAACGGTGAAAACACCATACGTAGTTTTTGCTATGTATCTTTATAAAGCACTGCAATTAAGAGAGACACTCATTTCTTAGATTCACTGATAGTTTGTTGTGAATGACGTTGTATTGTTTATATTACCAATTGCAATGACACATGTAAAACTGTTATTACCCCCTGTTCATATGGGGCTATGGCCTTAATTGAATAAACCATCTCTCTCTCTCTCTCTCTCTCTCTCTCTCTCTCTCTCTTGACCTGCTCTCTGTGTCTCGCTCATCCCAAGAAAAGCAATGCAAAATGTAGTTCACAACAGGTGGTTTAAAATTTCCCGGCTTCGAACAATCGAGTCTTCTCAAAATAATAATAATAATAATAATAATAATAATAATAATAATAATAATAATAAATGATGATGATGATGATGATGATGATGATGATGATGATAACAATGATAATGATAATAATGAGAAGAAGAAGAAGAAGAAGAAGAAGAAGAAGAAGAAGAAGAAGAAGAAGAAGAAGA
>NC_134903.1:5296659-5319159 GCF_041734735.1 Babylonia areolata | reverse complement strand
TTTCACAATGAAAACAGCTGAGATTCATGTTTAGAGGAGAGGTTGTTTTTGTTTTTGTTTTTTGTTTTTTTTTTTAATCCTGAACTTCGAAATTATTGAAACGCAGTTTGCAGTCAAAGAACGCACGCACTCCCACCTCCACCCCCCCACCCCCACCCCCACATGCCTCCACCCCCATCCCCACCCACCCTACCCCAACAGGCTTCAGTTGACGTTTTATAACCTGCACGTGAATCACATACTAGCAAGCAACACAGTGTCGGATCAGAACATTCCGTCTTTTCGAATGGCTGAGTGGGTGAGGGAGGTTGTCGGGGAAGGTGGTGGCAGTAAGTGTAACTTCTTATGCTGCGATCCCAATTCAGATCACGGCGAATGGGCCAGCGGTTCAGCGAGCGAGGTGTGGGGGTCAAAACGTGCGCAGGGCGTTGGTGGTTCAAACCCTTGACTGTTCCTTACCCTTCCTCTCTTCTTCTTCTTCTTCTTCTTCTTCTTTCGTGGGCTGCAACTCCCACGTTCACTCGCATGTAGATGAGTGGGCTTTTACGTGTCTGAGCGTTTGTTTGTTTTTAAACCCCGCCGTTTAGGCAGCCATACTCCGGTTTTCGGGGGTGCGCATGCTGGGTATTTTCTTGTTTCCAGAACCCACCCAACACTGACATGGATTACACAGGATCTTTAACGTGCAGTAATTTGATCTTTTGCTTGTGCGTGTACACACGAAAGGGGTTCCAGGTACTAAGCAGGTCTGCACATTAGTATATTGACCTGGGAGATCGGGAAAAATCTCCACCTTTTACGCCACCAGGCGCCGTTTCCGAGATTCGAACCTGGGACCCTCAGAATGAAAGTCCAACGCTTTAACCACTCGGCTGTTGCGCCCGCCGACTACTGCAGACAGACGAGTACGCTCGTCCTCAAGTGAAGAATTATCATCATCTCACTGAGATAAGACCCCCCCCTCCCCCACTCCCCCCGGAGTATGGATGCTTAAATGGTGGAGTAAAAAAAAAAAAGAAAAAAGGTTATACACGTAAAAGCCCATTGGTAATCTGAAGGAGAGTATGGAGGAGAGGGGAGGAGAGGACAGGAGGAGGAGAAGAGAGGATAAGTGTTTAGAGGAAGATAGGAGAAGGATAGAGAAGAGGAGAAGAAGAAGGAGAGGAGGAGAGTATAGAGGAGAAGAAGGAGAAGGAGAGTATAGAGGAGGAGAAGGAGGAGGGGAGTATAGAGGAGAAGAAGGAGAAGGAGAGTATAGAGGAGGAGAAGGAGGAGGGGAGTATAGAAGAAGAGAGGGAGAAGAAAGAAGGAGAGGGGGAGAAGAGGAGAGGAAAGGTGATTAGAGAAAGATAGGAGAAGGGTATAGGAGAGGACGATATAGAGGAAGAGAGGGAGAAGAAGGAGAGGAGGAGAGTATAGAGGAGAAGAAGGAGAGTATAGAGGAGGAGATGGAGAAGGAGAGGAGAAGAAGGAGAGGAAGATATAGAGGAAGAGAGAGGAGAGGGAGAAGGAGAGGAGAGTAAAGAGGAAGAAAGGAGAAGAAGGAGAGGAGGAGAAGGAGAGTATATGGGAAGAGAAGAAGAAGGAGATGAAGAGAGTGCAAAAGAGGAGGAGAAGAAGAGGAGAAGAAGAAAGGAGAAGATGAAGAGTGTATAGAGGAGTAGTGGAAGAAGAAGGAGAGAAGGAGGAACAGAGTACAGATAGGAAGAGGAGAAGGCGTTTAGAGGAGCTGGAGGAGGAGGAGGAGGAGGAAGAGGAGATAAACAAGGGACTGATCAATGAGGAAACACCGGATTTACCCCCCACCCTACACCCCCAGTCACTTTCCCTTCCCCACCCCTGCCCCCCCACCCCCAACAAGACCCCCGACCCCCCGACCCCTCAAGTCCATCACGGCACAAGCAAGGCTAGGTCCCAGGGCCAGACAGTTTATTGGCCACCAGTCGTTTCTGTTCGAAGCTTAATGAACTCTATAGACTGCCTGCCCACGCCCCTACCCCCCCCCCCCCCCCTCCCACACACACACACACACACACACACCTCCCTCCGCCCCTCCCCCACCCCTCCCTCCCCTTATTCTTGTTCTTGTTGCTTATAGTCCAGCCGACCACACAGGGCCATATCAGGGCTGTCAAACCATACAAATGCTCAACCGCGTCAACACAAAAGCTGTCACATTAAAAACAACAACAAAAAGCAACAAAACAAAACAAAACAACAACAACAACAACAACAACACCCCCCCCCCCAAAAAAAAAAAAAAAAAAAAAATCCACTAAGACAAACCCACAAAACCCAGTTCATGACACAGTATCCCAACCATTTAGCTCCTTATGGCAAATAAGACTAGGTCATGCTGAGGACGCCAACCATTCCGCTTAATTTATCATCCCCAGGTTATATATATATATATATATATATATATATATATATATATATATATATATATATATATATATATCGTAAAAAAGGAAAAATGGAATACTTTAAAGCCAAACAAAAAATACATTTAAAAAAGGCCATAAAGGCAAATATCACTACAGAATGGGCAGCTAGTGCCCATCCCAGTATTTACATCTCGCTACCTAATCGCCAGAGCAAAACAGCACAGATAGTACATCACAGATTGCGGAAAAGAGAGGAAAAAAAGTATCAAGACTTGCATGAAAAAAAGAAAGGGGAATGGACAGGGAAGGCAGAAAAAGGAGACAACAGTGAAGAAAGAAAAAAAAAGAAAAAAAAGGGGCAGAAACAAAGAGAGTGACAGAAAAGAGGACATTTCTAGCACAGAATTTCCAGAAGGTGGGAGATGCAAATTTATACTGAAAGACCCCCGGCACCCCCATGGGGGACCCCCCTCTCCCTACCACCACACCCCCTCCCAACACACACACACACACACACACACACACACACACACACAAACACACACACACACATTCCCCCCTCCCTGAAACCACCCCTCCTTCTCCCTCTCTCTTCCAGTTTCAATTCTCCCCCACCCCCACGCCCCCGCACACTCCGCCAGTGTCCGAACTAGTGTGTCAGCAGTGTCCAACACCCGTCGTGGTATGTGGGATTAATTCCGATGGACTGGAGCTTGGTTTTGAAAAATGAGGCGACCTGTTTTCGTGTGTGTGTGTGTGTGTGTGTGTGTGTGTGTGTGTGTGTGTGTAGTAGTAGTAGTAGTAGTATATGCGTATATTGATTGATATTCACACATTTTGATAAACAGATACATATATCATATCGACAGTCAGTTTTATAATGTTTCAAATCACTCTCTCTCTCTCTCTCTCTCTCTCTCTCTCTCTCTCTCTCTCACACACACACACACACACACACACACACACACACACACACGGACATTAGTACACACACACACACACACTCTTATATATACACTAACACTCTCTCTCTCTCTCTCTCTCTCTCTCTCTCTCTCTCACACACACACACACACACACACGGACACTAACACATACACACTGATATACACTAACAGACTTTCTCTCTCTCTCTCTCTCTCTCTCTCTCTCTCTGTCTCTCCCGGCCTCCGTTTCTTCAGCCTCAACTCTTGTCTCAATCTGTCACCCTCTATTTCAACTCTCTCTCTCTCTATCTCTCTGTCTCTCCCAATTCCTTCCCGTGCTCAACACGACATCAAACAGCACGGGCCACAGTGTTTCCTGAAGGTGTATCTGATTAGCAGTCATGACTGCTCCTCCTCCTCAGATGATGTCGTTATCAACCAACCACCCCTCTCTCCCCCCCACGCGCACCCCCGTCACCCCCACCCCACCCCTTTCCACGAGGATTCCACCGCCTCCCTCTTCCTTTCTCCTGCACCTCTCTTCCTTCCCTCCTCCTTCCTCCAACCCCCCCATCCTCCTCCCTCCTCCTCCTCCTTCTTCTCTTCTCTCTTTCCTTAACAGCACGTGCACCTTGCCACTAATGCCTTTGAAATGTTCAACAGGACGGAAGAGACAGACCCACGCTATGCATTGTCGCCGTCGTATCGATATCGACCCCCCCTAAAAAAAAAATAAAAAAAAAAAAAAGGAAGAAAAAAAAGAGAGGACAAAACAGCCTTGTCTGTCGGCAGAACGTGCTGCCGACAGAAACATCGGTGTTAGGTTTCGGACTAAACCTTGAAGACGATTTCTGGAATATCCGTGTTGTGTTTCTTTTTTTTTTGTTTTCTTTTCTACGTTTCTTCCCTTTCTTTCCCCTTCTTGTTCCTCTTTTTTTTTCTCCCTCTCCTCCTGCTGCTTCTTCTTCTTCTATTTCTTCTTCTCCTCCTCCTGCTTTTTCTTCTTCTATTTCTTCTTCTTGTTCTTCTCCTCCTCCTCCTGCTTCTTCTTCTTCTCCTCCTCCTCCTCCTCCTTCTTCTTCTCCTCCTCCTGCTTTTTCTTCTTCTATTTCTTCTTCTTGTTCTTCTCCTCCTCCTCCTGCTTCTTCTTCTTCTCCTCCTCCGTCTTCTTCTGCTTCTTCTTTTTCTTCTTCTTCTTCGACCTCATCATACTGTCTTTCTCTGTGTCTGGTCTCTCTGTAAGCCGACCCCTCTCTCTCTCTCTTCCCCTCCCCCCTCTCTCTCCATCGTCCTTCTGTCAATCTCTGTGTGTGTGTGTGTGTGTGTGTGTGTGTGTGTGTGCGCGTGCGCGTGCGTGTGTGTGTGTGTGTGCTCTTTATCATATTCTTTCTGTAGGACTTTTTTTTTCTTCTTTTTGTTTTCTTCTCTCTTTCTCCCCGTTTCATTAAATATATATGTGCTATTGTAACTGATGTAGATTAGCAAGGACAGATTGGGAAAATGGGCCATGCCCAAAATCTTCATCCTTGAATAAAAGAACGTTCTGAGATCTGTGTTCTGAGTTCTCTCATTCTCTCTCTCTCTTTCCATATACATATATTTTTTTTCTTAATGTATATCTTACGCAGACTGTTTGACGTTGTTTGGAGATGCTTTTGTGTGTGTGTGTGTGTGTGTGTGTGTGTGTGTGTGTGTGTGTGTGTGTGTGTGTACTTCTTTATTGTACGGGCGGGGTGGGGGATGGAGTAGGGATTGTGAAGATTTCATGAGAATGTTTCTTTCTCTCTTTTTTTTTTCTTTCTTTTTTTATCTGTCTTTCCTCTTCAACCTCCTCCAACCCCCTCCCTACCACCTCCCGTTTGTGATGCAATCCATGTAGGGTAGGGGTTTAGTTGTATGAGTTTCGTAATGTTTTTTTTTTTTTTTTTTTTTTTTTGTCCGTTTAGTTTCGTTTCCTAATGTTTGTACCAAGGTTTCTTGAAGAGTTTCCCAAATGTTTGAAAAAAAAAAAAGAAAGAAGAAAAAGTCGATATCTATTTGTCAATAGGTATTTAATAAGTGCTACTTTTCCACTCTCTTCATCTGCGTTAGTGGTGGATGGAGGAAATAACGTCATTCATGACGTCATTAAATGAGAGACGTCAGTGTGATCGTCAAATCTTAGTTTAACCTTTTGGTCGCTGCACGGCGACTTTTTGGGAGAACGCTGCTGTTGCCGGTCGGAGCATTAGACTTAACAAACTTGCGCTACTCTTCAGTAAAAAACAAAAAAAACAAAAACAAAAAAAACCAAAAAAACCCAACAACAACAAGAGAGGCAAGGCCTTCAAGACTCACTTGTGATAAATTACGTCCCCTAGCATTAATTACAGAGTAATTTCCCTTTTTTACTATCTGCATCAAAACGTTTGCAAAATAAATAAAAATTCCATGCTTAGCAAAAGAAGTTCCTGTTTGAACAAAAAATGATATTAATGACTGCTCTTGTTGTTGTGTCAGAATAAGAGGTCAAAGTGCCAAGTTTAGAGAATACAAAAAAATATAAATATAACAGTAAATGCAGTTTGCATATAATTAGGCTTCTTTTTTTTTTGGTTTTTTTTTTGTGCCCATCCAAGAGGTGCAATATTGTTTTAAACAAGATGACTGGAAAGAACTGAATTTTTCCTATTTTTATGCCAAATTGGTGTCAACTGACAAAGTATTTGCAGAGAAAATGTCAATGTTAAAGTTTACCACGGACACACAGACACACGGACACACACACACACACACACACACACACACACACACACACACACACACACACAGACAACCGAAAACCGGGTTAAAACATAGACTCACTTTGTTTACACAAGCGAGTCAAAAAACCACCGAACTTAGTCAGCACTTCCTGCCGCATGTTCCGGAAGCATCCTACTCATTATTGAACCAACCCTCGTGCGGTTTGGAGCCATTTTCTGCGGCTTTTTTCAAAACTTAGTTTGAACAATGGCGAGGTCTTCAACCAGTTCAGATCATAACCAGCAGTCTCGCTTTAGACCATGCTGTACGGGACAGAAAACTACAAGTGTAATTAAAAGGCATTTAGCAAAAAATGATATTACTACGACAGTGACTGAATAAGAATCCGTGCCACATTGCAGCGAAAAAAACCGAGTACCTCACATTCCCACTGGCTGCTCAGCTGCACAGCCGGTTTTCAGCTATACTGTGCAGCTGATTTAGCCAGCTAGCAAATGTTCGCAGCTTGAACATAGCTGGTGATGTAAGGGTTAAAACGTTCAACATTTACGAACAATGGGAGGCAAGTATGAAATGCTTTCAGAGGAAAAACAACAACAACAACAACAACAAAAAACAAAACAAAACACGTGGGTTTGTTTTTCGAGCAAACTATTCACTGCCTTGCCCGTTGAATCTCAAACAGACATCCAGGGATAGCGATATGTCGCCATTATGTGCAAGAACAAAGTAGATAAAAAGATGACGAATCATGAAAACGGGGAGGAGGCATTGTACAAGAGCACGCGAAGATATCGGACCTACATAGGCTACACCATAGGCAATAATCATTAAGGTTTCAGCACAAATCCAATCAGTAATACAAACTATTGTCAAAGTGCTTGACACACCACACGTGTAGTCAGTGAATGACTCGTGCAGCCTGGACATGTAAGAGGACGGAGTTAACATGAAAAGAAAAGAAAAAAATGAGAACAAGGTACACAGCCCCAACATACAAGGAACACGAACCCAACACACAAGGTACACATCCCCAACATACAAGGAACACGAACCCAACACACAAGGTACACATCCCCAACATACAAGGAACACGAACCCAACACACAAGGTACACATCCCCAACATACAAGGAACACGAACCCAACACACAAGATACACATCCCCAACATACAAGGAACACAAACCCAACACACAAGGTACACATCCCCAACATACAAGGAACACGAACCCAATACACAAGGTACACAAACCCAGCATCACAAAGTACACAAACCCAACACACAAAGTACACAAACCCAACATCACAAAGTACACAAACCCAACATCACAAAGTACACAAACCTAAGATCACAAAGTACACAAACCCAACACACAAGGTACACAAACCCAACATCACAAAGTACACAAACCCAACACACAAAGTACACAAACCCAACATCACAAAGTACACAAACCCAACATCACAAAAGTACACAAACCCAACACACAAGGTACACAAACCCAACATCACAGAGTACACAAATCAAACACACAAGGTACACAAACCCAACATCACAAAGTACACAAACCCAACATCACAAAGTACACAAACCCAACACACAAAGTACACAAACCCAACATCACAAAGTACACAAACCCAACACACAAAGTACACAAACCCAACATCACAGAGTACACAAATCAAACACACAAGGTACACAAACCCAACACACAAAGTACACAAACCCAACATCACAAAGTACACACACCCAACACACAAAGTACACAAACCCAACACAAAAGGTACACAAACCCAACATCACAAAGTACACAAACCCAACACACAAAGTACACAAACCCAACACACAAAGTACACAAACCCAACACACAAAGTACACAAACCCAACACACAAAGTACACAAACCCAATACACAATGTAGACAAGGCACACAAACCCAACACACAAGGTACACAAACCCAACACACAATGTACACAAACCCAACATCACAAGGTACACAAACCCAACACACAAAGTACACAAACACACAATGTACACAAAGTACACAAATCCAATACACAAGGTACATAAACCCAACACACAAGTTTCACAAACCCAACACAAGGGGTCGAATCAATCGCAATCAAGTTTCGACAAATACGTACAACAATATATGTCAAGCTTAGGAATAACAAAGCGGATACATATTTTCTAGTTAAAAAAAAAAAGAAAAAAAAAAAAAAAAAAAAGAAAGAAAGAAAAAAAAGCAACAATCCCTCAGACCAATGCTTGCAAAGAAACAACAAAAAGCAAAAACAAAACAAAAAAAAAAACAACAACAAAAAACAAACAACAACAAACAAACAAACAAACAAAACAAACAAACAAACAAACAAAAAAACCCAACAAAAAACCCCCAACAACAACAACAACAACAAAAACAACAAAACAACAACAACCAAAAACAAACAACCGAAACTGAAAGGTCAAAGAAACAAGCAGCGTAACACCTCATTAATCTACACCGCTGTGTGCAAATGATTCATAACAGACAAGGATGAATCTATCTTGATTTTACGACTGTTTCTGTAGGCGTAGATAATTACCCACACAGACGCATGCAGCTCATTAGTTTTATCGCTAAAATCAACAGACCCCTCCCGCCCACCCCACCCTCTCTCTCTCTCTCTCTCTCTCTCTCTCTGAGTCTGAAAATCAACAAGCGCGGGCACTTGATTATAGAATAAAGCATGTGTCAAGTAGGTATACTGTTCAGGACAATGACGTAAACAGCCTTAAAAAACAAACAAAAAACAACAACAACAAAAACACAACTGGCATCACGTCATCAACCGTATGTGGTAACAGTCAACCCATTTAGGAGACAAATTCACAATCCTTATTGGAAAAGTGTGAAACTTTTCACACGAACAAACATCACAATGAAAGCAAACGTACCATGGTATTTTACGTTTCAATGGCGTAACCGTGTTATCAATTCTATTATTATTTTATTATTTATTTATTCAGTTTCTTTTTTGTAATGGATAACGTGTCCCATATCAATACAAACATCTTCGCTGCAGGCAATGCCTGAACTTACAAAGGATGCGTTTGCGAACTCGCGCGTTCCTTTGTTGAAGACTACATTCCACTTCCAGACAACACATCGCAAAATATCACATGTCCTCATTGTTTTGCACTTGCTTCCGAATAGGACTTAGCTTTTCGTCTCGTTATCCAGATATATTTGTATCATCATTAAAAAAGAAGAAGAAAAAACCCCCAGAAAAAGACAGAAAAAAGACACAAAAAAAACCCTTAGAAAAAACACACAACAAAAAAACAAAAAAAAACAACCGAAGGTAAGAAGAACTAAAGGGTGTTTTACACTTCACGCAATCAGTCAGGGGTGTCGGCATGATAATATAACACCACAACAAAGCCTGTTCTCTGTTCCACCTCATGACAAACAGACGTATCATGTCTAATCTTAAGTACAGGTACTTACGTTCCAGTCCCCGAGGACAAGTTGTCAAACGTTCCATGTCAAAAAATGAAACGACCATGTGATATGTTAATATTGAATCAGCCAGTTTCAGTTTCAGTAGCTCAAGGAGGCGTCACTGCGTTCAGACAAATCCATATACGCTACACCACATCTGCCAAGCAGATGCCTGACCAGCAGCGTAACCCAACGCGCTTAGTCAGGCCTAGGAGAGAAAAAAAAAAAAGAAAAAGAAAAAAAAGGTGAATAAATAATAGATAAGCGTACATAAATAAGTAAATAAATAAATAATAATCATAATATATAAAAAGGGGTAATAATAATAATAATAATAATAATAATAATAATAATAAATAAATAAATAAATAAATAAATGAATCAGCCAGTGACAGTAACGTCAGTGTGAAGGCTTCTTCCATTCGTCAATTCCAAAGCAAATCGGCAAACACAAGCCACACAGCCTTCTAGAAAACTGGCAGTGAGACGTTCTGGATGTTAACAATGTTTAAAGAAACAGCAAGGTATAGACACAGACCGACCAAGGTCGAAGCCTTAATAATAATCCGGAATTTTCCGGACACTGTCCTGAACATCCATCTTACCCACGTTGGTACACAAACAATCCAAACAATGCTTCTTTTTTTTAAACTCTATTATTTTTTAGGCGTCTGAAACCATGGTAGGGCATTCATGTCATGTCGCCTGCTGTCTGCATCACTAACAATCACAGAAGAAGAAAAAATGTATCCTGTGTTTCAGTTTTGAGTTTGAAGGTGGTATCAAAGCGTGCCAAGCTGATCAATATACGCTGTACCACATCTCCTGTAATATCAATGAATAATAATAATAATAATAATAATAATAATAAAAAGAGATAAATAAATGAATAAATAGATAAATAAAATACAAGGGTGCTGGGTGAGTGGACAGGAGCCAGATGCCTGGCCTTTGATCATGTATTCCTTGAATCAAAACAGAAAGATCAGTTCCCGATGCGTTCTTCTTCAGGGTACTGTCGTGACCATGTCACTTGGTGAACAGACACAGGTCACAGTGACATTTCGTGAATACTGTAACACACCTGTGTCACAACCAAAGGGGCTCCAGGATGTCAGGATTCACAACAGACAGATGATACCATACAGCAGGTGATAACACGACATCAACTAACAGCCTTCTGTCCCACCTCACCAGACCAACATGCAGCTGCTCGCTTTTTTTTTCAGCCCCATCAACTGCACAGTTTCAGTGGCATTACTCCCACATCACTCAGTCCGAGTCCTTCACACATTCACAGCCACACTCTGGTTCATCAGTCGCAGTCCCAGTGGTGGCAGTCCACAGGTAACCATCAATGTTAGGTCGCCAGGAGGCCACAGGTAACCATCGATGTTAGATCACCAGGAGGCCACAGGTAACCATCGATGTTAGATCACCAGGAGGCCACACAGAATCATCGATGTTAGGTCGCCAGGAGGCCACAGGTAACCATCGATGTTAGATCACCAGGAGGCCACAGGTAACCATCGATGTTAGATCACCAGGAGGCCACAGGTAACCATCAATGTTAGGTTGCCAGGAGGCCACAGGTGATCATCGATGTTAGGTCGCCAGGAGGCCACAGGTAATCATCGATATTAGGTCGTCAGCATGCCACAGGTAATCATCAATGTTAGGTCGTCAGCATGCCACAGGTAACCATCGATGTTAGGTCGTCAGGAGGCCACAGGTAACCATCAATGTTAAGTCGCCAGCAGGCCACAGGTAACCATCGATATTAGGTCGTCAGCAGGCCACACAGAACCATCGATGTTAGATCGCCAGGAGGCCACAGGGAACCATCAATGTTAGATCACCAGGAGGCCACAGGTAACCATCGATGTTAGGTCGCCAGGAGGTCACAGGTAACCATCGATGTCAGGTTGCTAGGAGGCCACACACCAGAGAAAGCCCTGCACTGCTGATGTGTCTGAAGCAGCTTGCTGTCTGCATGCATCCGTTAGGTTTTGTGGAACAGCGGGAGACCGAACAACCAGCACAGCGCAGAGGCTGATGCAGAGTGGTGAAAGGAACCCGAAAGCTTCAGTGTCAGTGTCAAGGTGAAAGAGGTGTCAAAGCGCTCGGGCATATCCATATACGCTTCTGCGAGCATCGCAGTGAGAACAGTTCACTAAACACACTGCACAGTGAAGTGTTCAAAGCACACCATTTGTAGATCAGTTGTCTTCATGTTTAGACAGATGAAACGTGACTGTCACACAAACAGTGCCTAAAATGTGATGGAGAGATTCAAGCACACATAAGCAATAATCCATAAGCAGAAAATGCTGAGATGGTTATTGTGCCGATGGATTCAAGAACCGTGCATTTCAAGGGGGAGCTTTGTTAATCAACAGCCAGTGACAAAGATGGTATTGTTTTGTTGTTGCTGTCACCCCTATGTATCATACAGTTTCAGTTTCAGTTTCAGTTGCTCAAGGAGGCGTCACTGCGCTCGGACAAACCATATACGCTACACCACATCTGCCAAGCAGATGCCTGACCAGCAGCGTAACCCAACGCGCTTAGTCAGGCCTTGAGAATCATACAACTGTTCAACACTTGTTAACCACCTACTATGGTTTCGGTTTCTAGCAACGTTTCATTGTGTTACATTCGTGCTGGCAAGGGAAGTGATCTTGAAGGCCTCAATGAAGGGAACGGATCGAGCCGACCTCGGTAACGGATACCAGATACCTCCTTTGAAAGCCTTCATGGAGAACACGACACACCAGTCATTTTAACAAAAGAGGACTTCTTCTTCGTTCGTGGGCTGCAACCCCCACTTTCACTCGTATGCACACGAGTGGGCTTTTACGTGTATGACCGTTTTTACCCCGCCATGTAGGCAGCCATACTCCGCTTTTGGGGGTGTGCATGCTGGGTATGTTCTTGTTTCCATAACCCACTGAACGCTGACATGGATTACAGGATCTTTAACGTGCGTATTTGATCTTCTGCTTGCATATACACATGAAGGGGGTTCAGGCACTAGCAGGTCTGCACATGTGTTGACCTGGGAGATCGTAAAAATCTTCACCTTTTACCCCTTTACCCACCAGGCGCCGTCACCATGATTCGAACCCGGGACCCTCAGATTGAAAAGTCCAACGCTTTAACCACTCGGCTATTGCGCCCGTCAACAAAAGAGGTCAACACCCGTGAAATGTTGATTTCATTGTGTCACATTCTATTCGGTTGTGGATTTTGTTTTCTCTCTCGCTTTGTTACTAAAAAAAAAAATTTCGCATTCACTGTTACGTGGTCATGTCAAGTCTCTCGTGTTTGTGCAGATGGTTTTTATGGTCGCCAAGACCAAGAACTGTTTCGGAAGCATATTGCCTCAGTCACAATAACGTCCCAGCAGATAAATGCTGTGGAAAACAAGAGAAAACTCGGCAACATCTCTGGCAGCTGGCTATTAAGCCATCAGATTGTTTTGTCCAATCTCTGTACAAAGTCAGCTGACTAATCCCCACAAACGATATGTTCAAAACCGGAAAGCTAGGACTAGAACTAGCCACAGAGGGTATTGATTTTTTTTCTTTCTCTCCATTTCCTTTATTTATTAATGTCACTTCCATTCGTATGACTGGAAACTGACCACTTTCAGTGTTCGCTCTTCCACTGGAGTGAAACGAATCACGTCTTAATTAACCAGCCATTAGCTTTCATTTGTTTTTTTATTCACTGCTGTCAATTGTGGGGTTTTTTTGGGGGGTTTTTTTTTTGCACGATGGGAAATAAATACAACCACCTGTGTTAGCTTTTGCCCATCCCTTACTGTGAAGTGAATCTAGTTTAATTCACATACTTTTTTTTTTTGGCGTTCATTCTTTTGTTGCCTTGAAATCAATTACGTCTTAATTGAACACTTATTTGTGTTTTATTAATATTGCTGTCAATTCCTTTCGTGTGATTAGAAATTAACTACGTTTTTCCGTTCGCTCTTCGTTTGCTGTGGAGTTAGTCATGCTTTTAATTATACGCCTTTTAGCGTTCGCGTTTCTTATCTTGCCGTGGGATTAATCACGTTTCCACGTTCCCTTTTCCCTGGTGGGAAATTAGTCACGTTTTGATTAATTCAATCACTGTCATATTAGCTTTCACATCTCTTCTTTTACTAGTAGTGTCAGTTCCTTTCGTTTGATTGGGGATTAATCACATTCTAGTGTTTGCTCTTCTTTTGCTGTGAAATTAATCACATTTGAATTTTAAGCACCTTTTATCCTTCTTGTTTCGTCTCTTGCTGATTAACTAACGCTTCAGGGTTCTTCACTTCTCTTGCTGTAAAAATCAATCATGGCTTAATCACACACATTTTAACTCAGCTTTTCTCCCTTTGCTGTGAGATTAACCACGTTTTAGTGGTGGTTCTTTTTTCTTTTTTTTTATCTTGCTGTAACGAATGTCAGTCTCACTCGTTGCTGTTGATGCCACATGAAACGGCTTCACATTAAAAACATTTTCCGAAGTGTCCAAAGATTGCACAAGCCATGTTTTCTTTCTGTTCTTTGGTGGCGTTTACCTTTACCACGCAGTCTTTTATTCCCTTGAACTGATTGCTTAGAGTGGCTACGAAAGTAGAGAAGCAACTTCATGTTAACTCACAGAGAAGAGTTAACTCACTCTGTACGGCCAGTCCTCTCTTCTCCTCTACACAGACCCCTCGGATGTCCAGTGGGTGTCTGAATGACCCAACCTTTAGTTTCCGTCGTCAGAATTGTGGTATGCTTTGTCAACATTCACCTCTTCAGTATAAGAGCCTTCCGCTTGCAATATTTTGATGGTAATTGGGGTGAAACGCTGTTAACGTCGTCTCTTTCGCCGCTCATGCGGAGAGAGTTAATATGAGCTTCTGAAGTGTCAAAAGATTACGCATGCAAGCCATGTTCTGAATGGTCTTTTTTTTTTTTCTAAATCGTGTTTCTCCTTGCCATTCCCAGTCTGTATTCCCCCCTTTACATGGTGGCTTTGGATGGCTTGCTCCAAGAAACACACACACACACACACACACACACACACACACACACACACACACACCACGAAACAACACTGAACATTTCAACAGAATTTCACCAATATGGTTCCCTCCTCCTCCTCGTGTCGCTAGCAAATGTCCAGCAGTGGGAGCACTGTGTGTTTTTCTCAGCCATGGTTTTCTCTCACACAGCCACTTCGGTTCTTTATTTAACAATGAGAGTGGAGGCTGAGCGCTTTTCCTTCACACCAACGAAGTGATCACAGTCGTCATTTTTATTGGTTAGTGACCAGCCAATCGCCTTGGCTGTGTCTGGGTTATGAAGGAAACTGTTCTTTATATTCTCCCAGCTTTAAGGTCCTGCCTCTTTTTACACATTGCTTCCTCACATTCTTTCTTTTCAGTGGTTTGTTGTTTGTTTGTTTGTTGTTTTTTTCTCTCCACCAGCTTGACACGACATGATTCTGTCTGCACTTGCTGACATGTTGTCCGAAGATTTTATTTTTCTTTTCGTCTACTTTGACATGTAAAATAGAGAATGTCTTCGCTAGCAGTGTTTAAAGAAATCTTCGACGATCTCTAAAAGAGGAAAAGATATACTCTGTGCTATTTCTGACGTCACATCCTCTTTCCTGTAATCTTCTTTGACGTGTAAAACAGAGACTGTTTTCGTCAACAGTGTTTTGAAGAAACCTTCGACGATCTTTAAAAAGAGGTAATATCCACTCTGTAATACAGATGACATGACATCTTCTTTCTTGTACTCTATGTTGACGTGAAAAATAAAGACGGTCTTCGCCAACAGTTTTTGAAGAAACCTTCGATGATCTCTAAAAGAGGACAATTCTCTCTCTTACATTTCTGAGGTGATAACCACTTTCTTGTAATCTACCTCGACGTGTAAAATAGATACTTTCTTCGCTAAAAGGATCCCCAACACAGAACGCCCAGTTCACTCTGGCTCATGTTTCGGCCTGTGTAATGGTCACTGCCATTTTGCCATCTGCCGCATCTGAACATCGTCTTCAGAATTCCAACTCATCTGCATCACCTTTCTCTCCTCAGAAGCTTCTCCGTTCTGGAGACATCAAAGGTGTGATGGACAAAGGCTTCGGTTCGTGCTGTTTATGGACGGAGGTTGATGAGGTATTGTCCACGTGGCTGCTTCAAGGCGTGAGAGGAAATGCTTCATTTGTGAAGGTTTATTCGTCTTCTCTCTCTCTCTCTCTCTCTCTCTCTCTCTCTCTCTCTCTCTCTCTCTCTCTCTCTCTCTCTCTGTGTGTGTGTGTGTGTGTGTGTGTGTGTGTGTGTGTGTGTGTGTGTAGATTTCTTTTCTCTGTACTGACTGTTGAGAACTGTGCTCCTTCAAGCTTTACTCATCTACCTTCCGAGAAATATCTTTTCTCTCTCTCCCTCTCTCTCTCTCTTGTTCGTTTAGTTTGTTTTTGTTGTTTTTTTCTCAGCCGTTTGACAGTGTGACAGCTTCGTCAGTTTGCTATTTTAAGATTCAGTCACGGGACGGGAAAGCATATTCACAAATGTATTCCTTGGATTTCATTTCTTTCTCTTCTTCATTCTGTAAATGAATGAATCTGAGCAGATTTCAAACGGTATTTGTCTGCTAATTTAACACCGCTGTTTTGTGTTTCAATCACCACTCATGCAACCACACGAATGAAGTTTTATGAACATTCAGTCCTTGCTGATGATGGACTATTGACTTCACTGTTTGACGAGATGCATTACAATTTCATCATACCATTCGTCCAAAAGCTAAAGTCTTTCACCTTGCCATTCGCGAAAATCCTGTCCACACCACCCCCTAACCCCGCATCTTGATATTTAGAGGTTCTTTTCGAAAAGTGACGTTGATCAGATTGACTATTGCCATGTTTTGCAGATCGTGCACGGTTTCCTTTTGATTTACCCATGCATGAACACACCACACCATCTCGTTATCATTATCATTGTTCTGTCTGAGCTGTGCACAGGCTTCTGAACACACAGCTTCCCAGTTATTCTCCTGTGGTTGATTGTGTCAGCCACCTCAGTCACATCACCATTGATTCAATAACGGGGAGAGAGGAGAGGGGTTGGGAGAGGGGTGTGGGTATCGGGTCCCAGCTGGTCCTCTCTGGCTGTTTTCTGTCTGTTTCTTCTTCTTCGTTCGTGGGCTGCAACTCCCACGTTCGCTCGCATGTACACGAGTGGGCTTTTACGTGTATGACCGTTTTTACCCCCGCCATGTAGGCAGCCATACTCCGTTGTTGTTTTTTTTTGGGGGGGGTCTGTTTCATGTTCGGTTTTTCTTTGCCCAGAAGGCTGAAAGTGAAGAAGTATATTCTGCTGATTCCTTGACCTTGACCCTCTTTACGGACCTGCCTGTCCCGAACTGTTCCTTGTCAGCCACAAGCCAGCCTGACAGCAGAGGTGTAGAAACCATCTGTCTACATCTCCGTTCACGAAGCCAAGAACTGGATTACCCCTTTCACTGCCAAACTCGCATTTATACAGCAGGTAGGTGGAAAACCCATGTCACAAAAGGGTGACCAGATCATGGGACTGTTATCCATGAACCTACTGCTCTTTATGTTCGGTGGTAGGACAGGCCAGATTTTCTACGCATCACAGGGAGAATCCCCAACTATTCTTAGACACAATTTCTGTGTTTATAGCACAAGGAAATTTTGCACTCTAGGTTGACTGGTGGTGAAAGGGTTAACCGTCTTTCTGAATCTTCGTTCGTGAAGCCAAGAAGTGGATAAGCCATCTTTCTGAATCTTCGTTCGCGAAGCCAAGAACTGGATAAACCATCTTTCGAAATCTTCGTTCACAGAGCCGAGAAGTGGATAAACCATCCCACTCGATATTCGTTCGCGAAGACAAGAACTGGGTAAACCCTTTTTCTGAATCATGGATGGCGAAGTCAAGCCAACATCATCATGATGAATAGAATAAAATGAAAGAGAATATTATTCCGTTCGTTCGTTTGTCTCTCGCGGCAGCTCTTCCTTGCAGGCTGTGTGTGTGTGTGTGTGTGTGTGTGTGTGTGTGTGTGTGTGTGTGTGTGTCTGTGTGTGTGTGTGTACGTTGCGAGACACGCGCGTGTGCTGGTGATCTCTCCCCCCCCCCTTCCTGTATATCCCACTCCATTTCACCAGCCTGACAGCCGGTTCTTGATCCTCTTTAGCAGCTGTCGGAGGTCGTCGCGGAAGGTCCTGTTCATGAAGGCGTAGATGAACGGGTTGGCCACGTTGTTGAAGAAGAAGATGTAGAAGAGGATGTAGTACATGCGCATGACACCCAGCCCGATCAGCCAGGAGGGTAGGAAGCTGATGACGAAGACCACCGTCACCACGAACAGCATGGCCGCCGTCTTGATGTTGGCATACAGCATCCGGTCCCGTAGCGCAACTGACGTGCGCGTCGTTACCCTTCCGGAAGCGGCGGCAGCAGCGGCGGCGGCGGCGGTACTTCCTGCGTCAGCTCCAGCGGCCGCCACCGCCGCCGCCGTGTTTCCGTTGTTGATGTTGGTCAGCTGAGTCTCCTCGGCTACCGTCTCTGGCCCTGTGGTGATGGTGGAGTTGTAGCAGCTCATGCGCTTCCGCTTGGCCTTCCAGGCGCGGCGGATGAGGATGGAGCGGTAGATGAGGGCGTAGAGCAGGGCGATGGTGAGGAAGGAGAAGAGGAAGGTGGCGGCGTACACCTTCTGGTAGATCTCCACGAAGTGCTCGCTGACGATCAGCGTGTTGGGCACGCACTGCCCGTAGTAGATGACGCGGATGGTGGTGGTGGTCGTGGTCACGTTGTTGCCCCCGCCGCCCCGCCGGGTGCCGTTTCCGGATCCTCCTCCTCCTTCCACCTCCTCTCCCTCCATGTCGCTGATGTATCCTCCTCCTCTTCCCCCGTCCACAGAATTCACCACCGAGGTTGACTCCAACGAAGAAGAGGAGGACGAAGAGGAGGAGAAAGAGGAGGAGCCCACAGCGGCCCCAAGACTGGAATTGAAGACGTCATCGTATACCGACCCACTCGGGGACGGCGTGAAGCTGGTGCTGGAGGAGGAGCCCTCGAGGGACAAACCCGCCGAGGAGGAGGAGGAGGACGACAAGGAGGAAGCATTCACTTCCGGGAGAACGACGCCGGAAACCTCGACCTCCTCCCCGGAAGTGGTGTAGTACACGCCGAAGCCCAGCGCCGTGATGATGCCCAGCCCACAGGCCAGCAGGGTGAGGCAGACGAGCAGCACCTTGGCCCGGCGGACCGTCATAGCGTGCAGGAAGGGGTGGCAGATGCAGAAGTAGCGGTCGAAGCCCACAGCCACCATGATGAAGGCGGACAGCGGCACGTTGAAGGTCATGCAGAACATGTAGCCTTTGCACAGCAGGTCGTACACCAGCCGGAACCTGCAGGGCACGGAACGTACATGGCAGAGGGTCACTGTGTTGTGTTGTGTTGTGTTGTGTTGTGGTGTGTTGTGGTGTGTTGTGGTGTGTTGTGTTGTGTTGTGGTGTGGTGTGGTGTGGTGTGGTGTGTTGTGGTGTGGTGTGGTGTGGTGTGTTGTGTTGTGTTGTGTTGTGGTGTGGTGTGGTGTGTTGTGGTGTGTTGTGTTGTGGTGTGGTGTGGTGTGTTGTGGTGTGGTGTGGTGTGTTGTGTTGTGTTGTGTTGTGTTGTGGTGTGGTGTGGTGTGGTGTGTTGTGGTGTGTTGTGTTGTGGTGTGTTGTGTTGTGGTGTGTTGTGGTGTTGTCTGTTGTGTTGTATTGTGTTGTGGTGTGTTGTGTTGTGTGTTGTGTTGTATTGTGTTGTGGTGTGTTGTGTTGTGGTGTGGTGTGTTGTGGTGTGTTGTGGTGTGGTGTGTTGTGGTGTGTTGTGTTGTGTTGTGGTGTGTTGTGGTGTGTTGTGTTGTGTTGTGGTGTGTTGTGGTGTGTTGTGTTGTGGTGTGATGTGTTGTGTTGTATGTGTTGTGTTGTTACTCTTTTTTTGACAAGACATATTATATTCTCTGTGTGAAATTCGGGCTGCTCTACACCCGGGAGAGCGCGTCGCTTCGCTGAGATCTCCACCCTGCGTTGTATTGTGTGTTGTGTTGTATTGTATCATATTGTGTTGTGTTGTGTTGTATTGTATTGTATTGTGTTGTGTTGCGTATTGTATCATATTGCATTGTATTGTGTTGTATCGTATTGTATCATATTGTATTGTATTGTGTTATGTTGCGTATTGTATCATGTATTGTGTTATGCTGTATTATACTGTGTTGTATTATTTTGTATTGTATTGTAGTGTGTATTGTATTGTATTGTACTGTGTGGCGTTGTGTTGTGTCGTATTGTATTGTACCATGCTGTATTTTGTTGTATTGCATTCACAGAAACTTTGGCGGTTTAAAGACAAAACAAAAACAAAAACAAACAAAACAAAACCAAAAAACAGAGTACTACTCAAACATAATATTCTTCCCTTCTTTTTTTTTTCCTCCACCAGAATATTGTTAAAAATGTTCACTTTGCCAGTATATTGACTGTCATGTTTTGTTGAACTGTTTTGTTTGTTCTGATTTTAGTGTCGTAAATTCGAGCTGTTTCACCTGGAGGAAGCATGCTGTCATAGTACTGTACCTTTTTCATTTTTTCTGCCCTGTGTGTGTGTGTGTGTGTGTGTGTGTGTGTGTGTGTGTGTGTGTGTGTATTTTTTTTTTCCTCCATACAAGGTACATTTTTTCTGCCGATATAAAAAAAGAAGAAGACAAAACGAGAAAAAAAAAAATATTTAAAGGTGTATTCGCTGGGAAACAAAAAGTGTTCCTTTCATCGCCGTTTTCGAACACGGTAATCAACTCATAGTTTCAGAGTTTCTTTCAATCAGTCTCTTCTTCTTCTTCTTCTTCTTCTTCTTCTTCTTCTTCTTCTTCTTCTTCTTATTATTATTATTATTTTGTCCAGTGTATGACACCGAATACAGATAAACGTGCCCCATCAAACAACAGACACGTGTACAAAATGTATCCCAGGGTTTTTGTGAAGGAAGCTCCTAAAAAAAAAACAACCCAAAACAACAAGAACCTTGCTATTAAAATAAGCCGGTTTATACCTTTTTTTTCATTCGTTGCCTTCTCTCTTTCCTGTATTCCAAAGAATTTATTGGGGCTTTTTTTTCTCTTCTTTTTAACTTCGTGACGTTTTCGTCGACCGAAGAAGACTTTGTTTTATTTATGGTTATTGATATCATTTTTATTTTTTATTTTTTATACAATCAGGCAAGTGACAAACAGAAATTGATGCACCAAATAACAAAATAGATATTGTATGTTCGCTGAGAGGAAAGGTCAAAGGTTGATACTTACTTCTATCTAGATTTCCGAACTGTACTTGAGACTTGTTGAGTGTCAGCTCTATCAAGGGGGGGGGGGGGGGAATAATTGCAAGAGGAAATATCTACGGAACATACTTTATAGCACAACAATTATTACACTGTTTTGGACGCAGCCGATGAATGATAATGAATGCCCATTCATCCGTCCATTCATCAAATATATGGCCGATAGCACCAGTCGTTGTTATTGCTCGATGATAAATGAATGATTAATTTGCGTGCGAGCGCGAGCGCGCGCGCGCGCGCACACACACACACACACACACACACACACACACACACACACACACACATCTATATTATCATGGCGTGCTTGCGTCATAATAGCTGCGTAAGAGTGACCCTGGTAACATGTAAACAACTTATCCCTTGAGGAACGAACGTGATCGTTCTGAAGATTTGGAATATTTGACAGATTGATGTGTTTGTTTTTCTTTCTTCTTCTTCTTCTTCTTCTCTCTCTCTCTCTCTCCCTATCTATCTATCCCTCGCTGTCTCTCTCTCTCTCCCTCTCTCTCTGTTTCTGTGTGTGTGTGTGTGTGTGTGTGTAAAGAGAGAGAGAGAGAGAGAGAGAGAGAGAGAGAGAGAGAGAGAGAGAGAGGACACACACACACACACACACACACACACACACACACACACACACACACACACACACACACACACACACACACACACACACACACACACAGAATCTACTCCTTTGACACCTGTTGGGTCATGTCATGGCAGGATGCAAAAAAACGTTAACCAAGTTAACTCAACAACACCGAACCCCCCCCCCCCCCACCCCCCCCCCCCCCCCCCCCCCACCTCCCTCCATGGTGTAAGGGATGACGATGAGCCTCGCCATCCTCCACCCTAACACACACCCACCCCTATTCCCACCCCTTCCCTCACCCCCTCCCCTGCCACACACACACTCACCTCAACAGCTCAGTGGAAAGGGTGTAAAGGATGACGATGAGACCCCCTCCTCCACCACCACCACCCCCAACCCAATACGCTCCTCCCCCCACCCCCCTCCACACACCACCCACCCTTCACCCCATCACCCCCTCGCCCATCACACACACACACACACACACACACTCACCTCAACAGCTGAGCAGCAAATGGTGCCAGGGATGACGATGAGCCCCCCCCCTCCTCCTCCCCCCCCCAACCCTACGCCCATCCCCACACCCACCCCACCCCCTTAACCCTCCCCCACCTTTTCATCCCCCCCCCCGCCACACCCACACACCCACTCACCTCAACAGCTCAGTGGCCAGCGTGTAAAGGATGACGATGAGATCCCCTCCTCCAACCCCCCCCCCCCCACCAAATACGCTCTTCCCCCCACCCCCTCCACACACCACACACCCTTCACCTCATCACCCCCTCGCCCCTCACACACACACACACACACACACACACACACACACACACACACTCACCTCAACAGCTCAGCGGCAAATGGTGCCAGGGATGACGATGAGCCCCGCCCTCCTCCTCCCCCCCCCCCCCAACCCTACGCCCATCCCCCCCCCACCCCCTTAACCCTCCCCCACCTTTTCAT
>NC_134903.1:5284159-5289159 GCF_041734735.1 Babylonia areolata | reverse complement strand
AGAAAAAAATCTCACAAGAGCTCCACACACTTTAAAAAAACACACACCAAAAAACAACAGAAAAAAACAAAAAAAACAACCGTTTTGACAGAGAGGCAAGGTTGCAGTTCTTCCGGTCTGTGTCGTCACAAGATAAGGGGTAAGGGTGGGGGAGAGAGAGGGGGCACACCGATAGAATGTATGAGGGGACGTCACTGACCTTTCTTATTTTTTTGTTCAATTTTTTTTTAACCAAGAAATCGATGGCAGAAAAAAAAGAAAGAAAGAAAAAAAAAAATCACAGTCACAGCCGCCGCCGCCGCCGCCACCACCACCACAGTTTTCACAGAGACAAGAGTGACCGTTCTTTACCTATTGTCTCGCTCAGCCAGTAGCATGTGTGTGTGTGTATGTAATGTGTGTGATGGAGGGGAGGGGAGGGGAGGGGACGGGGGGGAAAGTGCCAAGGGGAAAGAACTGTACAAGATGTTGTACTGGATAGTCTTTGTGTGGGTAACGTGGGTTTTTAAGGGGTTTTTTGGGGGGTTTGTTTTTTCACACACACACACACGATAATATTATGTTACCATGACTATCCGGCCTGTGCGATTACTTTCAATACTGCACGGATCGATGAAAAGGTGTTGTTGTCAAACCCGAATGCGTTTATAACGACAGCACAAGTTTCAAGGTCAAGGGCACCTGGGGGTGTTTAGGTAGTGGTGTATGGGTTATTATTATTATTTTTTATTCACAGGATAAATCGCCGCACCAAAAAATCTGTTCCTGCTCTGGTGTTGGAAGTAGGCTGTTTGTTGTGTTGTTCACAGCGATTGTAGATCTCTGGGTAGGTGTTCCTTGTGGATACTAGGATCTGTAAAAGAAAGATGAAACATTCTATTAATTGATGTAGCTGTAAAAAAAAAAAGAAATAAAGAAAAAAAGGAAGCTTTTTTGATTACATACAGCAATGTTTATGTCTACAGATAATGGAAAGAAGGTTGAAGTGAAAGACAAAACTAAACTAAACAAGAAAAACGACAACAACACACACACACACACACACACACACACACACACACACACACACACACACACACACACACATCAAACTACTATTACCGCAACTACCACTGACAACAACAACAACAACAATAATAATATTAATGATAATACCAATACTAACATAGTAACAACAATAATAACACACTGGAAGGCTACTGACTGACACTTATTGGCACTTAGTTCAAGCGTGGTGTAGTACACCTCTAGCATTTTTTCGTTCACAAAGAAGTCAGACTTGCCTTAGACGTTTTCACTGTCCGAACTGTTTGTTCACTGGGAGAGGCGGGTGGGGGGTGGGAGGGGCAGGGCCGGGGGGGGGGTGAGAGGTGGGGGTGTGAAAGGGGGGGGGGGGGGGGGGGTTAGCCACAGAACACACACAAGAGCCCCTTGCTTCCTTTCACCAGCCATTACCACAAGGGACGTAAGTTCCTGCGAGTAACGGCCCCTTCCCTTACACACCAACCCCCCCACCCCCCCATCCCCCACCCCCCGAATCCCCCACCACCAGCTTCCTTTCCCCATGTCTTCTTCTCCCCCCCCCTCCCCAGACCCCTCCCCCCCAAAAAAAAAAAAAACAAAAAAAAACCCACACCCCCCCCCCCAAAAAAAAAAAAACCAACAGAGCACTGTTTGTGAACTCGTCGGCTGTCACTCTGACTGGAGATTCAAGCGTGTTGTCGCAGACTAATGGATAGCAAACCACCCGTGGGCACTTTTACAGGTGGGGGGGGGGGGGGGGGGGGGGGGGGGGGGGGGGGGGGGGGGGGGGGGCAGTGGTGGGGGGGGGGGGCTGCTGCAACTGCGCAGCTTCCATCTGTTTGTCATTGTGGGAGGTTGGGGAGGAGGGTGGACTGGTGTGGAAGGGGGTGTGGGGGTGGGGTGGGGTCGATGGTTCTCTTCTCTCTCAGCTGTTGTCTAGCCCAATAACAGAGAGGGTTTATAATATAATATGAGGAGTCTTGTTTGTTGTCAAGAGAATGATGCATGGAGACAGGTGATCACAAAGAGGGAAACACGTACTACGGGTTGTGTGGGGGAGATGGGGGGGGGGGGGGGGTTGCGGGGAGGGGGTCGTGGTGGTGATGGTGGTGGTGATGGTGGTGATGGTGGGGAGGGGGGGGGGGTCCTTCTTCTGTTCTGGCGTGGACACCAGACCCTTTTATTTTCCTTCCCTCCTTCCTTTCTTCCGTCCTTCCTCCTGTCTCGGTTATTGATACACTGTGGAAGCGTAGTCTGTCTGTCGTCTGTATGTCAATTTACGTTTATTTCCTTATTTGCTTATTTATTTACCAACATTCTTGTCTGTTTTGGGGGGCTTTTTTTCAGTGTTATCCGCGTGTTTATCCATTTATGTATGTATTCATGTATTTATTCATTTATTTATTTATTCGTTTGTGTATTTATCTATACTGTAATTTGATGATGTATCCATTATGCACTTTTTTCTCTTCTTTTCTTTCTGTTTTTTTTCTTTTTCTTTTCTCAATGCCTGACTAAGCGCGTTGGGTTACGCTGCTGGTCAGGCATCTGCTTGGCAGATGTGGTGTAGCGTATATGGACTGACTCCTCAGATTGCAGTTATCGTCTTTCAGCCACAGAATCACACACGGGAAAGAAAAAAAAAACAAAAACAGAAACAAGAGAGGCAAGGCCTTCAAGACTCACTTGTGACTGAGTAAAACACACAAGCTTTTTATGTATTGAGTATAATTTCAAAATGTAATGTTTAAGATGAGAAAGATCAGTTTAAAGCAAATTAAGTCCCATAGCATTAATTACAGAGTAATTTCCCTTTTTCACTATCTGCACCAAAACGTTTGCGAAATAAATAAAACTTCCATGCTTAGCAAAAGAAGTTCCTGTTTGAACAAAAAATGATAATAATGACTGCTCTTGTTGTTGGGTCAGAATATCAGATCAAAGTGCCAAGTTTAGAGAATACAAAAAAATATAAATATAACAGTAAATGCAGTTTGCATATAATTAGGCTTCATTATTTATTTTTTTGTGCCCATCCCAGAGGTGCAATATTGTTTTAAACAAGATGACTGGAAAGAACTGAATTTTTCCTATTTTTATGCCAAATTTGGTGTCAACTGACAAAGTATTTGCAGAGAAAATGTCAATGTTAAAGTTTACCACGGACACACAGACACACAGACACAGACACACACACACACACACACACACACACAACCGAACACCGGGTTAAAACATAGACTCACTTTGTTTACACAAGTGAGTCAAAAATCTGTACTTCGGTGGCAGAAGCAAGAGTGAGCTGTTCTGTACGTGTTGGCTGAACAGAAAGGAGAACGGGTGTCCTGTACGTGTTGGCTGAACAGAAAGGAGAACGGGTGTCCTGTACGTGTTGGCTGAACAGAAAGGAGAACGGGTGTTCTGTACGTGTTGGCTGAACAGAAAGGAGAACGGCTGTTCTGTACGTGTTGGCTGAACAGAAAGGAGAACGGGTGTCCTGTACGTGTTGGCTGAACAGAAAGGAGAACGGGTGTTCTGTACGTGTTGGCTGAACAGAAAGGAGAACGGCTGTTCTGTACGTGTTGGCTGAACAGAAAGGAGAACGGGTGTCCTGTACGTGTTGGCTGAACAGAAAGGAGAACGGGTGTTCTGTACGTGTTGGCTGAACAGAAAGGAGAACGGGTGTCCTGTACGTGTTGGCTGAACAGAAAGGAGAACGGCTGTTCTGTACGTTTTGGCTGAACAGAAAGGAGAACAGCTGTTCTGTACGTGTTGGCTGAACAGAAAGGAGAACGGGTGTCCTGTACGTGTTGGCTGAACAGAAAGGAGAACGGGTGTCCTGTACGTGTTGGCTGAACAGAAAGGAGAACGGGTGTCCTGTACGTGTTGGCTGAACAGAAAGGAGAACGGGTGTCCTGTACGTGTTGGCTGAACAGAAAGGAGAACGGGTGTCCTGTACGTGTTGGCTGAACAGAAAGGAGAACAGCTGTTCTGTACGTGTTGGCTGAACAGAAAGGAGAACGGGTGTCCTGTACGTGTTGGCTGAACAGAAAGGAGTACAAAACCCCGGTGCGGATGAACGAGCCGTAAAATGTTTTCTTTCTTTTCTGTGTGGCAGAAAAAAAACTGGGCAGCAAGCGACTGCTAGCTGTTGTCTTTACCCCCCCCCCCCCCCCCCCCCCCCCCCCTCCCCCCCCCACACACACACCCGAAAAAAAAAAACAAAAACAAAAAAACACCAACAAAATCCCAAACAAACAAAACAAAATAAAATAAAATCCTCCCTGTGCTCACACAGATGGGAAAGAACTCTAGCGAAAAGGCAAGTATGGTGTAGAGAGAATCAGGTTGTCGTTGTTGTTGTTGTTGTTGTTGTTGTTGACTCAACGTGATACACAGAATTCAGATCGTCACAGGCTGATGCAGTAAGCAAGAACTTCCACGCCTTGTACTCTCTCAGACTGTGTGTGTGCACAAAAATCCAAGCTGGAACCGAAATGAGCACAATTACCAAAAGAATCCGTTTTTTTTTTCTCTCTCTTTCTCTATCTCTTTTTTTTTCTTATTCTTAAATCAAAGAACGGTTATGTTGAACCTGATTGGTGTCATAGTGTGATGCAAAGAATCCACCATCTTTATCACACGTAGTTCACCTGTTATCACCTGAAATCCATCTGTTATTACCTGCAATAAATCCACTTGTTCTTGCCGGGAAGTCACCGTTTATCACAGATGCGCCCCCCAACTGTTATCACATGGAAACCATCGTTTATCACAGAAATCCCCCTGTTATCACACAAAAACCGACCTGTAATCCTATCTTCTGCCACACGGATTCCACCAAATATCACAAAGCAAAGTCGTCACATAAAGATGTATATTATACAGAACAGTCAAGCATGAAATATAGATTTCGTCAAAGAGTCTGATGCTACCAAAATCAAGCCCTCTTTACTACCAGTGAGGCAGAGAATGAT
>NC_134903.1:5266659-5269159 GCF_041734735.1 Babylonia areolata | reverse complement strand
GAAAATAACGATGTCACATGTCTCCTGTTGTTGTACAACAAAACAGATGTTGCATTTATTTATTCATTTATTTATCTATTCTGGTCCGTCCCTTTTGAAGTCTTGTTTAGTCGGGATTACTTTGTTAATTAATGTCAAAATAACAGAGAGGGAAAGAAAGAAAGAAAGAAAAAGGAAAGAGAAAGAAAGAAAGAGAGAGAGAGAGAGAGAGAGAGAGAGAGATAGTAAGAAAGAGAGAGAGGGGTAGACAGAGAGAGAGAAAGAAAGCAGGAAAGAGAGAGAGCGAGAGAGAGAGAGAAAGAAAGAGAGAGAGAGAGAGGGGGGGGGGAGATAAAGAAAGAGGGGAAGAAAGAAGGAAAGGGAGAAAGAGAGAATGAAAAAAAAAGAAAGAGAGAGAGGGAGAGAGAGAGGGGGAAGATATATAGAGAGAAAGGAAGACAGAAAGAGAGAGAGAGGGGGGGAGAGAAAGAGAGGGGAGAGACAGAGAAATAGAGAAAGAGAGAGAGAAGGAAAGAAAGAGAAGGAGAGAAGGAGAGAGAGGGGGGATAAAGAGAGAGGGGAAGAAAGAAGGAAAGAGAGAGAAAGAGAGTGGGAGAGAGAGAGAGAGAAGGAAAGAAAGAAAGAGAGAGAGGGGGAGAGAGAGAGGAGGAGAAAGAGAGAGAGAAAGGAAGAGAAAGAGAGAGAGAGAGAAGGAGAGAGAGGGGGATAAAGAGAGAGGGGAAGAAAGAAGGAAAGAGAGAGAAAGAGAGTGGGAGAGAGAGAGAGAAGGAAAGAAAGAAAGAGAGAGAGAGGGGAGAGAGAGGGAGGAGAAAGAGAGAGAAAGGAAGAAAGAGAGAGAGAAAGAGAGAGAGAGAACGAAACAAAGCAAGAAAGGGAGAGAGAGAGAGGGGGGGTAGAGAGAGAAAGAACGAAAGAAAGAAAGAAAGAGAGAGAGAAAGAGATAGAGAGAGAGAACGAAAGAAAGCGAGAAAGAGAGAGAGAGAGAGAGGGGGGAGAGACAGAGACAGAAAGAAAGAAAGAAAAGAATAGAAAGAAATGTGATTCATTAACACACATTCTGTGATGTCTAAGATACTGAAACAAACCAGTCTAACCTATCAACACGACATGTTGTCCATCATATTTTCCCCCAAAGCGGACAACAGGTGCAGTAGACATTTCGACACAACAGCAAACCTTTTGTTGTGCCAACAACACACTACTGACAAAGGCTTTGGCGGCGACAGACGCAATATTATTTCCCTTCTGCTGCTGCGTACTCTGAATGCCTGGTTGACAGCCTCTTGAATTAACGACGCTTATTGTCACAGAACGTTAATGAACCAACCAACAAATCAACCAAAAAACAAACAAACAAACAAACAACAACAAAAATTATTAAAAAAAAACGAAAAAAAAGATGGAAAAAAAAAAGAAGAAGAAGAAAAAGAAGAACGCTGTTTCTATCTAATCTACAATCGACGACACAGTATGAAGAAACGGTACTTTATTTTCCCCAAAAAATACATTCATGGAAAAAAAAAATAAAGATATGTTGTTGTTGTTTTGTAGTTGTATTTGTATTTCTTTTTCATCACAACATATTTCTTTGTGTGAAATTCGGGCTGCTCTCCCCAGGGAAAGCGTGTCGCTACACTACAGCGCCACTTTTTTTTTTCTTTCCTGTGTGCAGTTTTATTTGTTTTTCCTATCGAAGTGGATTTTTCTACAAAATTTGGCCAGGAACAACCCTTTTGTTGCCGTGGGTTCTTTAACGTGCGCTAAGTGCATGCCGCACACGGGACCTCATTTTATCGTCTCATCCAAATGACTAGCGTCCAGACCACAACTCAAAGTCTAATGGAGAGGGAGAAAATATCGGCGGCTGAGCCGTGATTCGAACCAGCGCGCTCAGATTCTCTCGCTTCCTAGGCGGACGCGTTACCTCTAGGCCATCACTCCACTTTCACCGAGACAGGGCAAAGAGTTTGTTTGATATACCCACTGAGAGAACAAGCCATTCCGAAATAGCGACGTTTAGAATTTCCATTAACATTTTGAAATAGTCATCCCGAATATCAGAGATGTATAAAGCAAAGTTTGATGAATCATGAATGCATCGCGATAATACAACGCCCGTTTTCTGTTCAGATCAAGAATGACGAAGATACAATTGATTGATTGATGTGGATACTTATATAGCGCCTATCCTCGGTCAGAGACCAAGCTTTAATCGCTTTACATACACGGGGTCATTTGCACAACAGGCTGCCTACCTGGGTAGAGCCGACTGACGGCTGCCACTGGGCGCTCATCATTCGTTTCCTGTGCCATTCAATCAGATTTCAGGCGCACTCACATACACACCCAGACAGACATGTAACATTTTACGTGTATGACCGTTTTTTTGTTTATTTACCCCACTATGTAGGCAGCCATACTCCGTTTTCGGGGATGTGCATGGTGGGTATATTCTTGTTTCCATAACCCACCGAACGCTGACATGGATTACAGGATCTTT
>NC_134903.1:5254159-5256659 GCF_041734735.1 Babylonia areolata | reverse complement strand
ATTGATAGACAGGGAGACCAGACAAGTGTTTCCGAGCAGATTTACGTCCAAGACTGGATGCTGGGGAGAGACAACAGTCTTAACTCAATGACACAGTACAGAGAAGCGGCAGGCTTGGAGAAGGAGGAGGGGAAGGAGGAGGAAGAGGAGAAGGAGGAGGAGAAAGAGGAGAAAAAAGTGACTGACTGATTGACTGAAGAAGGAGGAGGAGGAGAGGAAGGAGGAGGAGGAGGAAGAGGAGGAGAAGGAAAAGAAGAAGAAGAAAAAAAGAGGAAGAAAGGAGGAAGAAGAGGACGAGGAGAAGGAAAACAATACCAGCCAAAATTACCTCTTTGCAAGTGTGACATCCAGAAGAAGAAGGAGGGAGGAGGAGGAGGAAGAGGAGGAGGAGGAGAAGGAGGAGGAAGAGGAGAAGGAGGAGGAGGAGATGGAGGAGAAAGAGGAGGAAGAGGAGGAGGAGGAGAAGGAGGAGAAGGAGGAGGAAGAGGAGGAGGAGAAGGAGGAGGAAGAGGAGAAGGAGGAGGAGGAGATGGAGAAGAGGAGGAAGAGGAGGAGGAGGAGAAGGAGGAGGAAGAGGAGAAGGAGGAGAAGGAGGAGGAGAAGGAGGAGGAGAAGGAGGAGGAGGAAGAGGAGAAGGAGGAGGAGAAGGAGGAGGAGGAGAAGGAGGAGGAAGAGGAAGAGGAGAAGGAGGAGGAGGAGAAAGAGGAGAAGGAGGAGGAGGAGATGGAGGAGGAAGAGGAGAAGGAGGAGGAGGAGGAGGAGGAGGTAGACAGGAGGAAGGAGGGAGGGGGGGGCCGTGGGGGGGGGGGGGGGGGAGGGGAGCGGGTGTGGCGGTAGGTAGGGGTTGGGGGTTAAAGTCTGTCTGTCTGTCTGTCAATATGTCTGTCTGTCTGTCTGTGTCTGTGTCTTATCATTATCATTAATGAACACCAGTGTGATCACAATAGCGCAGTCCTTGTGGAAGCACATGAACCCAGTAATCCAGGATTTTTTTTTTTTGGGGGGTGGGGGGGCTGGGGGGGGGGGGGCTAGGGGGCGAGGGGGGGATGGTGTGAGGGGGGGGACTCACTGTTATTGTACACAGCATAGTCTTGTTTATAAAGGTTTTAGTTAAGTTGTTAATCATGTTCCAACGTATGGACATCACAAAGGCAGCAGATTGTTGTTTTAATCAACAGCCTGTCTTGTCCTAATCTCCTAGTTCAAGTTGTTAACGATGTTCCAAAATGCGGGCATTATATTACAACGGCAGCAGACTGATTTAATCAACACAGCCTGTCTTGTCTTGTCCCGAAGTCCTAGTTTAAGTTGTTAATTATGTTCCGAACTGTGAGCATTGTTTACAACGGCAGCAGATTGATTTAACAGCCTGTCTAAACAGTTTATGGTGATGGCACTGGCGGGGAAGAGGGGGGGGGCGAGGGGGGGGGGGGCAGACACGGTTTTGTTTCTTTGTTGCTGTTTTGTACTTGTTGTACTTGTTGTTGTTGTTGCTTTTACTCTCTCTCTCTTTTTTTTTTCTTGGAAGAGATATCAAAGAGCATGAAATAATGTGATAAATGAACCCGATAGATAAAACGAAAGAGTGATTAGAAAGATAATTAACGAGAGAGAGAGAGAGAGAGAGAGAGAGAGAGAGAGAGAGAGAGAGAGAGAGAGAGAGAGAGAGAGAGAGAGAGAGAGAGTCAGACAGACAGACAGACAGACAGACAAAGAGTGGGGGAGAGAGAGAAGGGGGGCAGAGAGAGACAGACAGACAGACAGACAGACAGAGACAGAAAGAGAGACACAGAGAGAGACAGAGTGAGAGACAGAAAGAGAGACACACACATAGAGAGAGACAGAGAGACAGAGAGGATGGTAGAGAAGGGGGGGAGGGTACATACAGATAGAAGAGAATGAATGAATGAATGAATGAATGAATGAATGAATGAATGAATGAATGAATCTTTATTTTCCAACGGTGAATACATTTGCACATTGGCCGACTTACACATCTGCCGTTGATCAAAGAGATACATAAACACATAGGCATATAAATGTTGCTTTTCTTAATACATGCATAATGTACAAGTATAGCACAGCGTCAAATTGAGAGACACAACATCGCTCACATCTGAGACAGAGAGAGAGAGAGAGAGAGAGAGAGAGAGAGAGAGAGAGAGAGAGAGAGAGAGAGAGAGAGAGAGAGAGAGAGAGAGAGAGAGAGAGAGAGAGAGAGAGAGACAGACAGACAGACAGACAGACAGACAGACAGACAGAGAGGGAGGGAGAGAGAGACACAGAGAGGGAGGGAAAGAGAGACACAGAGAGAGACAGACAGAGAGAGGGAAAGAGAGAGACAGACAGAGACAGACAGAGACAGATAGACAGACAGACAGACAGAGACAGACAGGGAGAGAGAGAGACAGACAGAAAGAGACAGACAGACAGAGAGGGAGGGAGAGAGAAACACAGAGCGAGACAGACAGAGACAGAGAGAGGGAGAGACAGAGACAGA
>NC_134903.1:5244159-5246659 GCF_041734735.1 Babylonia areolata | reverse complement strand
TTTTTTTTTCCCCAAAAGTATTTTGCCAGTGACAACCCTTATGTTGCCGTGGGTTCTTTTACGTGCCACTAAATGCATGCTGCACACGGGACCTATCAGTTTATCGTCTCATCCGAATAACTAACCGTCTAGACCACCACTCAAGGTCTAGTGGAGGGGGAGAAAATTCTGGCGACTGACGACGTGATTCGAACCAGTGCGTTCAAGATTCTCTCGCTTCCTAGGCGGACGCGTTACCTCTAGACAATCGCTCCACTCGACGGGTGCAATAGCCGAGTGGTTAAAACGTTGGACTTTCAATCTGAGGGTCCCGGGTTCGAATCACGGTGACGGCGCCTGGTGGGTAAAGGGTGGAGATTTTTACGATCTCCCAGGTCAACATACGTGCAGACCTGCTAGTGCCCGAACCCCCTTTGTGTGTATATGCAAGCAGAAGATCAAATACGTACGTTAAAGATCCTGTAATCCATGTCAGCGTACGGTGGGTTATGGAAACAAGAACATTCCCAGCATGCACACCCCCGAAAGCGGAGTATGGCTGCCTATATGGCGGTGTAAAAACGGTCATACACGTAAAAGCCCACTCGTGTACACACGAGTAAACGTGGGAGTTGCAGCCCACTAACGCAGAAGAAGAAGAAGAAGAAGAAGAAGAAGAAGAAGATCGCTCCACTCTAGTTCAAGAGTGACACCTAGGTCCAGATGTCCCAAAACTCAATTTACTAACTGACACACCAAGACGCTGGACTCGAAATGTATCTGCTTCTTCTTCTTCTTCTTGTTAAAAAAAAGGAAAACTTTTCAAATTGTCTAACGTAACTTTTGCCATGAAAGTTGTATCTTATATAACATGACGGTGCAGGTTTATTTAGAACACAGGGAGATTGAACTGTCAAGACATGGAAAATCCCCGCCCCCCCCCCCCCCCCCCCCCCCCCCCCACTCCCACTGCCCCTATCCTAAACCCCCACCCCCATCACCACCCTTAACTCGCGCCGCCACCACCCACCCACCTCCTCCGCCCCACCCCGTCCCCTCCCCCCCCCACCCCCCCTCCCGTCGTTCCCCACCCTCCCATCCCCCTCCCCCCTCCCCTCCCCTCCCAATGATTCACTGTCTACATAGCTATCTTCACAGAAAAAAAAAAAAAAAAAAAAATCGCGGCAGACGGCCGGACATGGACATTTACTGTTCATGACGAACCCAAAAACAACCACCACAACCACCGCCCCCCAAAACAAAACAAAACAAAACAAAAACGTATGTCTCTGTCCACTTTATCTCTCTCCGTGAATGCCCCATTTACCACAGGTCTTTCGACTACACTTCCCTATCATCAGTTTGAAGCCTAACAGGCCAGTTTCAGTATCAGTAGCTCAAGGAGGCGTCACTGCGTTCGGACAAATCCATATACGCTACACCACATCTGCCAAGCAGATGCCTGACCAGCAGCGTAACCCAACGCGCTTAGTCAGGCCTTGAGGCCTAACAGGCCAGTGAGTCAGCTCCGCTGCCTTTGATAGCACCACGCACACCTGGAGTGGAGTGATGGCCTAGAGGTAACGCGTCCGCCAAGGAAGCGAGAGAATCTGAGCGCGCTGGCTCGAATCACGGCTCAGCCGCCGATATTTTCTCCTCCCCGCTCTCCACTAGACAATGAGTGGTGGTCTGGACGCTAGTCATTCGGATGAGAAGATAAACCGAGGTCCTGAGTGTAGCATGCACTTAACGTACGTAAAAGAACCCTGGCAAAATTCTGTAGAAAATTCCACTTCGATATGAAAAACAAATAAAACTGCACGCAGGCAAAAAAATAATAAAATTTAAAAAAAAGAAAAAAAAGTGGCGCTGTTGTGTAGCGACGCGCTCTCCTTGGGGGAGAGCAGCCCCAATTTCACACAGAGAAATCTGTTGTGATAAAAAGAAATATAAATACAAATACAAAATACCTACCTCCCCTCCACAAGGTCCTGGGGCCTTTGTTGTCATGGTGACAAACTCCGCAGGCCCTCAGTGACTGGCGGATCTATCTCGCTCATCTCAAGGGAAATCACTCCCTCCTCCGGTCCGTTCGTCTCCCCTGAAGGGGCCATCACGACCTTGTTTTTTTTTTTGTTGTTGTTGTTTGTTGTCGTTTGTTTTTTGTTTGTTTGCTTTTTTTTCTTAACTGTCACAAGGTGGCACCGTCGTCGAGAAGTTTGCGAGAAGAAGAAGAAGAAGGACCGTTTACATTGGAACAAAAAAAAAGAAAAAAAAAAGAAAAGGGAATAGAAGAAGTAAAAGAAGAAGAAGAACAACAAGAACAAGAACAACAAGAAGAAGAAGAAGAAAGAAAGAAAGAAAGAAAGAAAGAAAGACAGATGCAGAGACATTGACACAGACACAGCTATTGGGTAGAAGAAGAAGGAGAAAAAGAAGAAGAAGAAGAAGAAGAAGAAGAAGAACAACAACAACAACAACAACAACAACAACAACAAGAGCAACAGCAACAACAACAAGG
>NC_134903.1:5234159-5236659 GCF_041734735.1 Babylonia areolata | reverse complement strand
GAGTGGGACTTTTACGTGTATGACATGTAGGCAGCCGTACTCCGTTTTCGGGGGCGTGCATGCTGGGTATGTTCTTTGTTTCTATAACCCACCCGAACGCTGACATGGATTACAGTTATATTGTGTTTTTCTGTTGTTCGGTTGTTTTTTTTGTTGTTTTTTTTGTTTTGTTTTTCTGTTGCAGCTTCTGTAACAAACATTTCTTCTTTTTTTTTTCCAGAACAAGGGTTTTTGTTTGTTTGTTTGTTTTTCAGAACAAGGGTTAAAATGGCCAAAAGGAGGATGGATAATTTGTATTTGTATTTCTTTTTCTTTTTATCACAACAGATTTCTCTGTGTGAAAATCGGGCTGCTCTCCCCAGGGAGAGCGTCGCTATACTACAGCGCCACCACCACCCCCTCCCCCCCACCCCCTTTTTTTTTTTTTTTCCTGCGTGCAGTTTTATTTGCTTTTCCTATCGAAGTGGATTTTTCTACAGAATTTTGCCAGGAACAACCCATTTGTTGCCGTGGGTTCTTTTACGTGCGCTAAGTGCGTGCTGCACACGGGACCTCGGTTTATCGTCGCATCCGAATGACTAGCTTCCATTCCAGACCACCACTCAAGGTCTAGTGGAGGGTGAGAAAATATCGGCGGCTGACGGAGCCGTGATTCGAACCAGCGCGCTCCGATTCTCTCGCTTCCTAGGCGGACGCATTACCTCTAGGCCATCACTCCATGAAGGTGAGGTTGTTGAAGGAGAGGCGAGGGGCTCAAAACAGAGGAAGTGTCAGAAGGGAATTTAATTTATTATTATATATTAGGAAGGGTGCGCAGCCCGCTTTCCTGGTGTACTTTTCGTCGCTCGCGGAGCAAGAAGTGGGTCATATGACGACACGGGCAACCCACTGTTGCTGTTCGGACAACTTTTCGGCAGAGGTGTTGTTTTTTTGTTTTTGTTTTTCTGCCCCGTCAACTGCACCGTTTCAGTGGCATTACTCCCACGCCGCTCATTTAGATACCCCCATACACGGCCACACCCGGGTTTGTCCGTCGTAGTTCCAGCGTCGGCAGTCCACAGGGAACCATCGATGTTAGGTCGCCAGGAGGCCACACACCACAGGGGACCCTGTACTGCTGCTGAGTCACTTCGGTGGTGTTCAGTGGTGCCTGTTCTGTTTTTAACGTACTTAGGACACCACCTACTAAGCCCCCTACTAACGACAATAATGGCTTAGTCGCGTAGCCAGACTGAGTGAGCGTCCCTCCCACTTTTCGGCAGACTTTATAAACGGATCAGTTCGAATACGTGATGGCAGGTATATGGCAAGGAACGCGCTCAAAATAGACATAGAAGTCTAAAGCAAACAATGGGTGTAGTCATAAAACCAAATATACCTTATAAACTTGCAAATATAGTCATCACCAAAAATGTTCAAAATCCTTTCGTCAAAACAGCGATTTCCACGACGAAATGTTATCCTTTCAGGTGACTGGAAAAAAAAACACAAAAAAACAGGAGACGCGAGTCCTGAGGAAAATCCGACGAAAGTGGGTCTGTATCCCCTTCCTAATGTCGTTGTTGTAGAGGATTTTAATGATAATTAACGTCTGGTCTGTGAAAACCAAAACACCTTTTTTCTCAACTCTAACCAAAATTCATTGTGGTTGGCGGGTCAATGCTAAAGACGTGAAGAAGAAGAAGAAACTGTACAAACAACTAAACGCGATCTGATCGTACTGAATTGCCTGCCTTACACGTTGGGCTGCTCGGAGAAAGAGACAGGTTGGGAACAATAAGGGTTTCAGTGTCACACACACACACACACACACACACACACACCGATAAATAACTCAATGAATGAATAAATAAATAAACAAATAAATACGTTGCACACACACACACACACACACACACACACACACACACACACACACACACACATATTCACACACACACTACACAAAGACACATTCACACGCATGCACGCGCGCACGCGCGCGCGCGCGCACACACACACACACACACACACACACACACACACACACACACACACACACACACACACACACACACACACAATTTATCATATTGACATACTTTCAAAATATAGTTACTTTTTTTATCAGGTACATAGATCAAAATGTTCTTTACTCATTTGTCTTTTCCCTTCACTAGACTTGTAATGGAGTGTTAACGGAAGAAGAAGAAGAAGAAGAAGAAGAAGAAAAAAACAACAAAAAAACAACAACAAAAAAAAAAAAACAACAACAAAAAAAACCAAACATCTACATAACAACGCAGACAGACAGACAGACAGACAGACAAGTAAAACATACACAGATACAGGAACGGGTGAAACAAATTCGATTACTGAAATATTGATATTTGCAAAACAAACAGCCATCAAGTCCACACCAGAACCCCCCCCCCCCCCCCACCCCCACCCAAAAAAAGCAATAAAAAAAAAACACCAAAAAAAAAAACAAAAAAAAAACAAACACACACACACACAAAAA
>NC_134903.1:5209159-5211659 GCF_041734735.1 Babylonia areolata | reverse complement strand
ACATTTTCTCTGCAAATACTTTGTCAGTTGACACCAAATTTGGCATAAAAATAGTTCTTTCCAGTCATCTTGCTTAAAACAATATTGCACCTCTGGGATGGGCACCAAAAAAATTTAAAAAAAGAAGCCTAATTATATGCAAACTGCATTTACTGTTATATTTATATATTTTTTTTGTGTGTATCCTCTTAACTTGGCACTTTGACCTCTTATTCTGACACAACAACTAGAGGAGTCATTATTATCATTTTTTTTGTTCAAACAGGAACTTCTTTTCCTAAGCATGGAAGTTTTATTTATTTTGCAAACGTTTTGGTGCAGATAGTAAACAAGGGAAATTACTCTGTAATTAATGCTAGGGGACGTAATTTATCACAAGTGAGACTTGAAGGCCTTGCCTCTCTTGTTTTTCTTCCTTTTCCTCTGCTTTGCTATCTCTTATTTACGGGGTGACAATAATAGACACGCACATATATCATCCGTTTCAGCGCGCGCACGCACATGCCTTTATTATGGGCATGTATACTAGCATACCCACACGAACACTTACATGCACACATACATAACCATACACATTCGCAAGCACGCTATGCACACACACATACACTTTCGCATGCACGCACATACACAAACACACACTCACGCGCGCGTGCACGTACGCACACAAATACATACATAGATACGTATACACAGCCACAGACACAGACAGACAGACACAGGAACAGACACAGACACACACAGACAGACAGACAGACACACACACACACACACACACACACCGACCTTGACGTGTCTGTAGACAGTGATTGTTGATGACTCCGTTAGCAACCCTGTCCTACAGCACAGCCCAACCTGTGAAAAAATAAAACGAAAGAAAGTGGGTAAAAAAAAATCAAAAAAAAAAAAAAAAAAAAAAAAAAAAATCAGCAGTCCGCTACTCAAACAGACGGTACAATCAATTTAGGTCACTGAACTGTACTCATCAATCAATCTGTGCTTTCGTGTGCCAGTCATGACGCGAGTCATTCGGATGAGACGATAAACCGAGGTCCCGTGTGAAGCATGCACTTAGCGCACGTAAAAGAACCCACGGCAACAAAAGGGTTATCCCTGGCAAAATTATGTAGAAAAAAAAAAATCTACTTCGATAGGAAAAACAAATAAAACTGCACGTGGGAAAAAAAAAGAAAAAGAAAAAGAAAAAAAGAAAGAAAAAGAATGGGTGGCGCTGTAGTGTAGCGACACGCTCTCCCTGGGGAGAGCAGCCCGAATTTCACACTGAGAAATCTGTTGTGATAAAAAGAAACACACACACACACACACACACACACAACCATAACATAAAGACGTTGTCTACCCTGCTCTACGCTGACCAAACCAAACATTGTCTGGCCTATTTTAAAAAAAAAAAAAAAGAAAAAAAGAAAAAAAAAGAGAGATAATAGTAATCTTTTTTTTTCTCTCTCTCTCTCTCTTCTTTCTTTCTCCAAATAACGAACTCTCTTTATGCACCCTCACACCCCCATCCCCACATCCCCACTCTCCAACGGTATTCTAAAGTCTATGGTACTAGCCAGGCGCTTTCATGGTCGGTAAGTAAATCTGGATAAAAAATCGCCCAATCGATAGACAAGTGTATATTTGCTGGGGAGGAGGGGGCGGAGGAGGGGGAGAGGAGGGGGGGGGGGGGGAGAGTCTCTCATTTCCTGTCTATCTTAGATACTCTCTTATTTGCTGATGGTGATCATGCTTAAATCTAAGTAATCCTTTTTTTTTTTCTTTTTCTTTTTAAAGGAGTGAGTTTGTTTGCCAAGATCGATGACGTCAGATTCTGATTGTGTCAATTTGTTTGTTGAATATGACGTAATTACAACTTTTACAATGTTTCTGAACGTATTATGAGGCTTGTAAACAAAGTGCCACACAAGCGGTTTTTTTTTTTTACAGCCAGTTTAGACCTGAACACAGAACAGCGAAATTCTAGCAGAGAAGTAACCATTATTTTGTATTTGTATTTTCATTTTGTATTTTTTTTTCTTTTTTTTTTTTTAATCACAACAGATTTCTCTGAAATTCGGACTGCTCTCCCCAGGGAGAGCACGTCGCTACACTACAGCGCCACCCATTTTTTTCGTATTCTTTTCTGCGTGCAGTTTGATTTGTTTTTCCTATCGAAGTAGCTTTTTTCTACATAATTTTGCCAGGAACAACCCTGTAGTTGCCGTGGGATCTTTTACGTGCGCTAAATGCATGCTGCACAAGGGACCTTGGTTTATCGTCTCATCCGAATGACTAGCGTCCAGACCACCACTCAAGATGGAGAAAATATCGGCGGCTGAGCCGTGATTCGAACCAGCGCGCTCAGATTCTCTCGCTTTCTATGCGGGTCGCGTTACCTCTAGGCCGTCAACTCCACTAAGACTCAGCAAACAGAAACATTTCTAAAGAGTCTGGAATTGGCGAATGACTAGACGCTCAGTTTGATTTTTCCAGTGGAACT
>NC_134903.1:5189570-5192070 GCF_041734735.1 Babylonia areolata | reverse complement strand
TTCTCGCCAGGAAAAAGTGTCGTTTCAAAAAGTAAAATGGGATCCTTCAAAAGCAGAAACGTTTTTAAGAGAAATGTCATCTGCTGATACGCAGACAGCTCTTGAAGATGCCAATAATGATATTAGTGTTGATGTGGAGTCGGCATTGTCCAAATTTGTGGCCATTATATTTAATGCAGCTAGCTGTATGAGTCAAACGGTACAGTGTGGAGGGGAGGGAAGGAGGACAACTGGCAGTCCGTGGTTTGACGCACAGTGCAGGCACTACAAGCGAGTGGCCCAGCGTGCGCTGTCTCGCTATACACGATCAGGGGAGGCAACGCATGGGATTGCTTATCGACAACACAGAGCTTACTATCAATCTGTGCTTGAAGACAAAAAGAAAAGTTATAGAAATACATTAAGGGAATCTTTGCTGGAAAACAGATCAAATAATACTTCATTCTGGTCCACTGTAAAGTCAGTCAGGCGAAAACGCAGAAATCAACCGAATATTCCAATCGATACATGGAAAAAACATTTCGAGCGTATCTTGGGCCAGCAAAATCAGTTGAACGAAAATAGTGAAGTTCACTCCCCTGACCACGAAGAAGAAATATCGATATTAAATGAAAATGTAGGTGAATTTGAAACCCATGGTTTGGACGATGACATAACAATTGATGAGGTGAAATTTGCAATACGAAGACTAAAAAACAGAAAAGCTGCTGGTTTAGATGATGTTGCGGGAGAGTTTTTAAAAGCATCTGAAAATATAATAGCACCTTTTTTGACAAACTTATTCAATCATCTTTTTAATGTAGGCTATTTTCCATCAGATTGGACTCGTTCAGTCATTATTCCACTTTTGAAAAAAGGCGATGCAAACAATCCTGAAAATTATAGAGGTATTTCCTTATTAAGTGTAATTAGTAAAGTTTTCACATCAATACTAAACAGGAGGTTGTACGAGTAGGCCGAAAGTGAAGGTAAAATCTCGGAAGAGCAAGCTGGTTTCAGAAAAAGTTATTCTACGATCGATCACATATTTACTCTCTGTAGCATTATCCAAAAATGTTTAAATGGAGCAAGGAAGAAAAAGCTCTATATTGCTTTCATAGATTATCAGAAGGCTTTCGACTCAGTTGATCGAAATAGTCTATGGGCAGTGCTTAACAAGATAAGAACATCAACCAAAATGATCCGAATATTAAAAGCGATGTACAGTACAGTTCAGTCCTGTGTCCGATGGGGGCCATATGTTTCAGAATTTTTTGATTGTCCTGCAGGAGTAAAGCAAGGATGTTTGTTGTCTCCCTTGCTTTTCTCGCTTTTGATTTCAGAAGTCGCTGACGAGGTGACCAAGAATGGAAAACACGGTTTTCAGTTTTTGCCAGGCTTACAAGAAATATTTCTGTTATTGTTTGCAGATGATATTGTCTTGCTGTCATCGTCACCAGCAGGTTTACAAAATCAATTAGATAATCTTAACAAAGCATCTAAATCTCTTGGACTGACAGTAAATTTGAATAAAACAAAAATAATGGTTTGCAGAAAGGGTGGCCATCTGTCTAAAGCAGAAAAATGGTATTTCGATGGAGACGAAATTGAAGTTGTAAACAATTATAAATATCTGGGTTTTATGCTGTCTACCAAGTTATCTTTCATTTCTGCACTTGAAGAGTTCGCTGGCAGGGCAAAAGGGAGGGTGGTTGAAATTATGAGAACAATGTGGAGTCTTGGAAATATGGACAGAACCGTGTTTTTTAAACTCTTTGATGCGCAGATAAAACCTATGCTATTATACGCATCTGAAATGTGGGGAACAATGCGCTTCAAAGCAGTTGAGTCTGTCCATTTGTTTGCTTGTAAAAGATTTTTGAGTGTCAGTCCCAAAACCCCAAATGTAATGATTTATGGTGATCTTGGTCGATATCCATTATACATTGATAGTTGCATCAGTACTTTGCGATACTGGTTTAAGCTAAATCAGATGTCTCTATCGAGAATCCCGAAACAGGCGTACCTAATGAGCGTAAATAAGATGACATACAATGCTGATATGTCTTCGAAAAACTGGGCAGATGGACTGAAACATTGCTTAGACATTTATGGGTTTTCAGAAGTTTGGATAAATGGCGGGGTTGGGGATGTAAATGTTTTTCTTAAAATATTCAAACAACGCATGATAGATGGCTTTAAACAGGATTGGGCAAGCAAACTCAACGGAAGTAATCGTTATGAAACATATAGGTCATTCAAATCCTTATTACAACCTGAAAAATACTTATTTGATCTTACCATCAGTAAATTTAGATCGGCCTTCATTAAGATCCGTTTTGGTATAAATGAACTAAAAATAAATCAGCGTTATTGTGATGTTTTGAAAAACTGCCCATGTGGTGGTAGAATAGAGAACGAACTACATGTACTAACAGCTTGTCCATTATATGATGATATTAGAAGGAAATATTTGCTCAAGCATATGCAACATATTAGAAATCTGTCATTATCATTTCTG
>NC_134903.1:5159570-5169570 GCF_041734735.1 Babylonia areolata | reverse complement strand
CTCTCTCTTTCTCTCCCTCTGCCTGTACCTCTCTTTGCTGTCTGTCTGTCTCTCACATGTAGAAAACAATTGATACCTGGCCAATGAGACAAATATAACAGAACGAGCGAGCGAGCAAAAGAGAGACAGAAAGAGAGAGAGAGGGGGGGGGAGAGACAGACAGACAGATAGATAGATAGATAGATAGATAGATAGATAGATAGATAGATAGATAGATAGACAGACGGAGACGGAGATAGGAAGAGTGAGAAAGAAAGAAAGAATGAATGAATAAATGAATGAATGAATGAATGAATGAATGAATGAATGAAAGAAAGAAAGAAAGAAAGAAAGAAAGAAAGAAAGAAAAGAAATGAAGAAAGAAAGAAAGAGAAAGAGAGGGAGAGAGACAGGCAGAATGACAGACGCTCTGAACCTAAAAACCTAGGTGTGGAAACGTTTCACACACACACACACACACACACACACACACACACACACACACACACACACACACACACGTATGTATTAGGCGCTGATCAGGCTGAGAGAGACAACGTCAATAGCAGAGACTTCAAGAAAGGTTCCCGATTTATCGACAGGTCCACCAGACAGACATTTTCGCTAGCGGATGAAAAAAAAAAAAAGAAAAAGAAAAAAAAAAAGAAGAAGAACACTGCCTTGAGTCTTGGGGTCTGGCAGAGTTGACGGGCTGCAACAGCCGAGATTCGAACCCGGGACCCTCAGGTTGAAAGTCCAATCGCCTTAACCACTCGGCTGTTGCGCCCATCATGGAGAATTCGCATGCATTGACAAAAGTTCTTAATCCATTCAACCCTGGGGGTGGGGTGTGAGGGGCATGGGGGGGTGGGGGTGGGGGTGGGGGGCTTCGGCAGGTTCTCATTCCTTCATTGACGCGGGGGGAAAAAAATACCCGCAGAAAATAATGATACTGCATTTGCTTCTACAAATTACGTGTGGACATATCCGGAAATGATTTTTGAAGACATGTTCCTTTCCCTTCCTTTGCAGTTCATGCGTATGTATGTAGGAACATAAAAAGACGTTTTGATGGGAGAACCAATAAAAAAAAACCCACTAACTAATCTAATATAGTTTTATAATAGCCAACGAAAGAAACATTGTATCCAGTATCTCTTAACTCTCTTCATACGAACGGCGAAAGAGAAGTGAGTTAAACTGTGCTGTGAGATGGTTGAGGCACACTATACCATCACAGTTCACATGTGGTACCACCAGCGCTTCAATGAACGTTTGATTTCTAAAACACAATGGTCAGTATGGAACGAAAACTGTGTCCCTTGTGTAAACTTGATCAGGAAAGAAAGAAAGAAAAAAAAAGAAGATTTTTTCTTTCTTTTTTTTTTGTGGTCAGTTTTTGACGATTTGAAACACGGTTTAACTCACTCAGTACGGCCAGTCCTCTCTTCTCCTCTACACAGACCCCTCGGATGTCCAGTGGGTGTCTGAATGACCCAACCTTTAGCTTCCGTCGTCAGAATTGTGGTATTCTTTGTCAACATTCACGTCTTCAGTATAAGAGCCTTCCGCTTGCAATATTTTGATGATGGTAATTGGGGTGAAACGCTGTTAACGTCGTCTCTTTCGCCGTTCGTATGGAGAGAGTTAATGCATTCGAATTTTGCTTCTATAATAATGTGATTAGGTTATGAGGCCTAGTTATAGCCGAAACAGAGATTTTTTTTAATCTGAATTGCGTTAAAGTTTGTTTTGTATTTGCATGTAAGGCTGCTCTCATACTTCTTTTTTTCTTTTTTTTTGTTGCTGTTTTTTGTTTTTCTTTTTGTTTTATTATTTTTTTTTATAAATTATTTTTATTATTATTTTTTAATTTAAAAAAAAATCATATTATTGCTCAAATGAGAGTCAAATTGAGCTTTCGCTCAATTGGATACGGCTTTGTTTGTTTTGTTTGCAGTCGTTTTGCTCTGCCATCTCTGTCTGTCTGTCTGTCTGTCTCTTTGTCTGTTTAGTCGCTCGGTTTGATTTTCAAGTCAATCTTTGGAGAATAGGGCAGGAACTAGGAATAGAACCCATCGTCATCAGCAGCAGCAGCAACAGAAGAAGAAGGAGAAGGAGAAGAAGGAGGAGGAGGAGGAGGAGAAGAAGAAGGCGGAGGAGGAGGAGAAGAAGAAGAAGACGACGACGACGACGACGACGACGACGACGAAGAAGAAGAAGAAGAAGAAGAAGAAGAAGAAGAAGAAGAAGAAGAAGAAGAAGAAGAAGAAACAGGATGAACGAAGAGAGAGAGGGGTGAGAGAGATTGGGAGAGAGATAGAGAGAGAGAGAGAGAAAGGGAGAGAGAGGGAGATAGAGATAGAGAGAGAGGGGGGGGGGGGGTTGAGAGAGAAACAGAGACAGAGAGAGAGAGATGTATAATGTTGTTGTTTGCTTTGTTAATGTTGTTTTGTTGCCGTCATCGCCATCATCATCAACATCATCGTAATCGTCGTCATCATCATCATCGTTAATATCGTGGCACAGCGTTCTCCCTCTCTCCCCTAGTGTTCTCATCTCCTCCTCACTATAAACAAAGTCATCGCGCAAGTCATCGGCGAATCGCTGCAGCAGAGCAACGCAGACAGGCCAGGAAAAGCAGTGCCAGCAAGTCCCCGACAGCCGCCACCACCATCCCCTGTCCACACTGCGTCAGAACCTTCCGGGCGCGGATTGGCCTGACCAGTCATCTGCGCACCCACAGGGCCCAACCCACCCACCCCCAGGATGACTAGATGGTCCTTGTCGATCCCGACGGACGAACCACACAGTGTTCTCGCCATACTCACGAGGATCACAGACCCATCGGCGTGGTAGAAATCAGGAAGGTGGTTCCTGGGAATACCGTGCGATCCGGATGGTGAGAATACATTGTAACAGCAACAGATCGAAGACTGCTACAAAAGAATGGCTGAGGCTGAACTGAAGTTGGGGAAGACGAAAAGGAAGAGGAGAGAGAGGAGGAGGTGTTAGAGGAGGAGGAGGAGGAGGAGGAAGGGGAGGAGGAGGAAGGAGGAGGAAGAGTAGGAAGAAGTGAAGGAGGAAGAGGAAGGGGAGGAAGGAGAGGAGGGAGAGGAGGAGGAGGGTAGGAATGAGAAGAAGAGAAGGAGGATGAGGAGGAAGAAGGAGGAGGAATAGGAGCAGGAAAGAAGGAGGGGGAAGAGGGAGAGAAGGAGGGAGAGGAGGAAGGGGAGGAGGAGGAGGAATAGGAGCAGGAAAGAAGGAGGGGGAAGAGGGAGAGAAGGAGGGAGAGGAGGAAGGGGAGGAGGAGGAGGAAGGGGAGGAGGAGGAGGAAGGGGAGGAGGGAAAGAAGGAAGGAGAGGAGGAAGGGGAGGAAGGGGAGGAGGAGGAGGAAGGGAAGGAGGAGGAGGAAGAAAAGGAGGGAGAGAAGGAAGGGGAGGAGGAGGAGGAAGGGGAGGAGGAGGAGGAAGAGAAGGAGGGAGAGAAGGAAGGGGAGGAGGAAGGGGAGGAGGAGGAGGAAGGGGAGGAGGGAAAGGAGGGAGAGAAGGAAGGGGAGGAGGAGGAGGAAGGGGAGGAGGAGGAGGAAGAGAAGGAGGGAAAGAAGGGGGGGAGGGAAAGAAGGAAGGAGAGGAGGAAGGGGAGGAGGAGGAGGAAGGGGAGGAGGAGGAGGAAGGGGAGGAGGAAGGGAAGGAGGAGGAGGAAGAGAAGGAGGGAGAGAAGGAAGGGGAGGAGGAGGAGGAAGGGGAGGAGGAGGAGGAAGAGAAGGAGGGAGAGAAGGAAGGGGAGGAGGAGGAGGAAGGGGAGGAGGAGGAGGAAGAGGAGGAGGGAAAGAAGGGGGGAGAGAAGGAAGGGGAGGAGGGGGAGGTGGAGAAAGAGAAGAAAAAGAAAGTGGTGGGGAAGGAAGAAGAAGGGAAGGAGGAGGAGGAGGATCATGTCAGTCTTACATATGCATATTTTAGCCATTGTCATGTTAAACTTTGTAGACTTTGTACACATTTTACGACACTTAGTCTTAAATTTCAATATTTTTTTTTTTTTATTGTGAAGCGCGGTAAGCCCCATCTGAGATGGGGGTACTGCGCTATATAAGCCTACATTTTATTATTATTTTATTAACTAACTAACTAACTGAATAAATAAATAGACAGATTAAAAAAAGAAAAAAAAAAGAATACCCCAGCCCTCTGCTCCCACGAGAAAGGAAAAGAAAAAACAGAAAAAAAAACCCAAAAACAAAGCAATCCATTTATCATATCAAAGTGGGCTTTCACACATGCCCACCAATACCCACACACCCCAACACGTACATTTTGCAGGGAAATTGAATGTGACGCCAATGTGTAGTTGAAATCAAATCCAGTTATATCGCTTGTACTTCCCAATCTCTTTCAAACGATTCTGTTTTGGGGTTTTTTTGGTTTGTTTGTTTTTTTGTTTATTTTTTCGTGTGTTTTTTTTTGTTTTGTTTTTTTTTTGTGTGTGTAGTTTTTTGTTTGTTTTTGTTTTATTTTGTTTTGTTTTGTTGACTCACTTGTGTAAACAAAGTGAGTCTATGTTTTAACCCGGTGTTCGGTTGTCTGTGTGTGTGTGTGTGTGTGTGTGTGTGTGTGTGTGTGTCTGTGTCTGTGTCTGTGTCTGTGTGTCTGTGTGTCCGTGTGTCCGTGGTAAACTTTAACATTGACATTTTCTCTGCAACTACTTTGTCAGTTGACACCAAATTTGGCATAAAAATTCAGTTCTTTCCAGTCATCTTGTTTAAAACAATATTGCGCCTCTGGGATGGGCACAAAAAAAATAAAGAATGAAGCCTAATTATATGCAAACTGCATTTACTGTTATATTTATATTTTTTTGTATTCTCTAAACTTGGCACTTTGATCTCATATTCTGACCCAACAGCTAGAGCAGTCATTATTATCATTTTTTGTTCAAACAGGAACTTCTTTTGCTAAGCATGGAAGTTTTATTCATTTTGCAAACGTTTTGGTGCAGGGGGTAAAGAAGGGAAATTACTCTGTAATGCTAGGGGTGTTAATTTGCTTTAAACTGATCTTTCTCATCTTAAACATTACATTTTGAAATTATTCTCAATACATAAAAAGCTTGGATTTTTATATTTTTTTTTTTTTTTAATGTATCACAAGTGAGTCTTGAAGGCCTTGCCTCTCTTGTTTTGTTTGTTATTGTCTAGTCTGACTTGCACAATTAACCGAAATAATCAATGCACCTCTGGTTTACTCCCTTTCCACACACACACACACACACACACACACACACACGCGCGCGCGCACACACACACACACACACACACACACACACTTCTTTTCAGTCCACACACTACCACCACCACCACCCACCCACATCATCCATCACTGTCAGCCTGGAGGAGGAAAAAAAACAAACAAACAAAAAAAAAAAAAACATCACCGACGCCTCACACACTTTCCCCTCCACCACCACCACCCACCCCCGCACCCCCACCCCGATCCCCCAACCCCTCACTACCCTCTAAACCTCTCACCCCTGACAAATCCCCCACCTCTATCCGTAACTCTGCTCTCTGCGAAACCGCGCCACCAGAAAAAAAAAAGAAAAAAAGAAAAAAAAAAAAAAAAGAAAAAAAAAAGGTAGGTGGGGGGAAGGGGTGGGAGATAGGGGTGGGGCGGTGGAGAGTGGGTAGGGGGTGTGGGGTAGGGGGTGAGGGTGAGGGAAGGTCAAAAGAAAGCGAGCTTGGAAACGAGTTTGCAAGCTGATTGCAAAGTCATTCAGGACAATGGGTGAAGGGCTGAAAGGGTTTGTTAGTGTTGTAGGAGGAAGAGGGTAAATGTGAGGAGACTAGACTTTTAAAAAAGCCAACCTACCCCCCCCCCCCTCCGCCGACCCCCCCACCTCCCCAAATAAACCCTTGATTGCTGGGGAAAAACAAAACAAAACCAGTAGCCAAGTGGTGTGTTTCAAGTCCTAGATTATTATCCAGAACAATCAACCAAAAATTGTGGGGGTGGGGAAATAATTTCTGGAGATAATTTCTATCTCTCTACATCAAAATAATGTGACGGTTTTCAGCCTTCCCACTAGACTTTATGTAAACTCTTTGTTTGTCTTTGTATTTGTATTTCTTTTTTATCAAAACATGTTTGCCTGCTGAAAAAAAATAAAAAAATGAAATAAAAGGAAAATAGTATCTAAAGTCGTATAGTACTATCCGGGAACAATCAGCCAAAAATTGGGGGTGAGGGGGTTAGGGGGGCTGGAGGGGTTGGGGGGGGGGGGCAATTTCATCAGGTGTGGCAGAGATCAAACTCGGGCGAGAAATCCAGCGCTCTGATCCTTCGACCACTTGCAAAAGTGCCCGTGGTGTTCTTAATTAAAAGGTTAAACATCCCAACTCCCCCCCCCCCCCCCTTTTTTTTTTTTTTTTTTTTTTTTTTTCGAGGACCGTAGGTACAGAGAATTGACAATCCTTTCATCTGGGGCTGAGCAAAAAAGAAGGCAAAGACCTAATCCTCTTGTTGTTCCAACACTTTGAGCCTTTCCTCCTGACTGAAATCAGGTAACCCTTTCTGTACAATAGTCACTACTTGCAGGGTTTTATTTGTTTGTTTGTTTTTTTGTTGTTTTTTTTATTGTTGTTGCTGTCTACGCTGGACAGGACACGTTGTCCGCATGACAGACAGCAGGGTCCCGGAGATGCTTTTGTATGGCCAGCTGAAGGAAGGCCACCGCGAACTTGGAAGACCCTGCAAGCGCTTCAAGGACACCTTGAAGACAAACCTCAAAGCCTGTGACATAGACATCGCTTCCCGGGAAACTGATGCCCTTGACCGCTCTCGCTGGAGGATGCTGTGTGTTCTAGTGGCATAAAGACGTTTGAAAACAAGAGAACGCTGGCCATTAAATTAAGAGAAAGTGAGCAATGAAGGCCGCTCTCTTGTTGTGTTATGCAGTCTGATTGCCATTAAGTAACAAGCACCTGTGGTTACTCCTTGCCCACCACACACACCACTCCCCACATGGCGCGCGCACACACGCCACAAAACACACACTTCTTCGTCCACACATCACCTCCACCGACGATATCCATCACTGTCGCTGGAAAAAAACACACTTAATAAAAACATCACGAGCTCTACACACTTTCCCCTAAACCACCGCACACTGATCCCAACCTCTCCTTATAACTCTCACCCTGACAATCCCACTCTATCCGAACTCTGCTCTCTGCGACCGGTCACCAGATGCAACCAAAAAACTAAAAAAAAAGTGGTGTAAGGTTGATGGGGGGGCGTGTTGTATGTTTGGGTAAAGTCAACGAGCTTGAAGATTTGCAAGCTATTGCAAATCATTCAGACAATGGAATCAACAAGTTAGTTAGTGTTTAGGAGGAGGGGTAATGTGAGGGAAGTTTTTGCCCTACCCTCGCGACCTCTTAATTGTTGCTTGGGGCAGTGCGTGGTTGTTTAGTTAGTTATTATGATTTTAAATTGTGGGGGTGGGGATTTTTGGAGTATTTTTCTCTCTCTCAAATAATGTGTCACGTTTTCGCTTCACTAGACTTTTTAAACTCTTTGTTTGTCTTTGTATTTGTATTTTATCAAACATGTTTGCTGCTGAAAAATTAAAAATAAAAGGAAATGTATCTAAAGAAAATCAAACATAACAATCAGCAAAAATTGGGGGGGGGGGAGGGGGGTGGAGGGGTGGGGGGGGGAATCATGGTAAACCCATTCAAACTTGGCGTGAAAATCGAGTGTGTTCGAATTGGTTTTCTGTGTTTCTTTTTATCAACAACACATTTTTTTTTTTTTGGACTAGTTCGGGTTTGCATCTACTCCAGGGGCGAGCGAGTCGCTTACCTCTAGTTCAACCTCCTTTTTCGGTACTTTTTTCAATGTCGTTACGGGTTTGTTTTTTTTTTTAGTTTTCTTGAATGTTGGATTTTTTCTCAGATTTTTGTAAAATTTTGCTGTTTGGTGTTTTTTTATGGTTGCGCTTGATGTGTTTTGTTAGCTACATGCACGGGACCTCGGTTTATCGTCTCATCCGCATGACTAGCGTCCAGATCACCATTCAAGATCTAGAAATGGAGGGGGAGAAAATATCGGTGGCTGAGCCGTGATTCGAACCAGCGCGCTCAGATTCTCTCGCTTCCTAGGCGGACGCGTTACCTCTAGGCCATCACTCCACACAGTATATTGATAGCCTTCGCCAAAGAAAACAAAGGACCATACCCAGCCAAACAGGGGGGCATTGATCTCTCTCACCACTGGATCAGAAATCCAACGCCTTACTAATTCTGCCACGGCACCAACCCCTACCCTCCTACCCCCCTACCCCCACCCCCAACCCCACCCGCCCACCTCTGGCTGTGTTCTGCTCAAAGCAAAACCCTCTGCTCCAACCCCCTGCACCCTCCCCTCCCCACACGCCACCCGCCCACCTCTGGCTGTGTTCTGCTCAAAGCAAAACCCTCTGCTCCACCCCCCTGCACCCTCCCCTCCCCCACACGCCTCCCCCGCCTCCCCCCAACCCCACCCCCATCCCTCCTCCCTCTCTCTCTTTGTCACACAACAGTACAGGAACTCACTGGGAGTGGAAAACTGTGATGTAAATGAATATCATTTGAGTGACGCAAATGGTTCAAAGCCGTGAAGGGTGGGGAAAAAACAAACAAACGATGAATGATAGGGATATGATTCGAGCTATGCCAATGGCTAAAATATATTTATAAAAAAAAAAAAAAAAAAAAAAAAAAGTCGTTAGGTTGAGATAAGATGAAGTGGATAAGATTCGAGCAAGTGCTAATGGGCTTAAAAAAACCCAACAAAACATAAAAAAAAAAATAAAAAAAAAGAAAAGTAAAAAAAAAAAAAAAAAAAGGTCATTTCGTTGAGATAAGATGAGGTGGATAATATTCCAGCAAGTGCCAATGGGCTTAAAAAAAAAGAAGAAAAAAAAAAGTAAAAAAAAAAAAAAAAGGTCATTTCGTTGAGATAAGATGAAGTGGATAAGATTCGAGCAAGTGCCAATGGGCTTTATTAAAAAAAAAAAAAAAAAAGTAAGAAAAAGGTCATTTCGTTGAGATAACATGAACTGGATAAGATTCGAGCAAATGCCAATGGACTAAAAAAAAAATGTTTACACAAATGAGTTAAAAAAAAAAAAAAAAAAAAAAAGGTCGTTACGTAGAGATAAGATGAAGTGGATAAGATTCGAGCAATGTCGATGGGCTCGGGCTCGGGAAAAAAAAAAAAAAAAGGTCATAAGGCTGAGATAAAATGATGTAGATATGATTCAAGTCACACCCAAGTGAATGGATCAAAGAGTGGAAGAAAGAAAAGGGGCAGACTATCGGAGCAAATACAAGTCTGATCGGTTTCTGAGGGAGGAGGGTAGTGGAGTGTGGGACGTTGATAAATAATTGTGTGTGAGTTTTGGTAGAAACAGGCTGGGGCTGGTGATACAGAGAGAGAGAGAGAGAGAGAGAGTGCGAGAGAGAGAGAGAGGGCGGAGAGAGAGAGAGAGCCGGGGGAGAGAGATGGGAGAGAGAAGTGAGAGAGAGAGTGGGGCAAGAGAGTGGGGAGAAAGAGAGAGAGAGAGGTGGGGAGAGAGAAGTGAGAGAGGGGGGGAAGAGGTGGGGGAAGAAAGGGGGAAGAGAGGGAGGTAGAGAGCTAAGAGAGAGAGAGAGAGGCGGGGAGGGGGAGAGACAGGCGGTGGAGAGAGATGGGAGAGAGAAGTGAGAGAGAGAGACAGAGAGAGGGGGAGAGAGAAGCGAGAGAGAGAGTGGGGGAGAGAGGGGGAAATATAGGGGGAAGAGAGGGAGGTAGAGAGAAAAGAGAGAGAGGGGGGGAGAGGGAGCAGTGAGATAGGGGCGGGGGGAGAGAGGGGGGAGAGAGGGAGGTAGAGAGTTAAGGGAGAGAAAGAAGAGAGAGTGAGGGGGGAGAGAGGGGCAGAAAGAGGAGGAAGAGAGGGAGGTAGATAGAGAGAGAGGGGGGGGATAGATATGGGGGAGAAAAGG
>NC_134903.1:5142070-5154570 GCF_041734735.1 Babylonia areolata | reverse complement strand
TGGGGTTAAAACAACTATCCAATTGAACTATCTGACAGTGGTTTGAAAAAAAAATCGAACAGTGTTTGTCTGTTTATCTTTTGTTTTTTTTATATATTTTATGTTATCAAAGTGTTTATCTGTGTATCTATGTATTTATTTATTTTGTACTTCTTTATTTATTCGTGTATCTATCTATACTTTAATTCAGCGATGTATCCATTATGCATTTTTTTCGTCTTTTTTCGACTCTTTTTTTTATCAAGGCCTGACTAAGTGCTTTGGGTTACGCTGGCTAGTCAGGCATCTGCTTAGCAGATGTGGTGTAGCGTATATGGATTTGTCCGAACGCAGTGACGCCTCCTTGAGCTACTGATACTGATACTGACACTGATATTTATTTATAGAGAACTGACAATATGGGAGAGTGGAAGATGGCAAAGAGAGAGAGAGAGAGAGAGAGAGAGAACTCAGAATATAAAACTTATTTTATTCAAGGATTACGATTTTGGGCATGGCCCATTCTTCCAATCTGTCCTTGTCTCTCTGAGAGAAGAGAGAGAGAGAGAGAGAGAGAGAGAGAGAGAGAGAGAGAGAGAGAGAGAGAGAGAGAGAGAACAATACACAGAGACAGAGAAACAGAAAGAGAGAAAGGGAGAGAAAGAGAGAGAGAAAACGAGAGAGAGAAACAGAAAGAGAGAGAGAGAGAGAGAGAGAGAGAGAGAGAGAGAGAGAAAGGGGCAGAGAGACAGGCAGATAGACAGACAAACAGAGGAACAGAGGCCCCCCCCCCCCCAAAAAAAAAAAAAAAAAAAAAAAAAAAGACAGACAGACAAAAAGACAAAAAGAAAGAAGTACAAAGAGATAATCATTTCACATTATGAGCGTCTTGGAAGCGCGTCCCATTAAAATGTTTTCAAGACAGAGTTAATGCACATTCAGACGGACCAAGACACAAGAGAAATAATGACCCCCCCCCCCCCCCCCCCCCCCCCCCCCCCCGGAAAAGCCAATCAACAAAAAAACAAAGTGGACACTGGCTGTAATGCCCATTTTCACTCTTAATCGAATCTCTGCATTTTGCCTCACACAACTCAATTTCTCTCCACTGAGTTTTTTCCCTTGACCTCTCACATGCAATTTAGCACAACAACAACAACAACAACAACAACAACAACAACAACAACAGACAGAGAGAGAGAGAGAGAGAGAGAGAGAGAGAGAGAGAGAGAGGGAGAGAGAGAGAGAGAGAGGGGGGGACAGATAGAGAGAGAGAGGAGAGAGAGAGAGAGAGGGAGAGAGAGGGACAGAGAGAGAGAGGGGGGTGAGAGAGAGAGAGAGGAGAGAGAGGGACAGAGAGAGAGAGAGAGAGAGGAGAGAGAGGGACAGAGAGAGAGAGAGAGAGAGAGGAGAGAGAGGGACAGAGAGAGAGAGAGAGAGAGAGAGAGAGAGATAGAGAGAGAGAGAGACTCAAGGACTCAAAGAATTTAATGCTAGACCCCCGGCCTGTAAACATTTGGGAGAGAGAGCGAGAGACTGAGAGAAAGAGAGAGAGAGAGAGAGAGAGAGAGAGAGAGAGAGAGAGAGAGAGAGAGAGAGCGGCAGAGACAGAGACAGAGGGAGAACAGAATTGAAACAAAATAAACTAGAGAGAGAGAGAGAGAGAAGAGAGAGGGACAGAGAGAGAGAGAGAGGGGGGGGGGTGAGAGAGAGACTGAAGGACTCAAAGAATTTAAAGCCTGTAAACATTTGGGAGAGAGAGCGAGAGAGAGAGAGAGAGAGAGAGAGAGAGAGAGAGAGAGAGAGAGAGAGAGCGAGAGAGCGGCAGAGACTGAGACAGAGGGAGAACAGAATTGAAACAAAATAAACTAATAAAAGATTTACGACACTTTGGCACTTTGGCATTTGCTTAAAGTACATGTGACAGGGGTGGGCGTGTGGGTGGGTGTGGGGGGAAGGGGGGTTAGGGAGGGAGGGGGGTTAGGAGGGTGAGGGGGGGGGGGACAATGTGCCTTTTTTTCAGTCGTTCGTCTCCAAGCTTTGGACAGCACACAAAAAACAAGGTACAGATAAATCATATGATAAATATTTACGCATGTAACATCGATGCACATCATATCAATACAAACACATACTAAAGTACATATAAATCCTAAAATAACTATTTATGCCTCAACATCAAAACCCATCATATCAATACGAACAGATCAAAGAGAGAGAGAGAGACAGAAAGTGTAAGAGAGTGAGGGAGAGAGAGAGAGAGAGAGTGTGTGTGAGAGAGAGAGAGAGAGAGAGAGAGAGAGACAGAGAGAGACAGAGAGACAGAGAGAAAGAAACAGACCAAGACAGAGAGACAGAGAGAGAGAGGAACAGACCGAGACAGAGAGAGAGAGAGAGAGAGGAACAGACCGAGACAGAGAGAGAGAGACAGAGAGGGACAGAGACAGACAGACAGAGACAAAGAGAGAGACAGAGAGACAGAGAGCGTAAGTGAGTGAGTGAGAGAGTGAGAGAGAGACAGAGACAGAGAAGGAAAGAGAGACAGACACACAGACAGACAGGGACACAGGCAGCCAGGCAGGTAGACAGTGTGACCTATACAGAGATACAGACAGAGAATGAGAGAAATAGAGACATGGACAGAAACAGACGGTAAGACAGAGAAACACAATGTGTGTGTGTGTGTGTGTGTGTGTGTGTGTGTGTGTGTGTGTGTGTGTGTGTGTGTGTGTGTGTGTGTGTGTGTGATAGAGAGAGAGGGGGGATGGGGAGGGAGAATATGTGCGTGTTTGTTTTTCCTATCGAAGTGGATTTTTTTTTTTCTACAGAATTTCGCCAGGAACAACCCTTTTGTTGCCGTGGGTTCTTTTACGTGCGCTAGTGCACTGAGAACACCCCAGGTTTGTAGACTGGGTTTTTTTTTGTTGTTTTGTTTTGTTTTGTTTTTAGACTGGAAGGACGTCAGACCATGGCATCAGCTTACAAAAAGGTCAAAGAAAAGAAAGAAAAAAAAAAGCGCACACAAAAATAACCTCTCACACATTGAAATGCCTTTGCTTTGGCGTGGACTGGGGAGCGAACTATTGCACTACTACTAATCGTTTGAAGTGTCGGGCGACCGTGTATCAAATTCCCCTGCTGGGTGATTTTGAGGTACAATGAAAGAAAAGACTGACCTTTCGACCATTTCGTTTTGTTTTCGGTTACCAGTCGTTTTTTTGGAATGAAAGGCGTTTGGAATCCAGTCGTTCTTTTGAACTTTGTTGAACTGAGGGTGTGAGAGGAAGAGATAGAAAGGTTGGGGTACAGAAAGAGAGGGGGAGGGAGGGGGTTAAAGAGAGAGGGAAAGTGAGAGAGAGAGAGAGGAGGGAAAGAGGGAGAGAAAGAGAGGGAGAGAGGAGAGAGAGAGAGAGAGAGAGAGAGAGAGAGAGAGAGAGTGTGTGTGTGTGTGTGTGCGTGTGTGTGTATATGTGTGTGTGCGTGTGTGCGAGTGGAAAACAGAGACTCACAGTCAGACACATAGACAGAGAGAGTGAGAGTGAGATAGAGTGAGAGAGTGTAAGAGAGACAAAGAGAGATACATAGACAGAGAGAGCGACACAGAGAGAGAGAGAGAGAGACAGAGATACACACACACACACACACACACACACACACACACACACACACACACACACACATGTACAGAGACACACACGGAGAGAGAGAGAGAGAGAGAGAGAGAGAGAGAGAGAGAGAGAGAGAGAGAGAGAGAGAGACAGAGAGAGAGAGGCAGACAAAGACAGAGATACAGAAACAGAAAGAGACCAGACCAACAGACCAACAGACTAACAGACAGACAGACAGACAGACAGCTTACCAAAAACAACAAGAGAAACACACACAGACAATAGAACAGAAGGGAAAGGCGAAACGTCCACGGGGGTTCTTCAGTACTCTTGTCAATTTTTTTCAGTCCACACACACCACAACAACTCGTTCATCAGAACGGGAGAAGTTGGCAAGAAGAAGAAGAAGAAGAAGAAGAAGAAGAAGAAGAAGAAGAAGAAGAAGAAGAAGAAGAAGAAGAAGAAGAAGAAGAAGAAGAAGAAGAAGAAAGAAAGAAAGAAAGGTGGGCAGACTAGTTCCCGATATGTCTCTGCTAAATGCACTGTCCCGTGACGGCCAAGGATTGAACCCCTGGTCTCCCAAGCCTGGAGGCGCCGTGGCCGTGATCTGAAAGGCGTTGTTGGACTGTTTTCTTGATCCAGTGGTCGGGGTTCGAGTCTACGTTCCGACCTGGTCTCGTGTCTTTGGGGGGAAAAAGGCGCTTTACTTCAATACTCTTCTTCCATCTCCAATCAGATTCGAAACCGACGGGCGCAATAGCCGAGTGGTTAAAGTGTTAGACTTTCAATCTGAGGGTCCCGGGGTTCGAATCTCGGTAACGGCGGCTGGTGGAGGTAAAGGTTGGTGGAAGATTATAAGTAGAGGTAAAGGTTGGTGGAAGACTGCAAGCAAAGGTAAAGGTTGGTGGAAGACTGTGAGTAGAGGTAAAAGATGGTGGAAAACTGAGTAAAGGTAAAGGTTGATGGAAGAATTTGAGCAGGGGTAAAGGTTGGTGGAAGACAGGGAGTAAAGGTTGGTGGAAGACTGGGAGTAAAGGTTGGTGGAAGGCTGTGAGTAAAGGTAAAGGTTGGTGGAAGAGTATGAGTAGAGGTACAGGTTGATGGAAGACTGAGTTGAGGTAAAGGTTGGCGGAAAACTGAGCTGAGGTATATGTTGGTGGAAGACAGCGAGTAGAGGTACAGGTTGGTGGAAGACAGCGAGTAGAGGTACAGATTGGTGGAAGACTATGAGTAGAGGTACAGGTTGGTGGAAGACTATGAGTAGAGGTACAGGTTGGTGAGTTTCAGGTTGGTGAAAGACTGTGAGTAAAGGTAAAGGTTGGTGAAAGACTATGAGTAAAGGTAAAGGTTGGTGGAAGACTGGGAGTAAAGGTAAAGGTTGGTTGAAGACAGTGGGTAGAGGTAAAGGATGACGGAAAGGCTGCGAGTAAAGGTAGAGGTTAGTGGAAGACTGTGAGTAAAGGTAAAGGTTGGTGGAAGACTGTGAGTAAAGGTAAAGGTTGGTGGATGACTGCGAGTGGAGGTAAAGGTTGGTGGAAGACTATGAGTAAAGGTTGGTGGAAGACTGTGAGTAAAGGTAAAGGTTGTTGGAAGACTGCGAGTGGAGGTGAATGTTGGTGGAAGACAGCGAGTGGAGGTAAAGGTTGGTGGAAGGCTGTGAGTAGAGGTAAAGGTTGGTGGAAGGCTGTGAGTAGAGGTAAAGGTTGGTGGAAGGCTGTGAGTAGAGGTAAAGGTTGGTGGAAGGCTGTAAGTAGAGGTAAAGGTTGGAGGAAGGCTGTGAGAAGAGGTAAAGGTTTGTGGAAGACTATGAGTGGAGGTAAAGGTTGGTGGAAGGCTGTGAATAAAGGTTGGTGGAAGACTATGAGTAGAGGTAAAGGTTGGTGGAAGACTATGAGTAAAGGTAAAGGTTGGTGGAAGACTATGAGTAAAGGTACAGTTTGGTGGAAGACTATGAGTAGAGGTACAGGTTGGTGGAAGACAGCGAGTAGAGGTAAAGGTTGGTGGAAGACAGTGAGTTGAGGTAAAGGTTGTTGTGGGGAAAGGCTGCCGAAGAGTGGAGAGGAACGGCTGGTGGAGGAAGGCGTGGCTGACTAACGAGAGCGGAGGAAATGTCGGAAATGTTGACGACAGGGAACAGGAGAACGAGGCTGAACAATTAGAGGCACGCCTCAAGTCACGAGAGATAGACACAGGAAGGAGACCGAGAGGAGAGGGTCGTCGTGGTTGAACACAATCCCCCTTAGTGATCACTCCTTCTCCTAACTTCCTCTGCACCCCCTTCCCTCCCACCGTGATGACAAAGCAGCATCGTTCCCGTGCGTTGTAACAGGGTCTGTTCTTTCCGGCCAGGAGCCAAATGCATTGCTTGGACGGAAGAGCCTAGTTTGGTCGTAACCCGCTACTAACTGTGTCTAGTATGGAACTGACCAATGGCGTAGTTCGGTCAGCGTAGGCATTTAGTCACGTGTAACTGTCAAAAAGTTAGAACCAAGCAATGCAACTGGCTGCAGGTCCATGGGAGGGGCAGAGACTTGGGGCCCACAACAACAAAAGCAATGCTGATGATTTGCTTTCTCCACAGCGACAGTTCCGGCGATGTTGATAAACATCCCCCCCCCTGTTGCTTACCACTCCGCTGTCGGTATTTTCCCGGCATCGGATTGTCGCATACTGCAGAGACAAGGAGCTGGACAGTACTGGACAATTGCTGGTCAATACAACCAGCGCTGGTTTCGCTGATAACATGAACGTAGTTCTCTGCATCTCTCTTGTTTCCTATGACAGCTTTTTTTTTTCTTCTTCTTTTGTTCGCCTGTGTCAGTAACTAACCCATGGGCAGTTAACAACAGACGTGCAGTGTACCTGTATCTGTACCTGTATCTGCCACTGAATTAATTATGGAATGACAAAACCCCGGGGAAGAAGTCTCCCCGCGGCAATTTACCAGAGAGCTGCATCCACGCAACAAGACAATGACATGGCAGTCAGAGGCGATTTCGCCCACACGTTATCGATTTTGGAAACTGAACGATTTTCGGTCCCTGTTTTCATTGGTGGTAGGTAGGGATGGAGTGGAGGGTGTGGGGGTGGGGGGGGTGGCGGGGGTTGGGAGGGTGGGGGGTTAGGGGGCATAAATATAGGCAGCGGCGCTCACAGTGCTGAGGTCAGTTTGACTCTTGATAGAACACTGAGAGGCTGCAGTTCTGGACATTCCGTCAGAAAAAAAGACGACAGCCCAACAGTTGTTCAGCAGTGAACTAAAGTCTTTACCAGAATGATCACCAACAGCTGGCTGTCAACGCACTGGCCAGCAGAGATGTCGATGGACGGCTCCCTGTTTTCAGAAATCACGACAGCAGCAGCACCACCACCACCACAACCACCACCACCAACAACAACAGAAGGCTACAGTGACAACATGACCATGGTGCAGTTCACGGAGCAAGCCTTTGGGATGCAGTACAGCACCACCAGTTCACATCAACAGCAGTCCTCCTTTCTACACTACGAGATCGGAGACACCTTGTGGACGGTGCTCCCGCCTGTCATCCTGCTGCTAGGAACATTCGGTAACGTGATGACCATGCTGGTAATGCGTGCCATGAGGAGGGACGGGAACAGCGGGGGTAGGGCCGGGGGTGTCGGGGGTGGAGGTGGAAGTGGTGGTGGTCCCTCCGCCGACCCCAGCATGTTCGTGTACTTCCCGTGCCTAGCCGTCTGCGACCAGATCGTCCTGACGGTGGGCCTCAGCCGACACTGGGTGAAGAGCGCCTTGCAGTTCGACATCAGGACCGTGCACGCGGCGGTCTGCAAGCTGCACAAGTTCGCCGTGTTCTCCACGGGCAGGATGGCCACCTGGATCCTCGTGGCCGTCACGTCACAGCGCGTGGTGGTCATCACGTGGCCGCTGCGTCACGTCGCGAGGCGGAGCGGCGCGGCCAGGACAGCCAAGGTGACGGTGGCGGTGATCGTGGCGGGCTGCCTGGCGCTGGACTCTGGCATCCTGGCGCTGTACACCCTGCTTGTGAACAAGCAAGGGAGGACCAAGTGCTGGGCCGACAAGGACAGGCCCGGGGCGGCGTTCTACGAGGACGAGGTGTACCCCTGGCTCAACATCGTCACGGGCTCCCTCCTCCCCCTCTCCCTCCTCGTGCTCAACAACCTCGTGCTGGGGGTCAAGGTCACCCAGTCCTTCCGCGCTTCCAGGCAGATGATGGACGCTGAACAGGCCGGAGCGCGCAGGCAGACTTCGTCCCTCTCCCTCACCCTCATCGTCACCTCCCTCACCTTCGTCTTGCTGACCTCGTCCATCCCTGTCGGCTTCTTCGTCAAGAGATTCTACCTGCCTTCCCTGTCGTCGGACGAACAGGTGGAGGCGGACGTGGACCTGGCGGACGCGGTGCTGGACCTTCTGTGGTACTGCAACAGTGCCGTCAACTTCTACCTCTACTTCCTCACAGGGTCCACCTTTCGTAAGGAGGCCAGGCGACTGTTGCTGCTGCTGCTGCCAGGCTCAGGCTGCCTCGGGCTTCGCTCCCCTCCTCGGGGAGAGCTGTCTACAGTGGCGGGTTGATAACTCTTCTTCTTCTTCTTCTTCTCCTCCTCCTCCTCCTCTTTCTTCTTCTTTTTCTTCGTTCGTGGGCTGTAATTCCCACGTTCACTTCTATGTACACGAGTCGGCTTTTACGTGTATGACCGTTTTTACCCCGCCATGTAGGCAGCCACACTTCGTTTTCGGGGGTCGTTATGTTACAAAAAAAAAAAAAAACACACAAAAAAACAACAACAAAAAACAACAAAAAACAAAACCAACAACAAAAACAAACAAACAAACAAACAAACAAACCCTAGGTAGGTCAATGTTCAAAGCCCGCCAACTTTTTATGTTTTTATTTTTATTTTTTTCTTTCTTTTAGTATAACGTTTGTTCCAGGGCATATGTGTATGATTCTTAACTCAAACCATTTTTCTTTTTCTTTTGTTTTAACTCACTCGGTACGGCCAGTCCTCTCTTCTCCTCTACACAGACCCCTGGGATGTCCAGTGGGTGTCTGAATGACCCAACCTTTAGCTTCCGTCGTCAGAATTGTGGTATTCTTTGTCAACATTCACCTCTTCAGTATAAAAGCCTTCCGCTTGCAATATTTTGATGATGGTAATTGGGGTGAAACGCTGTTAACGTCGTCTCTTTCGCCGTTCGTATGGAGAGAGTTAACATTAGGGATCTTAGTGGTCGTGTGTGTCCATCGAGATCGATGATGACCATTGTTGTAATCCAGCTGGGGGATGGGGGAGGGTGGTGTGTGTGTGTGTGGGGGGGGGGGGGGGGGGGGGGATGCTCATGAATCTATCTGTGAATGCGCAGATGGCTGAATAGTCCAATCTGCGCACGAAATGTTCGCTGACAGTTGGGGCAGACAAAGACAGGCATTGTCAGGGAGCTTGTTTGCCCGTGACTTTCTGGCCTGCCTCTTCTGAACAGCTGCAGCAGTCCTGTTGGCCTCGCACAACTTGGCGCCTTTGTGCACAGCAGCGCGCCATTTGTCACGGTCCACTGCAGATTCCTCCCAGGAGTCAGGGTTGATATCAAACGCTTTCAGAGAGACTTTCAGAGTATCTCTGAAGTGCTTCTTCTGACCTCCGTGTGATCTCTTCCCTTGTTGCAGCTCGCCATAGAAGAGCCTTTTGGGCAGCCGATGGTCTGGCATGCACACCACATGTCCAGCCCAGTGAAGCTGGGACTTCATCAGGATGGTGAAGATGCCGGGAAGGGTGGCTTTTGCAAGCACCTCCGTGTCTGGGGTCCTGTCTTGCCACTTGATGTTCAGTAGCTTCCTGAGGCATGTTGTGTGGAAGTGGTTCAGCTTTTTGGCGTGTCGTTGGTACACTGTCCAAGTTTCGCAGGTGTACAGTAGTGTGGGGAGAACTATTGCTCTGTAGACCTTTAGCTTGGTCTCAAGACCAATGCCTCTTCTGTTCCAGACATTTGCATAGAGTCTACCAAAGGTTGTGCTTGCTCTTGCAATCCTGACGTTCACTTCATCGTCGATGGCCGCATTTCGTGACAGTGAGCTGCCAAGGTATGTGAACTGCTCCATCGCACTGAGTCTCTGACCGTTGACTGTGATGTTGGGCTCAACGTGGGATTTCCCTGGAGCTGGCTGATGGAGAACTTCAGTTTTCCTCGTGCTGATGGTAAGGCCGAAGTTCCTGCTGGCAGTGGCAAACTTGTTGACAACGTTGCTTGAAGCCTTCTGGGGTTAAACAGCTTGTCATCTTTTCGGTACTTTAGGCCAATTCCAACATTGCCATCTCTGAAAGCATCAGTAAGCATTGCAGAGGACATGAGGCTGAACAGTGTTGGAGCCAGGACGCAGCCTTGCTTGACACCATTTGTGACAGGTAAAGGAGCAGATGTTTCGCTATTGTCCTGGACTCGAGCCCGCATGCCTTCATGGAATTGGCTGACCAAGGAAATAAATTTCCGAGGGCATCCGTACTTGGCCATGATCTTCCACAGTCCCTCTCTACTCACGGTGTCGAAGGTCTTAGTGAGGTTGACATAGGTGGAGAACAGATCAGCATTTTGCTCCTGACATTTCTCTTGCAGCTGCTTTGCAGCAAACACCATGTCGGTGGTTCCGCACTCTTTCTGGAATCCACATTGGCTCTCAGGCAAATGACCTTGGTCAAGGTGTTCTGTGAGGTGGTTTAGTAGGATCCTGGCAAGTATCTTGCCTGTGATGGAGAGCAAGGAAATGCCACGATAGTTATCACAGGCTTGCCGGTTCCCCTTTCGCTTGTACAAGTGAATGATAGATGCATCTTTGAAATCCTGGGGGATCGTCTCTTCTTTCCACACGAGTGAGTACAGCTGATGGAGCTTCTCAGTCAGCACAGTGCCTCCATCCTAGCAGACCTCTGCTGGTATGGAGTCTGAGCCAGGTGCTTTGCCACTGGATAGCAGACGGATTGCTTTCTGGGTCTCAAGAAGTGTTGGCGGATCGTCCAGTGCTTCGTTGATGGGGACTTGTGGGAGACGGTCTATGGCTTCATCATTTATGGAGGAAGGGTGATTACTGTTGAAGTGCTCAGCCCAGCGTTCGAGAATTTTCTCCTTCTCGGTGATCAAGGTATCCCCCTCTGCACTGAGGAGGGGGGATGATCCTGAGGATGTGGGGCCATAGACTTCTTTTAAGGCATCATAGAACCTCTTCATATCGTGCCTGTCAGCATATCCCTGGATCTCATCAGCTTTGTCACTCAGCCACTTATCCTGCATCTGACGTAACTTCTGCTGAACAGTCCTGCGGATGGCATTGTACGCATCCTTTTTTTTTCATCAAACCAGTCTTTGTGCTTTCTGATCATGGGTCCCAGGGTCTCTGAAGCTGTACTATAGATCAGCTCGCACAGGGCCCTCCAGTCAGACTCCAGAGTTTCATGGTCATAAGCCTATCGTTGACTCCCTTTGGGATTCCAGCTAGCTTGCTGACAAGTGCTGTTTTTACTGCAAAACCAACGCCAGCCTCACGTCGCTCTTCGCTTCCTCGTCCACTCCAGAAGAAGGTTTAACCAGATCCCCGTTCATTGAGCTCTCCGCCTGCAATCCGAGTCTCACTCAAGGCTGTGATGTCGATGCTGTATCTGGCGAGTTCGGATGCAACTAGTGCCGTTCTTCTTTGGGGTCTGTCCGCGTCATCTCTGTCCAGGAAAGTCCGTATGTTCCAAGCACCAATTGTGAGAGGAACGATCCTTGTTTTTTTTTTTTTGTTTTTTTTTCTTTTCTTTCTCTTCGTGTCGACCGCTGATGTAGGGTCCCCGCCAGCCGCGGTATGCTGGCCAGAGTGATATGGAGCAGGCAATGTTTTGGGCACCTTTTCTAGCCCCTTCCTCATGCCAGGGAGGTGAGCAGTGCATTCTTAAAGAGGGATGCTCAGACGGCTGCCGAGCTCCATCGCTGCTCCTGTCGATGAAGAACGACCCTATGGCCTGAGCCGCCTGCGTGCAGGTCCGCGGCTGCGACTGCCAGTATACCCACACCTGTCGTTTCGTCGCTCGCCTGTCGCCAGGGGGCTTGGGGGTGATGAAAGGATGAAGGATGAAAGGTCATTGAGGATGACTGATGACTTGCGCGATGAGTTTGTTTAAAGTGAAGAGGAGTTGTGCAACGTCGACCTCACTCTCTCGTCCGGGTTCACCAATTTCCAGTGGCAAGACTAAGTCGAGACGACTGGAGGATGAGCACGGATGCAGTGGATGACCAAGATATCCTTTCGGTGTCTCATCTTGCTCTCTGCACTCCACAGTGCGTTGCTGTAACCGCCTTCCTCTCCGTTGAACCAATAGGTTTCTTCCGCAGATTCTGCCGGACCCAGACTTCGCATGCATGGGTAGACACACCCCGGGGGCCAACTGCGTGTGGCATGCACACAGCACGGTGGAGCTAGATGGCCGTCGGTTTGTTTATGTTTTTTTTTTTACATCAGGGATCTTACTAATATATATATATATATATATATATATATATATATATATATATATATATATATATATATATATATACAGCTAAACTGGTGTCTTGATTCTCAGTGCAAGAATTGTCTTATATTGTTGTCTGGTAGACAGCTCGCCCGTATATCACCCTTTCACTAATGTGTTCGACGGTTTATTATGTAATTATATCAGTTTCCATGTAAAGTACTTTTCCAAGCTTTCCGTCTTTTTTACCCGTTGTAAGTTGTGTTGTTTCCGTTTTGTTTAACTATACCACAGATACTACTCCACTTACCTTGTGTTTGTGTGTGTGTGTGTTTTGTTGTTGCTGTTTTTTGTTGTTGTTAATGTTTTGATGTTGTCTTTTTACGGGGAGGGGGTGTTGGGGGCGTGAGGGTTGGTTGTTTTTCTTCCATA
>NC_134903.1:5124570-5127070 GCF_041734735.1 Babylonia areolata | reverse complement strand
TTCTTCAGAATTCGAAGTAGTAATCATAAGCTGGAAATAGAAACAGGGAGACACAAAGGCTTTACCTCGTGAGTTACAGCTTTGTAAGGTTTGTAACCAAGTGCTTGAGGAGACTACAACACATCTCCTACAAGGAGCACAAGACCAATGACTATGTGCGGAACCTGGTCAGCAACCTTGTTGGGCCCCAAGAACCACTGCTGGCGACTGTCAAACGACGGAAGATGGCATGGTTTGGTCACGTCATACGACATAACACCCTCTCCAAAACCATCCTGCAAAGGACTGTAGAGGGAGGGCGCAGACGGGGGCGGCAGAAAAAGAGCTGGTCTGACAACGTCAAGGAATGGACCAAAATGACGATGCCAGATCTCCTCACGACAGCTGCCAACAGAACGGCGTGGCGAGCTATGACATCTTCCTCATGTCCCCCCAACGACCCCAGCGGTCGAGGGAATGAGTGAGTGAGTGAGTGTAGGTTTGTAAGATGTCTGTGATTGGGGATGAGTTTCATTTTATAATGGAATGTCCCATTTATGATCAGTTACGAAATAGATACGTTCCTAAAAAAAAATTGTCTACAAAATCGGTTTTTAATTTTTTGTAATATGCTCAAAGGAGGCAAAAAAAAAGTCATTTTAGCTGAAAGTAAGATGATTGGATTTGCAAATTTTGCCTAGCTACACTTTTGGAGTTAAAAAGACATTTGTATTTTATCACCTTTTATGTGACATTGTCGTGCATTTGGAAATGTTTTTGTTCTGGGCATGAAAACATTATTTTGCAGTAATCCCCCGTACTCCAATAGGGGTGAAATGGTAATCAAAACCTGAAACTTAAAACTTAAAACTTGTTTTTCAGGGAAAAAAAAAGAAAAAAAGGAGAGAAAAAAAAAGGAGAGAAAAACAACAACAAAAAAAAAAAAAAAAAAAGAGGAGAGAGAACGAAAAAATAAAAAAAGTTTTTGAAGGAGGTGTCACCGCGTTCTTACAGTCCATGCATTCTACACCACATCTACTAGGCAGATACCTGACCAGCAGCATAATTCAGCGCACTTTGTCAGGCCTTGAGTGCATGCATGATTGTAATCATATTCGTGATTCGTGTACCTCTCCATCTCTCTCTCTTTTTTATTTTTTTTACGCTTATATTTGACTTCATCAAGGTTTTGCGCCTTATCCATATATTATTATTATTATTATTAGTTCTTTTTATGTATTTATCCATTATTTATTTACTTTTTTCTCTCTAAAGGCCTGACTAAGCGCGTTGGGTTACGCTGCTGGTCAGGCATCTGCTTGGCACATGTGGTGTAGCGTATATGGATTTGTCCGAACGCAGTGACGCCTCCTTGAGCTACTGAAAGAGTGTACCTATCAGAAAAGATTTTTTTTTTTTTTCAGAATGTTGCCGGACGACACTTTTTTGTTGCCGTGGGTTCTTTTCCAGTACGCCAAGTGCATGCTGCACACGGGACCTCGGTTTATCATCTCATCCGAATGAATAGCGTCCAGACCACCACTCAAGGTCTAGTGGATGGGGAGAAAATATCGGCGGCTGAGCCGTGAATCGAACCAGCGCGCTCAGATTAGATTCTCTCGCTTCCTAGGCGGACGCGTTACATCTAGGCCATCACTCCACGCGTGGATGAATCTGGTCAGTAGTGATTTTCCAGTCACACTTGGGAGAGAGAAAGAGAGGCGAGAGAGAGCGGGATTAGAACCCCAGGCCCTCACGAACACTGTATTGGCAGATAATCCGTCTTAAAAAAACCATTCTGCCCACCTTCCACACCAAAATCACTCCACGCCACATAAACTTCTTCTTTCTTCTTCTTCTGCGTTCACTCGTATGCACACGAGTGGGCTTTTACGTGTATAACCGTTTTTACCCCGCCATGTAGGCAGCCATACTCCGTTTTCGGGGGTGTGCATGCTGGGTATGTTCTTGTTTCCATAACCCACCGAACGCTGACATGGATCACAGGATCTTTAACGTGCGTATTTGATCTTCTGCTTGCATATACACACGAAGGGGGTTCAGGCACTAGCAGGTCTGCACATACGTTGACCTGGGAGATCGTAAAAATCTCCACCCTTTACCCACCAGGCGCCGTCACCGTGATTCGAACCCGGGACTCTCAGATTGACAGTCCAACGCTTTAACCACTCGGCTATTGCGCCCGTCGCCACATAAACAGTTTGGGAGTAATTGAACTGCACGTTAGATTTAATACCATGCTGATCTCATTTCAGCGAGGATCAGCACTTAAGTGGTTAATGGGGACTACAAGATTCTGTGACCCGTGAAAGTGGCTGTCACACTTGTCAACAGCCAGTGTGTCTATCTAATTTTCTCTCTCTCTCTGATGGAGAGCTGGTATGTTAGGTAGGTCCCTGTGCCAGCACATGCCAAAGCTTCTGGTCTGTTGGTCTGGCTGCAAAGTCCTTTCTTTTATCTCTGTCTCTGTCTCTGTCTCTCTCCTCTCCCTCCCTCTCTC
>NC_134903.1:5104570-5117070 GCF_041734735.1 Babylonia areolata | reverse complement strand
CATTCTCACAGGATTAATTGACTGACCGACAAGAAACGGTAACAAAACCCATCGCTTCTGTATTCTGATCCGGCTAACTCTTTGATGACTTCCAGACTTGTTTACAGACATTAGCATCTGTATAGAGGGGAGGAGGTGGGGGGTTGGGGGAGGGGGTGGGGGGTTGGGGGAGGGGTTGGGGGTGGGGTGGGGGTGGGAGGGGCGGGGGGGTCCGCGCTACTGGCACCATGAATATTCATTCATCCATTCCAGTTTTTTTTTTTTTTTTTTTTTTTTTTTTTTTAGTGTGGAGGAACGCAATTCATTGATCTCAAGAAAAGCGACGGATTTGCATCTCTTTGATGTCTGCTGCAGCTCAGCAGCGAAAGCGTGTCTTGTGACTGCAGGGAGGAGCTTCTGTGCGAGAAAAGAGGTCTGTTGCCCGCCTTGGAGACTTCTGAAGATGGTTCGCGTCTTGAGACGGCCTTCTTTTCTTTCTTTTTTTTTTTTTTGCGAGGGAGTCTTCTTTTCTATCTTCACGCAGCCTCTGAAATTTGCAAAGCAGTTTGTTTTTTTTCTTCTTCTTTTTTTTTTTTTTTTGCTCTTTTTGAGCACACAGTTCATTCGAATCTGTATCCCACACACTCTTGTTAGAGGGTGCTTAATAATATGCCCGCCCATCTTTGAAGAGGAGGGGTGTGGGGGGTCGAGGGGGGTGTAGGGGGGTTGAAGGGTGAATGTCTGAATCGCCCAGCCGATGGCCATGTTACAGAATGAACCCAAAAGGTTTATACTTGATTTAGAGAATGTTTAAAGGTAAACACACACTCGCTACTGAGAATTATTTATCGAAAGTTACCACCTCATAACCAGTAGACTAGCTTTGCTAAATTTCAGAATGACAAATGACGGGCGCAAAAGCCGAGTGGTTAAAGCGTTGGACTGTCAATCTGAGGGTCCCGGGTTCGAATCACGGTGACGGCGCCTGGTGGGTAAAGGGTGGAGATTTTTACGATCTCCCAGGTCAACATATGTGCAGACCTGCTAGTGCCTGAACCCCCTTCGTGTGTATACGCAAGCAGAAGATCAAATACGCACGTTAAAGATCCTGTAATCCATGTCAGCGTTGGGTGGGTTATGGAAACAAGAACATAACCAGCATGCACACCCCCGAAAACGGAGTATGGCTGCCTACACGGCAGGGTAAAAACGGTCATTCACGTAAAAGCCCACTCGTGTGCATACGAGTGAACGCAGAAGAAGAAGAAGAAGAATGACAAATATTAAACTGACCTGTCCCGCGTGATAACTTTATGAACGTATTCGATTTTCTGAAAGTGTTTTTGTTTTGTTTTGTTTTGTTTTTTGTTTGTTTGTTTGATTGATGCAAACTACATGTGACGCTGGCGAAATAGGAGATGGATTTCGTTGTTTGTTTGTAAATAATTTATTTTAAATGGCATGAGGAAGCGAATGATTCCTGCACGACTCGGTAGACAAAAACCAATTAAAATTCATGCAGTTGTAATGTTGCAGAAAAACAAACAAACAAACAAACAAAAAAAACCCAAACATTTTGATCAGGTGCAGTTTTATATCTTTTTCTTTTTTTGATTCTGATCTTCAGCCAAACTAATTTTATAGAGAAAACGTTTTTTTGGCTGCTTCATATCAACCCTTTCAATCATAATAATGTTTCTACTATTCGCTTCGTAAAATATGTTTGTTGCAGTTTGTTGTTTGGGGTCGCGCCCCTTTTATTTTTTTTTTTTTTTTTTTTTTAGTTTCCACTTTATCAAGCTGTGTTCCTTTGTTATGTCATTGATGCTATGATTGCATTTTGACCCCATCTTTTATTATAATGCTCTTTTGGGGTAACGAATGGAACTGAAAAAGCTTCTTTTTTTTCTTTTTTTTTTTTGTCGTGAGCAATGCCATGTTTTTTTTTGTCTCTTCCGCCGCTTCAATGTTCAAACCTTCTGTCACAGAAATCTCAATGATGTCAGTAGCGGCGAAAAAATGACACACACACACACACACACACACACACACACACACACAACAACAACAACAACAACAACAACAACAACAACAAAAACCAACCAAACAAACAAAACAAACAAAACAAACAAACAAACAAAAACAAACAAGCAAACAAACAAACAAACAAACAAACAAAAAACACGCTAACAACGTCGCATATTTTGACGTTCGTGCATAGAGAGTTAATTGAAATAAACAGGCAAACTGAAGATCACATGACTGGCGCAGTAGCCGAGTGGTTAAAGCGTTGGACCCTCAATCTGAGGGTCCCGGGTTCGAATCACGGTAACGGCACCTGGTGAAGGAGGAGGAGTAGGAGAAGAAGGAGGAGGAAGAGGAGGAGGAAGAGGAGGGGGAGGAGAAGAAGAAGGAGGAGAAGGAGAAGAAGAAGAAGAAGAAGAAGAAGAAGATCACACAAAGTGGTCAACACCAAAAAAAGAGCTGCTAACCTTTGTGGGGAAGGAAAGCCATTGTCCTGAATTCACACTCACATAACTAACATTCTTTGTTTCGTTCCCTCCCCCCCCCCCTCTTCCCCACTTTCCCCCTCCCCCCAACACCCACACAAACACACCCCGTCCTCCACTTTGTTTGATTAATCCGCCCCCCATCCCCCCACACCCTTTTCCTGTCGCTTTCCTTTGTTCTTCTTTCTTTTGTCTTTCCTTCTTTCCTTCTTTCCTTCCTTCCTTCCTTTCTTCCTTCCTGTTGGGTAGGGTTGGATTGTGTTGTGTTGTGCTGTGTTGTGATATGTTTGTGTTGCGTTGTAGTTGTGTGGTGTGTTGTGTCGTGTCGTGTCGTATCGTGTCGTGATGTGTCGTATTGTTTGCGTCGTGTCGTGTGGTTTGTGTCGTGTCGTGTTGCATTGTTACCGTCGTGTCGTGTCGTGTCGTGTCGTTTGAGTCGTGTCGTGTCGTGTTGCATTGTTAGCGTCGTGTCGTGTCGTGTCGTGTCGTGTCGTATTGTTTAAGTCGTGTCGTGTTGTGTGTGGTGCGTGTCGTGTCGTGTGTCGTATCGTGTTGCATTGTTTGCGTTGTGCCGTGTCTTGTCGTGTCGAGTTGTGTCGTATTGTTTGAGTCGTGTCGTGTCGTGTTGTGTCGCGTCGTGTCGTGTCGTGTTGCATTGTTAGCGTCGTGTCGTGTCGTGTCGTGTCGTATTGTTTGAGTCGTGTCGTGTCTTGTTGCATTGTTAGCGTCGTGTCGTGTCGTGTCGTGTCGTGTCGTATTGTTTGAATCGTGTCGTGTCGTGTGTCGTGTTGTGTTGCATTGTTAGCATCGTGTCGTGTCGTATTGTTTGCGTCGTGCCGTGTCATGCCGTGCCGTGCCGTGTCGTGTCGTGTCGTGTCGTGTCGTGTCGTGTCGTATTGTTTGAGTCGTGTCGTGTTGTGTGGTGTGTCGTGTCGTGTCGTGTCGTATCGTGTCGTATTGTTTGCGTCGTGCCGTGTCATGTCGTGTTGCATTGTTAGCGTCGTGTTGTGTCATGTCATGTCATGTCGTGTGTCGTGTAATGTGCCATGTGTTGTGTGGCGTGACGTGTGTCGTGTCGTGTCGTGTGGGGGAGGGGGGCGGGGGGGGGGTTGGCGCGGGGAGGGGGGGTACAGGGGGCGTGGGAGGAGGGGGGGAGCAGAGCGCGGAAGGGAAGGTGGATGGTGGAGGAAGTTCACAGTCTAAATCAATGACAGCTGACATTGTTCTTCGGTTTCGCTTGGCCCTCTTGTTTGTTTACACAGAAGGCGCTAACAGTTGGTAGAAAGTCGTGTGTGTGTGTGTGTGTGTGTGTGTGTGTGTGTGTGTGTGTGTGCGTGTGTGTGTAGGACGTCCTTTCTCACAGCACATGCAGCTTGTTGTCAGTTTCAATCGTCTCCGCCTCCTGCTCGCGCTTCTGTCTCTGTCCGTCTGTCTCTTGTCTCCTCCATCCGATCACTCACTCTCACACTCACACACCAAGACAGACAGCCACACACACACACGCGCGCGCGCACGCACACACACACACACACACACACACACACACACACACACACACACACACACACACACACACACACGCACGCACACACACACACACACACACACACACACACACACACACACACACACTCACTTACATACACACATGCAGCACCCTAGCGGATAAAAACAAGTAGAAAATGTATATCCTGCCAGTGATGCTCAGAGAGAGAGAGAGAGAGAGAGAGAGAGAGACAGAGACAGAGAGAGAGAGACAGAGAGAGAGACACAGACAGACAGACAGACAGAGAGACAGAGAGAGACAGAGATAGAGAGACAGAGAGAGACAGACAGAGAAAGAGAGACAGAGACAGACAGAGACAGAAACAGAGAGACACAGAGAGAGAGAAAGAAAGGAAAGACGGACAGACAAACAGAGACACAAATAGACAGAAACACAATGTATGATTCAATAGACACACAAAACAGACAGACAGAGACAAAGACCGAGAGACCGAGACAGAATGAGAAAGAGAGACAGAGGTACAGAGACAGACAGACACACAGACACAGAGACAGACACACAGACACAGAGACAGAGACAGAAGAGACAGAGACAGACGGAGTGAGACAGAGAGAGAGAGAGAGAGAGAGAGAGAGGGAGAGAGAGAGAGAGAGGGAGAGAGAGAGAGAGAGAGAGAGAGAGAGGGAGAGAGAGAGAGAGAGAGAGAGAGGGAGAGAGAGGGAGAGAGAGAGAGAGGGAGAGAGAGAGAGAGAGAGAGAGAGAGGGGGAGAGAGAGAGAGAGAGAGAGAGAGAGAGAGAGAGAGAGAGAGAGAGAGAGAGAGAGAGAGAGAGAGTAACAGGTGTACAGAGAGGCATAATATAAAAGCTTCGGTTTTCTCCAACACGATTGATGTCCCCAGCAATGTGTGGTATGAAGGACGGTGCAGATCTCTATCAACCCGATGGTTTGACAGGTCAAGCCAGTCACTTTGTTCTGCACTTAAATCAAAAGCTCTGTGAGAGACTGCTGTACTTTGGTGCTGTTCCTATCTTAATGGGATATGTATGTAGAATAGAATAGAATAGAATAGAATAGAATAGAATAGATTTTATTGTCATGAAACCGGAAGGTTTATAAGACACAATTGCAATGGTAAATGAATGAACGAATGAAAAACACACAATTTATCAATCAGTTAATGCGGTAAATTGCAGCAGCATTCATACACAAATTTTCCTAATCTTGTTTGTATATATTCATCATCTGTTAGCATCACCTGACTGGGAATATGTCCTGTGTTATTCGAATTTTGAATATCCTTTAAAAATTGTTGCCTTAAGGTTTCATATTTAATACAATGATCAAGAAGATGGATTTCGTCTTCCAGGATGTTACATTTGTTGCACAATCTGTCTTCTTGTGGAATATTTAAATATCTACCTTTCTCAATCTTTAGGTCATGCGCGCTTATTCTGAGTTTCGTTAAAGCTTGTCTGTGTTTTGTATCTGATATATTTAAAAGGTAGGTTTCAGTTTTGTATTCTGCTACAATCGTATTGTAAAATTTTAGCTTTAATGTTTTTTCTCTTTTCTCTTTCCAGTATTTGATATATTCATTTTCTAATTTTTTATACACGACGTATTTCAGTCTATGTACGTTGAATGTGAATTGATTTTTCCAAATGTGATCAAGGCCTATAATTTCGAGTATCTTTTTAACAAAAATCAACCATGGGGAAGTTGTATTTTCTTGTTGGTACATGGACTTATATATTTTGTTGATGAGGGAAGTTTCTGGTAATTGAATAATGTGAATCCAATATGTAATAATTTGGCACATTATCTTTAAACTTATTGGGAATCTGCCCAGTTCACCTAACACAGGAAGCACCATAGCTTTTTTGTGTACTCCAAGTAATTGCTTACAGAATTTAATGTGTAATTTTTCATGTGGAAACTTATTCGATAAGCAGTCGTCAAAAAGATGTGCTAAATCGAAAGAATCATCCGGTTTGACTTGGTAAGGTAACCATACCTCCGCCCCATAAATCGATATTGGCGTTATCAAAGTATCATATAGTTTAGATATGGTACCTGGATTGATGTTGATAGCTTTGAATGTTCTTCGTAAAGTATGCAATGCTTTGTTTGCTTGTTTAGTTAGGTGTTCCTGTGCTCTTATCAGACTTCCACTTTTGTGGAATATAACTCCTAAATATTTATATTCTTCTGCTGTTTGTATTATATCTTCCCCACAGTAGAAATATATTGGTACTTTTGGGTCAGATCTTGTAAAGATTACCACTTTCGTTTTTTCTCTATTAATTTTTAATCCCCAACTATGGCAATATGTGTTCAAATTATGTAATTTTTGTTGTAATCCTTTTCTTGTTAAAGACAGAATAACCAGATCATCAGCATAAAGTAAACATGGTACATTGGTGGGTGAAACAGCATTGAATTTTGGAGAATCGTTACTTTCCATAGATTTTACAATATCATCTATGAAAATATTAAATAAAGTTGGGCTTAGTGTATTGCCCTGTTGTACACCCTTCTCTACAGTTATTTCTGTGCTGAGACCTCCGTATGAATTTATTTGAATTTTGGAATTATCATACATGTCTTTAATTATATCAAAGCATTTTCCAGTTATGCCCATTCTCTTCAACTTTAGGAACAGGGCATCGTGCCAAACATTATCAAAGGCTTTTTCAAAATCTACAAAACAACCGTATAATCTACCATTTTTTACTTTTATTACTTCATTAATGATCTTTTTTAGAATGAAGATTTGATCAGTTGTTCTGTAGTGTTTCCGAAATCCAATTTGTTCCTTTGTTAGGCGTTCACCTTGTTCTAGGTACTCAGTTATTCGATTATTTAATATTGTGCAGAATACTTTTCCCAAGGTATTGGTTAATGTTATTCCCCGATAATTATTTGGATCTCCCGGGTTCCCATTTTTATACAATGGAATGTTTAAACCATTTTTCCAACATTCTGGATATATACCTTGAGTGAAAATAATGTTAAACATTTTTTGAATGATATTGATAGTTATTGGAAGACTTGTTTTGACCATTTCGTTTGTAATGCCGTCCAATCCTGGTGATTTATTATTTTTTTGATGCTTGCACGCTTTCTTGATTTCTCTGTTTGATATTGTTAAGTTGATATTTGAAAGCAGACTCTCATCTGTTAGACTGTTTTTAAGTTCGTTTCTGATTTTTTGCCTTTGTTTTTCTTCTACATTCACCTCTTTGCCAATGAGCTTTTCCAGATGTGAAATCCATATGGATGTATTCAACTGATATTTGCGTGTGGCATTCTCGCCTGCAGTTTGTAAACTTTTTAATGTTTTCCAAGCAGTGTTTGGATCTTTATAAAGGACGTCGCTGATTTTATTCGCAAGATCGTTTGTGTACATTCTTTTCTTTCGTCTTAACAGTCTGTTATAGATCTTACGTTTGGAAAAATATTTTTTGCATAGGGATTTATTATATGGATGCCTGTTTATGGCATTCAGTATCGATCTAAGATCTTTCCTTATGTATGGTTGCTGGCAGCGAGTGACTCTGGGTGTATGTTTTCCTTGATTCGTCTATTCTTACACTGGTCTATTCCCGAATCGTCTATCCCTGATTTGTCTATTCCCCGACCAGCCTATCATCAAATCGTGTATTTCTGATTCGTCTATTCCAGACTGGTCTATTCTTGGATCGTCTATCCCTGATTAGTCTATTCCTGACTGGTCTATTCGCGAATCGTCTAACCATGATTAGTCTATTCCTGACTGGTCTATTCTCGAATCGTCTATCCATGATTCATCTATTCCTGACTGGTCTATCTTCGAATCGTCTGTTCCTGAATCGCCATTTTCTAAATGGGTGACCCCAGTTCGCCAATACTGCGGTTGCCAATGTACTCAGTTGTTCTGTGTGTGTGTGTGTGTGTGTGTGTGTGTGTGTGTGTGTGTGTGTGTGTGTGTGTGTGAGAGCGAGTGAGTGAGTGAGCGTGTGTGTGTGTGTGTGTGTGTGTGTGTGTGTGTGTGTGTGTGTGAGCGAGTGAGTGAGTGAGCGTGTGTGTGTGTGTGTGTGTGTGTGCGTGGAGGAATTTTGTTTAATGTCCCGTCACACATATCGGTGTGTGTGTGTGTGTGTGTGTGTGTGTGTGTGTGTGTGTGTGTGTGTGTGTGTGTGTGTGTGTGTGTGTGTGTGCGTGCGTGGAGGAATTTTGTTTAATGTCCCGTCACACATATCGGTGTGTGTGTGTGTGTGTGTGTGTGTGTGTGTGTGTGTGTGTGTGTGCATCTCTCTCTCTCTCTCTCTCTCTCTCTCTCTCTCTCTCTCTCTCTCTCTCTCTCTCTCTCTCCCTCTCTCTCTCTGTCTGTGCCTGTGTGTGTCTATGTGTCTGTGTGTCTGTGCCTGTGTCTGTGTGTCTGTGTCTGTCTGTGTGTGAGCACGCATGTGTGTACTGTCTGTGTGTGTGTGTGTGTGTGTGTGTGTGTGTGTGTGTGTGTGTGTGTGTGTGTGTGTGTGTGTGTGTGTGTACACTTTGTCTGCTTGTAAGCCCGCGCGTGTGTCTTGCACACATAAAAAACAACAACAACAACAAGAAAACCATGGATGTGTGTGAGGTGACCGTTCTCCCCAACAAGGTGCAGCAAGGACAGGTTTCAGATATCTCTCCACGGTCTGATGGATTCGCCACTGACCCTGTTCTCAGCTAAGTGCCGTGTGAGAGATAACTTGTGTTGGGGGTCTTTTCCTTAATGTCTAGCTGTCAGCAACGGGGCATAGTCTATAGTGGAGTGGAGCGGAGTGGAGTGGTGGCCTAGAGGTAACTCGTCCGCCTAGGGAAGCGAGAGAATCTGAGCGCGCTGGTTCGAATCACGGCTCAGCCGCTGATATTTTCTCCCCCCTCCACTAGACCTTGAGTGGTGATCTGGACGCTAATCATTCGGGTGAGACGATAAACCGAAGTCCCGTTTGCAGCATGCACTTAGCGCACGCAAAAGAACCCACGGTAACAAAAGGTTGTCCTTGTCAAAATTCTGAAGAAAAATCCACTACCATAGAAATACAAATACAAATACAAAAACTGCAGGCTGGAGAAACAAAAACAAAAACAAAACAATACAAAACAAAAACGGGTGGCGCTTTCGGTGTAGCGACGCGCTCTCCCTGGTGGAGATAAATCTGTTGTGACCCCCCCCCCCCCCCCCCCCCCGCCCCCCCCCCCCCCCCAAAAAAAAAAGAAAAAAAAAGAACAATACAATACAATACAATATATGGCTGTTTTTTTGTGTGTTTTTTTTCAGTCATCCCATTCAGGATTCTCCTGTTCCTGATTCCTCCATTCCTTCTTCTTCTTCTTCTTCTTCTTCTTTCACTCCTATGCACACGAGTGGGCTTTTACGTGTATGACCGTTTTTACCCCGCCATGTAGGCAGCCATACTCCGTTTTCGGGGGTGTGCATGCCGGGTATGTTCTTGTTTCCATAACCCACCGAACGCTGACATGGATTACAGGATCTTTAACGTGCGTATTTGATCTTCTGCTTGCATATACACACGAAGGGGGTTCAGGCACTAGCAGGTCTGCACATATGTTGACCTGGGAGATCGTAAAAAATCTCCACCCTTTACCCACCAGGCGCCGTCACCGTGATTCGAACCCGGGACCCTCAGATTGACAGTCCAACGCTTTAACCACTCGGCTATTGCGCCCGTCCCTCCATTCCGAATTCGTCCATTCTCGGTTCGTCTCTCTCTGTCTTCCAGGTGTCCAGAAGCCTTTGTTCCATGTGGGGTGAGGACTCCAGGGAACAAGTGCTGGTGCTAGTGGTGCGGGAAGAGGAGTTATCAATGGGATGCTCCTCCTTGGACCACTCTGGAGTTTGTGGTCTGTGTCAAGGTGGTGGTTATATAATTTATAGCATGTGCCTGCTTGCTGGCTATGCTTAAAAAACAAAAACAAACAAAAATAAAATAATAAAAACCTTGCTTTGCGTGCCTGCATGTTCGTGTTGTGTGTGGTCACTGTCGTGTGCAGCTCTCATGGGGTGTCCATTGCGAAGTAAATCCTCCAGGCTGGCATGAACCTTGTTTGTCTCATTATTATTATTATTATTATTATTATTATTATTATTATTATTATTATTATTATTATTGCTATTACTGTTATTATTATCATTATTGTTATTACTATTCTTATTATTATTATTATTATTATTATTATTATTATTATTATTATTATTATTTATTACTTAATTAATTAATGTGTTTATTTTTAATTATATTATTATTATTTATTTACTTATTTATTTTATTTTATTTTATGTATTTTTATTTTTATTTTTTTCTCAAGGCCTGACAAAGCGCGTTGTGTTACGCTGCTGGTCAGGCATCTGCTTGGCAGATGTGGTGTAGCGTATATGGATTTGTCCGAACGCAGTGACGCATCCTTGAGCTACTGAAACTGAAACTGAAATTGTCTCAAGACCCATTCCTTGCGGCCTTCCCATTGGCGATGCTGTAAACTGGGTCAGCTCGCGCCCCCCAGGGCTAAGAAGCACGGCGGTTCGATGGAGTAGAGGAGGATCTCCCCCCTTGACGTGCGGAGTGCAGGCCCACCGGTGTGTGGACACGCCCTGGTGCCCCGCGGACAGCATCCCCCAGCTATGGGCAAACAGTATCCCTGAGGAGTCACATCCAGGCTTCTCCGGGGTTAGCCTTGTCGCGGAGGTGGTGGCAGAACAGATATGTTCACAATCCGGCACCGGAGGTAGACTTACAAGCTGCCTGGACAGCTCAAGGCATCAGCATTTGTATTTGTATTTCTTTTTATCACAACATATTTCTCTGTGTGAAATTCGGGCTGCTCTCCCCAGGGAGAGCGCGTCGCTATACTACAGCGGCACCCATTTTTTTGTATTTTTTCCGTCGTGCAGTTTTATTTGTTTTTTCCTATCGAAGTGGATTTTACTACAGAATTTTGCCAGGAACAACCTTTTTGTTGCCGTGGGTTCTTTTACGTGCGCTAAGTGCATGCTGCACACGGGACCTCGGTTTATCGTCTCATCCGAATGACTAGCATCCAGACCACCACTCAAGGTCTAGTGGAGGGGGAGAAAATATCGGCGGCTGAGCCGTGATTCGAACCAGCGCGCTCAGATTCTCTCTCGCTTCCTAGGTGGACGCGTTGCCTCTAGGCCATCATTCCATCACTCTGCATGGATGCAGAGGATGCGACGGCCATCCAGGGACACCCCATGGAGAAGGGAGCCTCGTAGAACACCCACGGCAGACCCATCAAACGCCTGACGGGAGCCTCGTAGAACACCCACGGCAGACCCATCAAACCCCTGAAGGGAGCCTCGTAGAACACCCACGGCAGACCCATCAAACCCCCTGAAGGGAGCCTCGTAGAACACCCACGGCAGACCCATCAAACCCCTGAAGGGAGCCTCGTAGAACACCCACGGCAGACCCATCAAACCCCTGAAGGGAGCCTCGTAGAACACCCACGGCAGACCCATCAAACCCCTGAAGGGAGCCTCGTAGAACACCCACGGCAGACCCATCAAACCCCTGAAGGGAGCCTCGTAGAACACCCACGGCAGACCCATCAAACCCCTGAAGGGAGCCTCGTAGAACACCCACGGCAGACCCATCAAACCCCTGAAGGGAGCCTCGTAGAACACCCACGGCAGACCCATCAAACCCCTGAAGGGAGCCTCGTAGAACACCCACGGCAGACCCATCAAACCCCTGAAGGGAGCCTCGTAGAACACCCACGGCAGACCCATCAAACCCCTGAAGGGAGCCTCGTAGAACACCCACGGCAGACCCATCAAACCCCTGAAGGGAGCCTCGTAGAACACCCACGGCAGACCCATCAAACCCCCTGAAGGGAGCCTCGTAGAACACCCACGGCAGACCCATCAAACCCCTGAAGGGAGCCTCGTAGAACACCCACGGCAGACCCATCAAACCCCTGAAGGGAGCCTCGTAGAACACCCACGGCAGACCCATCAAACCCCTGAAGGGAGCCTCGTAGAACACCCACGGCAGACCCATCAAACCCCTGAAGGGAGCCTCGTAGAACACCCACGGCAGACCCATCAAACCCCTGAAGGGAGCCTCGTAGAACACCCACGGCAGACCCATCAAACCCCTGAAGGGAGCCTCGTAGAACACCCACGGCAGACCCATCAAACCCCTGAAGGGAGCCTCGTAGAACACCCACGGCAGACCCATCAAACCCCTGAAGGGAGCCTCGTAGAACACCCACGGCAGACCTATCAAACCCCTGAAGGGAGCCTCGTAGAACACCCACGGCAGACCCATCAAACCCCTGAAGGGAGCCTCGTAGAACACCCACGGCAGACCCATCAAACGCCTGAAGCATCCTGACCCAGACCCCTTCGACAGGAGGAAGGAGGAATTTTGTTTAATGTCCCGTCACACATATCGGTGATTGAAGACATTTTGTTAAAGTATTTATGAATACATCTGAG
>NC_134903.1:5094570-5097070 GCF_041734735.1 Babylonia areolata | reverse complement strand
TGGTCAGGCATCTGTTTGGCAGATGTGGTGTAGCGTATATGGTTTTGTCCGAACGCAGTGACGCCTCCTTGAGCTACTGAAACTGTTCTTCTTCTGTTTCTACTTACTGTTCCTTCTCCTTCTGTTCCTCCTCCTTCTTCTTCTTCTGTCTGCCTGTCCGTCTGCCTTTCTGTCTGTCTGTCTCTCTCTCTCATTTCATCTTTTCTTCTTTATTCTCTCCACTCTCGTCCCTCCCCCCCTCCCCCCACCCCACCTGTGATCTGACCTGTGAACTGCTGTATCGGAGAGGTTTAACTCTCTCCATACGAACAGCGAAAGAGACGACGTGAACAGCGTTTCACCCCAATTACAACCATCAAAATATTACAAGCGGAAGGCTCTTATACTGAAGAGGTGAATGTTGTGAAAGAATACCACAATTCTGACGACAAAAGCTAAAGGTTGGGTCATTCAGACACCCACTGGACATCCGAGAGGTCTGTGCAGAGGAGAAGAGAGGACTGGCCGTACTGAGTGAGTTAACCCTATTTGATTCTGGTTCTGGTGGCATTGCAGATTATTCGGTTAGGCGTTGGTCACCTCTGGAGCCAGTTGCATTGCTCGGACGGAAGAGCCTAGTATGGTCGTAACCCCCGCTGCTAACTGTGTGCAGTATGGAACTGACCAAATGGCGCAGTTCGGTCAACGTAGGCATTTAAGTCACGTGTAACTGTCAAAACAGTTAGAACCATGCAATGCAACTGGTACATGACGAGGTGTGTTTGTTCATCAGAGAACTGGGTTCGAGACTCTGTACGGTGTTGTTGGTGTTGGTGCTGTTTTGGGGAAAAAAAACAACCCACTTCACTCCGATTGCCCTGACTTCTCGCCCGGGTGGGGAATTTGGGCCCCTTCCTTCTTTCCAATGACGATCCAATGACAGTTTCAGTATCAGTCTCAGTAGCTCAAGGAGGCGTCACTGCGTTCGCACAAATCCATATACGCTACACCACATCTGCCAAGCAGATGCCTGCCCAGGAGCGTAACCCAACGCGCTTAAATGACAGTGAATAGGAATTCACTGCCCCCCCCCCCCCCCCCTCCCCGACAAAGGCCGTGAAATGCTTCGGGACCTATTTATCTATAACCTTTTCCTTCCAATGACTATCCAAAGAATAGGAATAGGAATTCACTGCCCTCCAAAGGCCGTGGAAGGCTACGTGACCTTTTAATCTTCAACTTTAACCCCATTAGCACTACAAAGATAGTGTACATCTCGAAACAGTTTGATCAATACACACATTACCAGAAGTGGAACTCGACATTCTTGCTATGATCACAATAATTCATCAGTCAAGCAAAGCAACAAAAGTGAAACACGCTATTCATGCTATGATCGAAAACAGAACCTGCGAAGAAAAACAGCTCACAAAAAGTGCACCATGATACTCAAACTGAACGCTAAATTCGTTCAATCAGTTCGATATCTGCCCAAATAGCTTATCAAGAGTCGTCCATTCTTTGATTATTAACACTCAGTTACAAGTTCGGGGCAAAAAAAACAACACTGTTCGAAGAATCCCCCCTTTACAATTATTCTGTTCATTTCTATTATTTTTTTCTTAAGTTTTAAACTTTTTTTTCGAATTAATATTTGTATTTATATTTCTTTTTATCGCAGCAGATTTCTCTGTGTTAAATTCGGGCTGCTTTCCCCAGGGAGAGTGCGTCGCTACGCTACAGCGCCACCCTTTTTTTTTTTTTTTTTTTTTTTTTTTTTTTTTGTATTTTGAAGTTTGATTTGTTTTTTTCCTGTCGAAGTGGAATTTTCTACAGAATTTTGCCAGGAACAACCTTTTTTGCTGCCGTTGGTTCTTTTACGTGCGCTAAGTACATGCTTGCACACGGGACCTCGGTTTATCGTCTCATCCGAATGACTAGCGTCCAGACCACCACTCAAGGTCTAGTGGAGTGGGAGAGGGGGAGAAAGTATCGGCGGCTGAGCCGTGATTCGAGCCAGCGCGATCAGATTCTCTCGCTTCCTAGGCGGATGCGTTACCTCTAGGCCATCACTCCACATAGAAGAGACATCTACCTCAGTGTATCTCCAGGGAATGATATTAGCAGTTCCTCAGCCCCCACATGGCCATATACTAGATTGACATAAGTTTACGTTTACATTTGGGCCAACAGCAAAGTGAGAGCTGTATTATCAATGGTTTCTCCAGTCAATGGGAAACCATTTACAGCTTAGTTTTTTTGTGAAGGACTATGACTCTCAAACTAGGATGCAAAATTGCACTGGCTCTTAGTGCTGCAGCCTTGGCCTTTGGGAACCATCCCAACGCCGACTGTCCTAAAACCCGAAAGTGGGGATGTAACTTGGGCAAGGCACTCTCCACTATAATCAAATTCTAGCCCAAATAGTCGGAACAGCAGTTGCCTCCTCTGCTGTTCTGATGGTCATGGTTGGACACGACTGACTATCATATATATATATATATATATATATATATATATA
>NC_134903.1:5082070-5087070 GCF_041734735.1 Babylonia areolata | reverse complement strand
GTCCAAATGTGTTGATAATCTTTCGGGAAAGGCACTCAGAGCTGTAGCAGGGATTAAAAGACTGTATTTTAAGTTACAATGTGTGCCAGCTGATACTATTTTCAAAATCTTTGATGTCAAAATCAAACCAATTTTGTTGTATGGCTCCGAGATATGGGGTTTCCAGCGCTACGAAGCCATCGAAAAGGTACAAATAAAACTATGTAAAATGATTTTGGGTGTGGGTAGAGATGTTAAAAATAACATTGCCACTGGAGAGTGTGGTCGGTTTCCCGTTTATGTTGATGCTTATGTGCGGCTTATCAAATATTGGTGTAGACTTATCAATTTATCCCAAGACCGATACCCAAAACAATGCTATGATATGTTACTCATGCATGATTACAATGGAAGACACAACTGGGCAACTCAAATAAGGACTATATTGTGTAAATTTGGATTCGGGTATGTATGGGCAATGCAAGATGCGGGTAATATTGAATATTTTCAAAGGATATTCAAAGACAGACTAGAAGATGATTTTCGCCAAACCTGGCATGAATCTGTTGTGAAAGAAGGTGACTACTGTTTATATCATCCAGAAATTATAAGAGCTAGTTACATTGGTGAGTTAGACAATCATGAGCATCGTCGCGTTCTATGTTTGATTAAATCAAACCGTCTACCACTTGATGGAATCCCTCGTTTTGGTCATCGTTTGTCAGATCCGATTTGTAAATATTGTAATTTGAATAATGTTGAAGATATAGTACATTTTCTTTTTGTTTGCCCCAGATATGCAACACTTCGTAAAAGATATATTCCACTTTATTATCATCGTTTTCCATCATCTTTTAAAGTTCAGTTGCTATGTAGAAACCTAAGTGGGAAGTTAGCCTTCAAAGTTGCTATGTACTTTTGTGGATCTTTGAAACTTAGATGTAACACTTAATGTTTGATGTCTGTATGCTCACCTTGTGCTGCTTATCCCATGTAGATTTTCACTTCTCCTGTCCATATGGGCCAGATGGCCTGAAAAGACTGCATTAAAATTATTGTTATTATTGTTATTGTTATTGTTATTGTTGTTACACACACACACTCAAAAAAGACCGTTGCACACCTAAAAAGAGCAAATCGATTAAACTGTCAAGGCCCAGTCAGCCGTCAGAAAGATGGCCCTTTCTCACCCAACACCACACACCCCATCCTCCCCTCCACCACCACCCCTTCAATGCTCTCCCCTGACATGATCTTCCCGTCAACATTCTGACAACAGTTCCGTGTTTGTTGTAAAGGAAAAAACATCTGGCTGTATAGGTTTACCGGTCAGCATGCTGGAGCGTTCTTCTTGTCAACTGTGGTGACAGGCGACTCTGAGCTTAAATCTTTTTTGAAGGGAAATAATCCCGTGAGAGAGAGAGAGAGAGCGAGAGACAGAGAGACAGAGAGAGAGACAGAGAGAGAGAGACACACAGAGAGAGAGAGAGGGAGAGAGACAGAGACAGAGAGAGAGAGAGAGAGGTATGAATGGAAACCTTTCCCCAGATGATGTCGCATTGTGTTGACGAAAAACACGGCAACAATACACCTCCATTAAATCGCATTTCCTGAGCTCAAGATCTAGCACGAATCGTCAAGATAAAAAAGAAAAGAAAAGAAAAAATAGTTTAAGAAAAAAAAAAAAAAAGAGAGAGAGAGAAAATTTGTTCAATGCTCACATTCTTGTAACACTCTGACTGGGCTGAAAAATAAACTGGGAGGATTGTTGTTGTCTTTGTTGTTCTTTTCCTTTTTCCTGGTGGTTTTTTGTTGTTGTTGTTGTTGTTTTTTTGTATGTTTTATTTTTTGTTTTCTTTTCCCTAGTGTTGCTTTGACATTTAACACACCTTCCGCCAACGTTCATCTTCGAATCGAACGTAACGTAACCACGGCCTCTGATCCACTCAAAGTTGATGAGAATATCAGCAAAGTGAGCAACCCCAAGCAACGTCTTTGTAAGGTTAAGGTTAAGGTTAATTGTCCCTTAATTTAATCTTTCATAACCATCGGTGGCAAGGAATTTATATATCCACTGTGTCTAGGGCTAGATATATGAAAGGCAGGGGCCAAACATTCTGTTCCCACCACTTTTTAACGTTCCTCAACCCGTCGGGTATCCGTTCACACCTGGGGCCGTTTTCAAGGGAACATCGTGCCTGAAGGTAAATGTACCTGCGGGTAATCTTCCTGAGGCAAGGCAAACTGCCCGAGGGTAAGCAATATCCAGTATTCATGAACACAAGAGTCTACCCGCGTGTCAACAAACCCGAAGGCAATTTACCCTTACCACCTGCCAAGGGTGACTGCCCACGAAGCAGAGGTAAATCTGGCGGATCCTTTTGCAGCAATTTTTTTTTCAAAGGGAAAACAGGCGTGCTTTACGGATAGCACGTGTTTTGCGAACTCTCTCGACAATGTTCCGAGCTGTGGTGTGATAAGAAGTGAAACGGAGAGCATGCACAGACGGGAAATCATCGGAATTTTTTTTTTTTAAGACATGGGTCAGCTGTCTGAGCGAACTTCCTGTGTCTTGGATACGAAGATAACTTATCCTTCAAGGTAAACTGCACCCGCGGGTCCCAACTATGTCAAAGATAACTTGCCTGAAGGCCAAATCAAGTTTGTCTTGAATACAGTCTATGGGGGGGCAGAGGAGGGGTGGGGGATGGGGGGGGGGGAGTAAAAAGCCTTTTTTGCAAGGACACCACAACCATGCCGAAACGTGGTATGGAATCCTGAATGCAGGTTCACACACACTGGATAAGAAAGTCAACGCCTTTTCGAATCTGACCGTGCAGCACCAACGTGTGAGGAAGATATGCACGTGCAAAATGTACATCATTGCTGAGGGAAAGATAGAGCTTTGCTGAAAAGAACCACAAAAAAAAATCTGCTGTTCGGAATGAGAACCCAAAACAGTTTGGAGTGATGTGCAGCGGGCGGAGCTAAAATACAGGTGGACTGCAAGACAGGTGGAGAAGTGTAGTTGTGCCTTATAACTTATTTGAAACAGGAACTTACTTAACTGGGGAAAAAAATCTGTCAGTGTTAGAGATACATCTGGAAAAGGTTGAAGGGAGAAAGAGGAGGAGGAGGAAGGGTGTTTCCTTCTCCTTCTCTATGATTCTCCTCCTCCTCCTTCTTCTTCTGTTCCTCTTCCTCCTCCCCTCCTCCTCCTCCTCCTCCTCCTCCTTCTTCTTCTTCTTCTTCTTCTTCTTCTTCTTCTTCTTCTTCTTCGTTCGTTCGTTCGTGGGGTGCGACTCAAATGTTAACTCGTACACACAAGTGTGCTTTTATACGTTTTTACCCTCCTAATGTAGGCAGTTATATTCTGTTTTCGGGAATATGCATGCCGGGTATGTTCTTGTTTTCACAACACACAGAACGCTGACATGCGTTATGGGATCTGTAACGTGCGCATTTCATCTGCCCGCATGAGTATTCACACGAAGGGGGTTCAGACGCTAGCTAGGTCTGTACATAATTATGTTGACCTAGAAAATCGAAAAAAAAAAAAAAAATCTCCACCCTTTACCCATCAAGATTCGAACCCCAGAGCCCTTAGCTTGAAAGTCCAACGCTTTAACCACTCGGCTGTTGAGCCCGTTGGGGGAAGTGTTTCAATTACAGGGGGATTTGGAGAACCTGTGGGATTTTGGTTCCCACCTGGACATAATGAGGGATGTCAGGGGCCTTCTGTCTTGCCGTCGGAAGGGATTTTCTTTCCAGACAAAAAGAAAAAAAAGAAGAAGAAGAAGAAACAACAACTCTTGCAGTGTACTTGTATTCGTCTCAAACGTTCAAGAGTTTAGATAATTATCCTTTATAATAAACATTCAAAATTGCAAAATGCGTTTCTCTCTCCAGCAAACGTTGCTTTTCATGTTGTGTTCCTGGACATTTGATTTACCTTCCCAATGTATAAACGTTTCCAACGTAGAATTACTAAGTGTTCTGCTTTCTGAATGTTGCACTGTAAACTTGCACAATATAAAATACGTGTTTCTCTCAAGAAACGTTGCAGAAATAGTGTTACATGCGAACAGAAACGAGTTGGGGGAGAGAGAGAGAGAGGGAAAAAAAAAAAGAAAAAAAAAAGAAGGAAGAAGAAAAATTCTGCATTACATGACCGTGTCTGCTGGCAATGTCATCGCCATAACCCCTCCCCCTACCCCTCCACACACACACACACACACACACATGGAAAGAGAAACATATTTCTCTCATCCTCTCTCTCTCACTGTCTCCCTGTCTCTCTATGTCTCTGTCTGTCTGTCTGCTGTCTGTCTCTCTTTCTTTCTGTGTGTGTGTGTGTGTGTGTGTGTGTGTGTGTGTGTGTCTGTGCCTCTCTCTCTCTCTCTCTCTCTCTCTGCCTCTCTCTCTGTCTGTCCGTCTCTCTCTCTCTCTCTCTCTCTCTCTCTCTCTCTCTCTCTGTCTCTCTCTCTGTCTCTGACTTTCTCTATATCTCTGTCTGTCTGTCTGTCTCTCTGAGCTGGATCACTTGTGTGTGTGTGTGTGTGTGTGTGTGTGTGTGTGTGTGTGTGTGTGTGTGTGTGTCTGTATGTGTTTGTTGTTTTGTTTCCTTTCAATTTTGTTTTGTTTATTTGTTTATTTTTTTAACATGCCTTGTTCTTTATTCCCCCTGTCATATTTCATGTCAGACCCCCACCCCCACACCCCCTCCCTCTCCCCGTTCAAAAAACTTCCGTGTGTCTGTTTTAGCTTAATGGGCCTCCGCTCTCTCTAGCTCTTGTTGTCAAAACGAAGCAATGAAGTCCTGTCTGGACTCTTCTCGCTGACAGTCTGTCTGTCTGTTTTGTCTGTCTCTGTCTGTCTTTCTGTCTGTCCCTCTGTTTCTTGGTCTGTTTGCCTCGCTGTCTGTGTGTCCGTCTATCTGTCAGTCTGTCTATCTTCCCTTGGCTACAAAGTACTTTGTGTGTGTGTGTCTCCGTCTAACCGCCTGTGCGTCTGTCTGTCTG
>NC_134903.1:5072070-5077070 GCF_041734735.1 Babylonia areolata | reverse complement strand
TCTCCTTCTTCTCCTCCTTCCTCTTCTTCTTCTTCTTCCACGTTCGAGGGCTACAACTCGCACGTTCACTCTTCGTGCGCGAATGGCCTTTTATGTGCATGGACATTCATTTTATCCCGCTTTATAGGCAGCCATACTCCGCTTCCTGGGTTGAGCAAGCTGGGTACTTTCTAGTGATCCTAATGCACCGAACGCTGGCATGGATTACATACAGCATTTCTAACGTATGCTGTTCATCTTCTGCATGCGGCGTTGTACACACGAAGGAGTTTTAGGCACCAGCATGTCAGTTGATTTAACTCACTCAGTACGGCCAGTCCTCTCTTCTCCTCTACACAGACCCCTCGGATGTCCAGTGGGTGTCTGAATGACCCAACCTTTAGCTTCCGTCGTCAGAATTGTGGTATTCTTTGTCAACATTCACCTCTTCAGTGTAAAAGCCTTCCGCTTGCAATATTTTCATGATGGTAATTGGGGTGAAACGCTGTTAACGTCGTCTCTTTCGCCGTTCGTGTGGAGAGAGTTAAAGATTCATTGAAACGAAAGGAGCAAGGTGGCTGAATGGTTAAAACGCTCGTCTGCCAATACAGAGAGTCCGTGAGGGTCTGGGTTCGAATCCCGCTCTTACCGTTTCTCACGAGTTTGGAAAATCGAACTGAGCGTCTAGTCGTTTGGATTGATTGATGTGGATACTTATAAAGCGCCTATCCTCGGTCAGAGGCCAATCTCTAAGCGCTTTACATACACCGGGACATTTGCACCGCAGGCTGCCTACCTGGGTAGAGCCGACTGACGGCTGCCACTGGGCGCTCATCATTCGTTTCCTGTGTCGTTCAATCAGATTTCAGACGTACACGCATACACACTCAGACAGACATGTAACATTTTACGTGTATGACCGTTTTTATTTATTTACCCCGCCATGTAGGCAGCCATACTCCGGGGGTGTGCGTGCTGGGTATATTCTTGTTTCCATAACCCACCGAACGCTGACATGGATTACAGGATCTTTAACGTGCGTATTTGATCTTCTGTGTGCGCATCCACACGAAGGGGGTTCAGGCACTAGCATGTCTGTACATATGTTGACCTAGGAGATCGGAAAAAATCTCCACCCTTTACCCACCAGGTGCACCGAGATTCGAACCCAGGACCCTCAGATTGAAAGTCCAGCGCTTTAACCATTTAGCTATTGCACCCATCGGATTAACCTATAAACCGAGGTCCTATGTGCAGCAAGTACTTGGCGCATTTGTTGAAACGAGAGTGTTGTCCTCTCAAGGCCTGACTAATCACGTTGTGTTAAGCTGCTGGTCAGGTATCTGCCTAGCAGATGTGGTGTAGCGTATATGGATTGGTCCGAACGCAGTCACGCCACGCCTCCTTGAGAAACTGAAACTGAAACTGAAACGTGAGCTGAAAGTCTGTTCCTGACGTTTGGCTTGCTACTTTACTTAACCTTGATGTACGGGCGGTTTCGAACACGGGAGTAAAGCTTTAAAACCTTTTTTTGCAAACTAACGAGTTGGGCATTATAAAGCAGGAACAAAACGTGACTGCTTTCATTTCTGTAATGAACTAGCTTTCAAAAATAAATATAAATCTTTCCCATACTTCTGACCCCATTACTGAACCCCTGGCACGCTGCAGAACACTTATGCTTACTTGTAAGGATTAACTCTCTCCATACGAACGGCGAAAGAGACGACGTTAACAGCGTTTCACCCCAATTACCATCATCAAAGTATTGCAAGCGGAAGGCTCTTATACTGAAGAGGTGAATGTTGACAAAGAATACCACAATTCTGACGACGGAAGCTAAAGGTTGGGTCATTCAGACACCCACTGGACATCCAAGGGGTCTGTGTAGAGGAGAAGAGAGGACTGGCCGTACTGAGTGAGTTAACGATGCGCTCTACAAACCCCCGCAAACCGTGACGTTTGAAATCTGGGTTAAGAAGTGTGACGCTGTTCATGTTTTCGAGTTGTTTTACGGTTTTCTTTTCTATTCTTTTTTTCTTCTTCTTTATTTTATTTTATTTTTATTATTTTTTTTGTTTTGTTTTTGGTTGTTTTTTTTGTGGGTTTTTTTGGGTTTAAAAAAGATAATAAAAAGGAGACCATGTATTGTTGGTCATACATTTGGGCAAGCAACATGTTTACAGTGCTAGATGTGCGCGCGCGCGCATACACACACACGCACACACACACACACACACACACACACACACACACACACACACACACACACACACACACACATATATATATATATATATATATATATATATATATATATTCGTGAAAGTCATAATCTTCATTCTTTATTGCTTAGTTGAAACATGCAGTCTCTGACTGACTGTCTGTCTATCTGTGTGTCTGTCTGTCTGTCTGTCTGTCTGTCTGTCTGTCTCTCTCTCTCTCTCTCTCTCTCTCTCTCTCTGACAGGTAAAAAAAAACAACAACAACAACAATAACAAATGTCAGACAACCAAATAAACCAAAATGAACCGAAAAAAAAGAAAGAAAGAAGGAAAGAAAGAAAGAAAGAAGGAAAGAAAGAAAAAAAAAAGAAAGAAAGAAAGAAAAAAAGAAAGAAAGAAAACGGTAAATGGCGTCAGAGACACATACTTTCACGGCGCACGGATTGATGGAGTTGTGATCGAAGCAGGAATTCTCCAGCTTTTATCTCAGCACACAAAATAACTAGATAGATGAATAGATGAATAGATAGATGAATGAATAAACAGAAATAAATAAGTAAATTAGAAGAACAGCTTACTAGATGAATATATGAATACGGCGATAGAACATTGATCAGAATGAATGAATGAAACACAGGAAAGATTTTTTTTTTTTTACACTCACAAGTTTTCAACTTATCATCTGATGTTGAACTGGAACGAATCATAAAATGGATGTAATAACCATAAAAAAAGACTCCCTCATTCGATTAATTAAGAGCGAACAGATTGAGCGTGAACAGAAGCCTTTTACTGAGACATTTATGTAGTCATGAATCCCCCCCCCCCCTCGCCCCCCGCCCCTCCTCTCCCATTCCCAATACTTACATGAGACGAATGACATTTCCTGTTTCACATTTCAGCGCACACAGTTTTTACGACAGAAATAATCACAGGATTGAGTGTTTCTTCTTCTTCTTCTTCTTCTTCTTGGCGTTAGTTCATTTTCTGTTCACTACTAGGGGATTTAGGCTGTTCTCACTCACTCTTTTTCAACACACACACACACACTCACACACGCGCGCGCGCGCGCGCACACACACACACACACACACACACACATTCTAACACACGCACACACACGCGCGCGCGCGCACACACACACACACACACACACACACACACACACACACACACTCAAAATAAAAATAATGGGAGTGGGTACAAAATGCTATAAGACTTGCGACAATTGTACAGAGTCTAAGCACAATGCTTATTTTGTCCTTTTTTTTTTTTTCTTTTTCTTTTTTTTTAATCTTATTTCTATTTTAATGTTTTACACCCTCCTTCTTCCATATGGGCTGCGAATCGCACGTTCACTCGAATACTTGAGTGGGCATTTAACGTATCTGACCGTTTTACCCCCATACTCCGTGTTCGGGGGGATGCATGCCGAGTATGTTCTTCCGGTTCAGGTTAGGGGGGATGCACAGCATCGTAGCCTTACGGACGGGCGCAATAGCCGAGTGGTTAAAGCGTTGGACTGTCAATCTGAGGGTCCCGGGTTCGAATCACGGTGACAGCGCCTGGTGGGTAAAGGGTGGAGATTTTTCCGATCTCCCAGGTCAACATATGTGCAGACCTGCTTAGTGCCTGAACCCCCTTCGTGTGTATATGCAAGCAGAAGATCAAATACGCACGTGAAAGATCCTGTAATCCATGTCAGCGTTCGGTGGGTTATGGAAACAAGAACATACCCAGCATGCACGCCCCCGAAAACGGAGTATGGCTGCCTACATGGCGGGGTAAAAACGGTCATACACGTAAAAGCCCATTCGTGTGCATACGAGTGAACGCAGAAGAAGAAGTAGCCTTACGGCTTTGTACGCCCCGTCGTTTTTTTTTTTTTTTTTTTTTTTTTTTTTTTTTTTTTTTTTTTTTTTGTCAGGTACTCCCAAGCCCAGGCTTTCCTTTGGCCATCAAAGTCAAACATTGTTTTCTTTATGATATTGTAGTCATCAATAAGTTTCTTTCTTTTTCAAGCCATTCATGTTAGGTGCACGTTTTGATTTCTGGGGTTAGTGTATTCCAGTTGTTAGTTACTCCATAACCCAACGAACGCTGACATGGATCATGGGATCTTTAACGTGTGTATTTGATACCTACTGTACGCGTGTACACACGGAGATTCAGGCTCTAGTAAGTCTGTACCTCTGTTGACCTGGGAGATCTGGGGGGGGGGGGGGAAAGTCCACTCTTCATCTCACCATTCGCTGTGACCAAGATTCGAACCCGGGACACACAGATTGACTGTACAATGCTTTAACTACTCGTCTGATGCGCACGGCATGTGTGTGTGTGTGTGTGTGTGTGTGTGTGTGTGTGTGTGTGTGAGTGTGTGTGTGTGTGTGTGTTTTGTTTTTGTTGTTTTGTTTTTTTTGTTGGTCAAAGCTAATTTTCCCTTTAATTAACAGAATACATGAATACGATAAGAGCATTATATATTAAATTACACATATATTACGAAACGTAAAGTACAAAGTGGTAATATATCAAAATAAAGAGACTGGTCTTTCACATTTCGACTTCCAAAACAATGCACCATGTACAATAACAGCAAAGTGTATCCGATAAGAGCACACATTTTATCGAAAAAGAAAACCAAACAAATTATTTATTTATAGTCTGTTCATCTAAGATGATGATATTAGAAACAAACAAACCCAACTATTCTTGAGCCCCTTTACTGGCACGCTTTATATGTAAGTCGCTATTAGGTGGAGTGATGGCCTAGAAGTAACGCGTCCGCCTAGGAAG
>NC_134903.1:5048802-5051302 GCF_041734735.1 Babylonia areolata | reverse complement strand
TCTCTCTCTCCCTCTCTGTGCTCTCTCACTCTCTCTCTCACTCTCCCTCTCTCTCTCTCTGTGCTCTCTCTCTCTCTCTGTGCTCTCTCTCTCTCTGTGCTCTCTCTCTCTCTCTGTGCTCTCTCTCTCTCTCTCTCTCTCTCTCTCTCTGTGCTCTCTCTCTCTCTCTCTCTCTGTGCTCTCTCTCTCTCTCTCTGTGCTCTCTCTCTCTCTCTCTCTCTCTCTGTGCTCTCTCTCTCTCCCTCTCCCTCTCTGTGCTCTCTCACTCTCTCTCTCCCTCTCCCTCTCTGTGCTCTCTCTCTCTCCCTCTCCCTCTCTGTGCTCTCTCACTCTCTCTCTCCCTCTCCCTCTCTGTGCTCTCTCACTCTCTCTCTCTCCCTCTCCCTCTCTGTGCTCTCTCACTCTCTCTCTCCCTCTCCCTCTCTGTGCTCTCTCTCTCCCCCCCTCTCTCTCTCTGTGCTCTCTCTCTCTCTCTCTCTCTCTCCTCTCTCTCTCTCTCCTCTCTCTCTCTCTCTCTCTCTCTCTCTCTCTCTCTCTCTCTGTAAGAGAGATGATAGTCTGGTTATCAATAAAAGTCCTGGCACAAGTACAGTAACGCACACGCAGACACAGCGACAAACAAATAACGACAAGAAGAATGACTTACGACTCCTCTCATCCATAGGCCACCATCATCACCACTGTAGACAAACAGAAAGAAATAAAGAAAGAAAGAAACAAAGAAAGAAACAAAGAAAAGAAAGACTGAAAAGAAAGAAAGGTAATCGCTGGACTACATACAGTAATAAAGAAAGAAAGAAAGAAAAAACGAAAAGAAAAAATGAAAGAAAGAAAAAAAATGAAAGAAAGATCATCACTGGACTACATACAGTAATACAGAAAGAAAAAAGAAAAGAAAGAAAGGTCATCGCTGGACTGGATGCAGTAATAAAGAAAGAAAGAAAGGACGTCGTTGGACTACATACAGTAATAAAGAAAGAAAAGTAAAGAAAGAAAGGACATCGTTGGACTACATACAGTAATAAAGAAAGAAAGAAAGGGCATCGTTGGACTACATACAGTAATAAAGAAAGAAAGGGCATCGCTGGACTACATACCGTAATAAAGAAAGAAAAGAAAAGAAAGAAAGGTCATCGCTGGACTACATACCGTAATAAAGAAAGAAAAGAAAAGAAAGAAAGGGCATCGCTGGACTACATACCGTAATAAAGAAAGAAAAGAAAAGAAAGAAAGGGCATCGCTGGACTACATACCGTAATAAAGAAAGAAAAGAAAAGAAAGAAAGGGCATCGTTGGACTACATACAGTAATAAAGAAAGAAAGGTCATCGCTGGACTACATACAGTAATAAAGAAAGAAAGGGCATCGTTGGACTACATACCGTAATAAAGAAAGAAAGAAAGGACATCGTTGGACTACATACAGTAAGAAAGAAAGAAAGAAAGAAAGAAAGGACATCGTTGGACTACATACAGTAATAAAGAAAGAAAGGGCATCGTTGGACTACATACAGTAATAAAGAAAGAAAAGAAAAGTAAGAAAGGTCATCGCTGGACTACATACCGTAATAAAGAAAGAAAAGAAAAGAAAGAAAGGACATCGCTTGGACTACATACCGTAATAAAGAAAGAAAGAAAGAAAGGACATCGCTGGACTACATACAGTAATAAAGAAAGAAAGAAAGGACATCGTTGGACTACATACAGTAATAAAGAAAGAAAGAAAGGACATCGTTGGACTACATACAGTAATAAAGAAAGAAAGAAAGAAAGGGCATCGCTGGACTACATACAGTAATAAAGAAAGAAAGAAAGGGCATCGTTGGACTACATACAGTAATAAAGAAAGAAAAGAAAGAAAGAAAGGGCATCGTTGGACTACATACAGTAATAAAGAAAGAAAGAAAGGGCATCGTTGGACTACATACAGTAATAAAGAAAGAAAGAAAGGGCATCGTTGGACTACATACAGTAATAAAGAAAGAAAAGTAAAGAAAGAAAGGACATCGTTGGACTACATACAGTAATAAAGAAAGAAAAGAAAAGAAAGAAAGGACATCGTTGGACTACATACAGTAATAAAGAAAGAAAGAAAGAAAGAAAGAAAGAAAGAAAGAAAGAAAGGTCATCATTGGACTACATACAGTAATAAAGAAAGAAAGAAAGAAAGAAAGAAAGAAAGGTCATCATTGGACTACATACAGTAATAAAGAAAGAAAAGAAAAGAAAGAAAGAAAGGACATCGTTGGACTACATACAGTAATAAAGAAAGAAAGAAAGAAAGAAAGAAAGGTCATCATTGGACTACATACAGTAATAAAGAAAGAAAAGAAAAGAAAGAAAGAAAGGACATCGTTGGACTACATACAGTAATAAAGAAAGAAAAGTAAAGAAAGAAAGGTCATTGCTGGACTACATACAGTAATAAAGAAAGAAAAGAAAGAAAGAAAGGGCATCGTTGGACTAAATACAGTAATAAAGAAAGAAAGAAAGAAAGGGCA
>NC_134903.1:5013802-5021302 GCF_041734735.1 Babylonia areolata | reverse complement strand
TTGTACGCTTATAGTTGACTTCATCAAGTTTTTGCGCCTTATACATATTATTATTAGTAGTAGTTCTTTTTTATGTATTTATCTCCTCTCTCTCTCTCTCTCTCTCTCTCTCTCTCTCTCTCTCTCTCTCTCTCTCTCTCTCTCTCTCTCTCTCTCTCTCTCTCTCAAGGCCTGACTAAGCGCGTTGGGTTACGCTGCTGGTCAGGCATCTGCCTGGCAAATTGTGGTGTAGCGTATATGGATTTGTCCGAACGCAGTGATGCCTCCTTGAACTACTGAAACTGAAACTGAAACTGAAACTCTACTTAGAATGGTTGCTGTCGCACTTCTTTCTTCTTTCATCATCATCATCATCATCACCATCATCAGATTATTATTATTATTATTATTATTATTATTATTATTGTCATCATCATCATCATCATCATCATAACTGTAACACCCCCCACCCCCTCACCCCCAATGAAGCATTCCACCCAATTAGCCATCAGATCTCAACGTGCCTGCCAAGATTTCCATCCCTCACTCCTACGCAGATGAAAGGAATCATAAAAAAAAATAATAAAAAGAAAAGAAAAAAAAAGTTCACCTTTTGACGCGATCAGCCAGATCATGAATTAATTAATAACACAGTCGGGGGCAAAAAACAACAACAAACAAACAAACAAATAAGCCAACCAACCAACCTGGGAGTGCTAATGAGGTCAGCCACTCCGCTAAATTCAACACAGCCCCGGCTTTCCAAAACGAGGAAGAAAAAAACAACTTACACGACAATAACAGTGATGATGATGAGGAGGAGGAAGAGAAGAGGAGGAGGTGGTGGAGGTGGAGGAGGAGGTGGTGGTGGTGGTGGAGGAGGAGTAGGAGAGTATGATGAAGATCAGAAGAAGACCAAGAATAAGAAGAGGAACAAGAATAAGAAGAGGAACAAGAATAAGAGCAAGGGGGGGGGGGGGGGGGTGGGGGGGGGGAAAGAACTAGAGAAAAACACGAAGAAGAACTGGAGCAAAAAACAAAAAAAAGAACAAGAATAAGACGAATAAGCAAAAGAAGAAGAAGAAGAACAAGAAGAGTAAGAAGAACAAACAAAAAGATTTGACCAAACAAAAAAATAACAAGATCCAGACGAATAAGCAGAAGAAGAAGAACTGATTAGTAGTAATAGTAGTAGCAGTCGCAGTAGCAGCAGCAGCAGCAGCAGCAGCAGTAGTAGTAGTAGTAGTAGTTGTAGAGCAACAGCAAAGTAAGAGCTGTATTATCATTGGTTTCTCCAGTCAATTGGAAATCATTTACAGCTTAGTCTTTTGTGAAGGACTATGACTCTCGAACTAGGAGGCAAAATTGCACTGGCTCTTAGTGCTGCAGCCTTGTGGGCTAGTTGGCCTTTGGGGAACCATCCCAACGCCGACTGTCCTAAAACCCTCTAGGCCGAGAGAGTGGGGATGTACTTGGGCAAGACACTCTCCACTATAATCAAATTCTAGCCCAGATAGTCGGGACAGCAGTTACCTCCTCTGCTGTTCTGATGGTCATTGTCGGACACGACTGACTATCATATAAAAATATAGTAGTAGTAGTAGTAGTAGTAGTAGAAGAAAAAGAACAACAAAAAGACGTGTTTTCGTTCATGGCAAAACCCACACAAACAAACAAAGACAGAAACAAACCACAAAACAGTATCAACAACAGCAACAACAACAACAGCAGCAGCAGCAGCAGCAACAACAACAACAACAACAAAAACACACCACCTTCAAGTTAGAGAACAACTTTCTAATGAACCTTTCACAGACTGCAACATGGGGAAAAGTTCGTAAATAAACACATAACACCAACAACGGCAAAACGGAAGAGGTGGACAGAATGGAAAGAAAGAAAGAAAGAATAAAAGAACGAAAAGAAGAGAAACTGAAAGAAAAGAAAAGCAGAAAAGAAAGGAGTAAAAAAAAAAAAAAAAAAAAAAAATCCCAAAAACAGCAAAGGACAGTAAGAAAAGAAAGGAATTCTGTCTTTGTTTTAAAGCATATAAAGAAAGAAAGAAAGTAAAGATAAGAAATAATAGAGAAACAAAACTATCAAATTACACCCAACCGAAACAAATGAAAAGAAAGAACACACACACACAAAAAGAATAAATAAAAAAATAAAAGAAATACGTATTTTTCTTCTCTTATTTAATTTAATTTTATTTTTTGATTGATTCTTTTTTTTTTTTCTTTCTTTTTTTCTTTCTTTGTCAGCAAAACAGTAAATGAAATTTAATGGAGTTTGGTCGGGTTCTATTATATCCAGATAAACGCCCGAAAACGGAGTATGGCTGCCTACATGGCGGGTTGAAAACGGTCATACACGTAAAAGCCCATTCGTGTACATACGAATGAACGTAGGAGTTGCAGCCCACGAACGCAGACTGACTGACTGACTGAATCTTTAATGGGTAAAGAATTAGGCACAGTAAAGGCCTTTTTACAATTCTGCCCATTTAACGACATAAAAAATAAAGAACGAACGACACAAAACATAAAAATAAAGAAATAAACTGAAATAAAATAAAATAATAAGAACGACGAATAAGAATAGGAACTTGAATAGTCTATTAAAGGTAACAAGCGATGAAAACTGGAACAATTGGTACATTACTTGTACATAGGTACTTACACACACACACACACACACACACACACACACACACACACACACACACACAAAATTATAAAACAAGCAACAAAGACATACGTACACATTCACGCCCACACACTCAAACACACACAAACACACACACGCACTTACTGTTCACACATACACATACATTCAAATTTTCATTCATCATGGCATGGCAGCTAGTGGACTGAGTACAAGCAAGCATTTGCAAAAGACCGCGAGTAGGTTAATCAAATGTATCGAATAGAAATATTCTTATCTTAGTTTTAAAGAGAGATATGGCTGGAATTTGACGACATGTCTTTGGAAGCATGTTCCATTCGATGCTTCCATTAAATGAGAGACTCATCTTAAATAAATCAATTTTAGGCTTTGGGACAATAGCTCTATCTGAATTACGTTGGAACTGGAAAGAAAATAACGATTTTAAATATTGTGGGCATGCGTTATGAACAATTTTATGCATAAGAATCAATGTGTTATATCTAATAAGTAGATGAACAGGTAATATTTGAAGTTCTTTGTACATATTGTGCACAGAAGAAGAAGAAGAAGAAGAAGAAGAAGAAGATGAAGAAGAATGTTTTTACACCAGGCATTTAAATTTCGGGATATCGTGACATCTTAAGATGCTGTACTTCATTGCAGCGTTTATGTAATATGTGTACTTATTATGGGTGGTTATATATTTTCATTTTGTTTGTTATTACTAATATTGTCACTTACCCCTTCAAAAGGGGCCTAGGCCTATCAATGAATAAATAATCTGAATCTGAATCTGAATCTCTCTCTCTCTGCCAGTTTGTCTCTGGATAGATCAATTGTGGTTTTCTCAATCTCTGCTCCACCCCTCAACCCCCCTCTCTGTCTCTCTGTTTCTGTCTCTGTCTCTGTCTCTCTCTCTCTCTGTCTGTCTGTCTCTCTCTCTCTCTCTCTCTCTCTCTCTCTCTCTCTCTCTCTCTCTCTCTCTCTCTCTCTCTCTCTCTGCTCCCCTCTCTCTCACGGAGAAATAGAGAGCATTGATAGGTATAAATGGTTTCATTCATTTAAATCAATATTTCGGAGAAGTATATTAAGATTATAACAAATAAATGGCATAAAACCTGCTTTGCGAAGCTCAGATTGAGAGCACTTGGACTGAATGCCAACAGAAGATGGTTCGATTCAGACGTAGCAACATCTCCTTGCCCAATGTGTGGCGAAAGCCCAGAAGATGAAAATCATTTCAAATTTAACTGCAAAAGATACGATAAATTACGAAAAAAAAAAAATAAAATAAAACTGCACCATTTTCAATACAGCTCCTGCGAAGAGAAAAGATTTGTTCGGCATACGAATGACAGACAATGAAGATATGATACTTTCACTTGCAAAATATGTATCTGAGGCAATAAATATACGGGCAACGTTCATCCTCGGTCCAAATACTCATTAATCAATTCAAAATTAGTATGGGTTCTATGAGAAAAAAGCATAGATAAAAAAAAAGAAAAAAAAGAAGAGCTACATTTGGATGGTCACTCTCGACATTGTATTTATTTGATGTGTTCGTATTGATATGATGTGTATCGATGTTGCACGCGTAAATATATTTTTTTTATATGATTTATCTGTACTTTGTTTTCTGCGTACTGTCCAAAACCTTGGAGACGAACGACTGAAAAAAAAGGCAAACTACCCCCTGTCACATGTACTTTTAAGCTAATGACAATGCGTCAAAGTGTCGCAAATCTCTTATTAGTTTATGTTGTTTCAATTTGTGTGTGTGTGTGTGTGTGTGTGTGTGTGTGTGTGTGTGTGTGTGTGTGTGTGTGTGTGTGTTTGTTTGTTTTGTTCTTTTTTTTCTGTTCCATTTCATCTATTTGCATCATTTTGTTCTGATTTGTACCTACTATGTCACCAGAGCTTTACAGCTGATGACATTAATTTAAAAAAAATTCCGTGTTCAGTGTTGCTCTCTATCTCTGCCAGTTCCGCTATTCTTCCATCTGTAACCAATCTCGGCCCATTTGCCTCTGGATAGGTCAATGATGGTTTTCTCCACCTCTGCCCCCACCCCCCCCCCCCCACCCCCACCCCCTCCTTCAACCTCTCTCTCTCTCTCTCTCTCTCTCTCTCTCTCTCTCTCTCTCTCTCTCTCACAAGAGTCAGACTTGGTGTATCCCCATTGAAACCGCATAGATTGAGATATTCAAAAAAGCGTGAAAATATGTGTTGCTTATTCTGTAAAGATGAACAAGAAACCCAACTCCATTTTATTTTGACATGCCCAGAATGGTGGTGGTGTGTCCATCGAGATCGATGATGACCATCGTTGTCATCCAGATGGGGGATGGGGGGTGGGGGGAGGGTGGTGGTGGGGTGGGGGGAAGGATGCTCATGAATCTATCTGTGAGTGCGCAGATGGCTGAATAGTCCAATCTGCGCACGAAATGTTCGCTGACAGTTGGGGCAGACAAAGACAGGCATATCATTGTCAGGGAGCTTGTTTGCCCGTGACTTTCTGGCCTGCCTCTTCTGAACAGCTGCAGCAGTCCTGTTGGCCTCGCACAACTTGTCATTTTATTTTGACATGCCCAGAATACAAAAATCTCAGAGAACAGTATATACCGAAGAAGTATTATGTGCGCCACAATGCATTTGAATTGTCACTGTTGTTTTAGTGGGGCATGCTTCCACTCTTCCGTTTTGAAACCTTCCCTAAAAAAATTTTTTTGGGGGGGTAACATAAAATTTTCTTTTTTTGCCCCCCTTTTCCCCCCCCTTTCCCCCGGGATGTTGGGTTTTTTTTTTTTTTTTCTTTTTTTTTTTATTTTTTTTGTCCTGTTTTCGATTAACATGCTTCCAACCCTTTTAAACCCAAAAAGCTCAATGCTTTGTTATGGAAGTAGACAAGACACTTTGTTTTTCTTTTTTCTTCCCCTCTGTTTTTTCTGTGTTTTTCGGTTTCTTTTCTACTCTTTGTTTGCTGTTCATATATTGGCGCTGGTTCTTTATAATGGATGTTAACACGGAAGACCCCCCCCCCCTCCCCCTTACCCCTGTTGTCACGGCAGAAAGGCCTAAACAATAAACCATTCAGACTTCAGACTTCTCTCTTTCCCACTCTTTTTCCATTGATAACCCATCTCTGGATAGATCAATGATGGTATTCTCTGCTCTCCTCCCCCCCCACACCCCCCCTCTCTCTCTCTCTCTCTCTCTCTCTCTCTCTCTCTCTCTCTCTTCCCCACTCCACTCTTTTTCCATTTGTAACCCATCTCTGTCCATTTGTCTCTGGATAGATCAATGATGGTTTTCTCTCTCTCTCTCTCTCTCTCTCTCTGTCTCCTTTTATCCTTTCTCTCTCTCCTATCTCTCACTCTCTTTTTCTGTCTTATCCCCCCCTCTCTCTCTCTCCTCTCTCCTCTATTTCTCCTCCTCCCCCCTCTCCCTCTCCCTCTCTCTCCCTTTCTTCTCCTTCCTCTCTCCCCACTTATACCTCTTCTCTGTCTTATCCCCCCCTCTCTCTCTCTCCTCTCTCCATCTATTTCTCCCTCCTCCCCCCTCTCCCTCTCCCTCTCTCTCCCTTTCTTCTCCCTTCCTCTCTCCCCACTTATACCTCTTCTCTGGCTGTCCCCCTCTCTCGTTTTCTCTTTCTCTCTTTCCCTCCCTCTCTTACGCTCTTTCTCTCCCACCCTCTCTCCCTCTTCCCTCCCTCATCTCTCTTCTCTACTCCCTCTCCCTCTACTCTGCCCCCTGTCTCTCCTCTCTCTCTTCCCCCTTCTCTCTTCCACTCTTTCTCTTCCCCCCCCTCTCCCCCCCTCTCTCTTCCCCCTCTCTTTTCCTCCTTTCTCTCTTCCCTCTCTCTCCCCCCTCTCTCTCCCCCCTCTCTCTCTCCCCCCTCTCTCTTCCCCTCTCTTCGCCTCCTCTCTCTCTTTCCCTCTCTCTCTTCCCCCCTCTCCCCCTCTCTCCCTCTCTCTCTCTTCCCCTCTCTCTCTTCCCCCCTCTCTCTCTTCCCCTCCCCCCCCTCTCTCTCTTCCCCTCTCTCCCCCCCTCTCTCTCTCTCCCCCCCCTCTCTTCCCCTCTCTTCGCCTCCTCTCTCTCTTCCCCTCCCCTCCCCTCTCTCTCTTCCCCTCTTTCTCCCCCCTCTCTCTCTCCCCCCCCCCTCTCTCTTCCCCTCTCTTCGCCTCCTCTCTCTCTTTCCCTCTCTCTCTTCCCCCTCTCTCTTCCCCTCCCTCTCTCTTCCCCCCTCCCTCTCTCTTCCTGTCTCCCCCCCCTCTCTCTCTACTTTCCTTTCTCTCTGGACAGATGATTAACGATGAGCTTCACGCTTCACTGAAACTCTTCTGCTGTCCGCTGTTTGATCTCCTGCCCGTCCCCAGCTGACCACTGGTCATTAATCACGTGCTCTGTGTGTGTGTGTGTGTGTGTGTGTGTGTGTGTGTGTGTGTGTGTGTGTGTGTGTGTGTGTGTGTGTGTGTGTGTGTGTGTGTGTGTGTGTGTGTGTTAGTGCGTGTGTGTGTGTGTGTGTGTGTGTGTGTGTGTGTGTGTGTGTGTGTGTGTGTGTTGTGTGTGTGTTTGTGTGTGGTGTGTTTGTGTGTGTGTGTGTGTGTGTCTGTGTGTCTGTGTGTCTGTGTGTGTACGTGTGTGATTGTGTGTGTGTGTGTGTGTGTGTGTGTGTGTGTGTGTGTGTGTGTTGTGTGTGTGTGTGTCTGTGGGTGTATCTGTGTGTCTCTGAGTTTCTCTGTGTGTGTGTGTGTGTGTGTGTGTGTGTGTGTGTGTGTGTGTGTGTGTGTTTGTGTCTGTGTGTGTGTGTGTGATTGTGTCTGTGAGTCTCTGAGTCTCTCTCTCTCT
>NC_134903.1:4991302-5003802 GCF_041734735.1 Babylonia areolata | reverse complement strand
GATGTTTGGAGAAAAACGGTATATATGTATATGCATATGTGTGTGTGTGTGTGTGTGTGTGTGTGTGTGTGTGTGTGTGTGTGTGTGTGTGTGTGTGTGTGTGTGTTTGTGTGTGTGTGTGTGTGTCTGTGTCTGTGTGTCTGTGTGTGCGCGTGTGTTTGTGTGTGCGTGTGTGTGGTTGTGTGTGTGTGAGGGGATGCGGAGGGTTGGGGGGGGGGGGGGGTAGGGGTGTGTGTGTGTGTGTGTGTGTGTGTGTGTGTGTGGTGGTTGTCTGTGTGTGCACGTGTGTGTGTATGTGTGTGTGTGTGTGTGTGTGTGTGTGTGTGTGTGTGTGTGTGTGTGTGTGTGTGGTTGTGTGTGGTGTGTGCGTGTGTGTGTGTGGTTGTGTGTGTGTGTGTGTGTGTGTGTGTGTGTGTGTGTGTGTGTGCGTGTTTGGTGTGTGTGTGTGTGTGTGTGTGTGTGTGTGTGTGTGTGTGTGTGTGTGGCTCTGTGTGTCTGTGTCTGTGTCTGTGTGTGCTTGTATGTGTATGTGTGTGTGTCACTCTCTCTCACTCTATCTTTCTCTTTCTCTCTGTGTATCTCTCTGAATCTCTCTCTTTCACTCTCTCTCACTCTCTCTGTCTCCCCCTCTCTCTGTGTGTTTCTCTCACTCTATCTCACTCTCTCTGTCTCTCTATCTCTTTTTCTCCCCCCCTCTCTCTCTCTCACTCTGTCTGTCTTTCTCACTCTGTCTCACATACACTTTCTCTCTCTCACTCTCTCACTGTCTGTGCGTGTGTGTCTCTCTCTCTTTCTGTCGCCCAGATGTCGCTTTCCATAAAGAAGCCTTAAAAAAAGAAAAGAAATATTAACTTTTAACCTTTCAAAGTTGACGAAAACAACGAGGATTTCGAATTCGTAACTCAGCCAAGTGCACTGTCTCAACTTGACAACAAAGAAAATAATCCCCTTGATTCTTCGTTCAATAAGCAGATGATCATTATTCTAAAAGCCGAGCAAAATCTTGGAAAGAAAACTATTCTGTTGGATTAGGGAGAATTGTTGTTGTCGAGCTCAAAGGGGGGGTGGGGGGGGGGGTGTGTGTGAAAAGTAAGACCACATCATAAAAGGGCTAGACGTCAGTGTGTGGACACATTCTTTGGTCTTTGGCCATCTCTTTACCGATGGCGACGTATTCTCAAACACGTAAGTTTCAGTTCAAGAAACCCTTACAGATGGAATCATGTATCGGCTGTTCCCTCAAAAGTGAACCGTTTTTGTGTGTTTTTTTGACAAGTATTTTCTCAGTTTCAGTTTCAGTTTCAGTAGCTCAAGGAGGCGTCACTGCGTTCGGACAAATCCATATACGCTACACCACATCTGCCAAGCAAATGCCTGACCAGCAGCGTAACCCAACGCGCTTAGTCAGGCCTTGAGGAAAAAAAAAAGAAAAAAAAAGTGAGTAAATAATAGATAAGCGTGCATAAATAAGTAAATAAATAAATAATTAATTAAATAATTACAATATAAAAAAGCGTATTTTCTCAGTGATAGAGAAACCGAATTCACTGAAAATTTTCACACAGTAACATTAGGGTGTCATCAACAAATCTACAAAATGTCTAAAAGTTTGGATGCATATTATGCGAGTATTGTCAAATTGAAAACAACATGTAAAAAAATCCAATATTAGAGGAAAACTCACTTATTTCCGTTTATGCTCAATGTGGCCTCCATCTTCCTCCACGAGGATGTCTATTCGTTTCTTCGTTCGTTCGTTCGTTCGATTGTTCATTCGTTTGTTTGTTTGTTTGTTCGTTCTTTCGTGTGTTCATTCGTTCGTTCGTTTCTTCGTTCGGGTGTTCATTCATTCGTTCGTGTGTTCGTTCGTTCGCTCATGTGTTCATTTGTTCGTTCGTTCGTGAGTTCATTCGTTCGTTCATGTGTTCATTCGTTCGTTCGTGAGTTCATTCGTTCGTTCATGTATTCATTCGTTCGTTCGTGAGTTCATTCGTTCGTTCATGTGTTCATTCGTTCGTTCGTGAGTTCATTCGTTCGTTCATGTGTTCATTCGTTCGTTCGTGAGTTCATTCGTTCGTTTGCGTGTTCGTTTGTTCGTTCGTTCGTTCGTTCGTTCGTTCGTTCGTCCGTCCGTTCTCTCAGGTAGATAACCATGAATGTTTCCTTTCCCACTTCCTGTGTATGGGACATTACTTGTGGCAAGTGTTTATTTTGGTATGCAATTCTTTAATCATTTTCTTTCTCTCCATAGGGCTAGATGTAAAATATATACATACATAACACCCAGAAAAGTGATGATGCTTATCCCATTACCCCCACATGTAAACGAAAACCCGTCCAGGTTCAGTTCAGGTTTTTCCCTTCTCATCACTTTTTAACTCACTCAGTACGGCCAGTCCTCTCTTCTCTTCAACACAGACCCCTCGGAAGTCCAGTGGGTGTCTGAAAGACCCAACCCAACCTTTCGCTTCCGTCGTCAGAATTGTGGTATTCTTTGTAAACATTCACCTCTTCAGTATAAGAGCCTTCCGCTTGCAATACTTTGATGATGATAATTGGGATGAAACGCTGTTAACGTCGTTTCTTTCGCCGTTCGTATGGACAGAGTTAACCCATCTTTCAAACTGCTACCGCGATGATACATGTCCATGAACTCCACAAGCGGTTATGCAAACACTTTGTTTTTTATTTCTTAATATTTTATGTTATTTTTTTTTTAGCAGGAGCGGGGTTGAGTTTATATTCATATGTATCTATATATATGTTGTTGGTTTTTTCCCCTTTTTTTCTGCCTCGTTCTGCACATACACACATCCAGCTATCTATGCCTGTGTGTGCTAAGTGTTGGTAACGTCCTCTGCAGCTACATGATGGATGGAGTGCAGAGTCTGTTAGACAGACAGACGGAAGAGATTCGTCACTTTTTCTCGCAGTGTGTCGAACAGAATCTGCAGTATCCATCTTCTCTACTGAGGCGTGAGTTGTGTGGTATGGTCCGTGCAGTGGTGGTTTTTTTTTTTTGTTTTTTTGTTTGTTTGTTTTGTTCATTTTGTTACGTTGTCTGGGATTTTTTGTTGTTGTTGTTGTTCTTTGTTTTTGTTGTTGTTGGTTTTTGTGATGTATTTGTTGTTATTTTGTTTCTTTTCCTTCCTTTGATGTTATATCGTATTGTTGTGTTATTGTTTTTCTTGTTGTTGTTTTTTCGGGTTTTTTTTTGTTTTTGTTTTGTTTTTTTCTTTTTCTTCTCTTTTCACTTCACTGCGTCGTTTCTTTTTTCCCCTTTCTTGTCTGCTGGCTACAGCGTTTTCCGTCTCTCTCTCTCTCTCTCCCTCTCCTCTCTCTTTCCTCTCTCTCTTTCTCTCTCTCTCCTCTCTCTCTCTCTCTCCCCTCTCTCTCCCTCCTCTCTCTCTTTCTCTCTCTCTCTCTCCTCTCTCTCTCTCTCTCCCCCCTCTCTCTCCCTCCTCTCTCTCTTTCTCTCTCTCTCTCTCCTCTCTCTCTCTCTCTCTCTCTCCTCTCTCTCTCTCTCTCCTCTCTCTCTCCTCTCTCTCTTTCTCTCTCTCTCCTCTCTCTCTCTCTCTCCCCCTCTCTCTCCTCCTCTCTCTTTCTCTCTCTCTCCTCTCTCTCTCTCTCTCTCTCTCCTCTCTCTCTCTCTCTCTCTCTCTCTCTCTCCTCTCTCTCTCTCTCCTCTCTCTCTCTCTCTCTCTCTCTCTCTCTCTCTCTCCTCTCTCTCTCTCTCTCTCCTCTCTCTCTCTCTCTCTCTCTCTCTCTCTCTCTCCTCTCTCTCTCTCTCTCTCTCTCTCTCTCTCTCTCTCTCTCTCTCTCTCTCTCTCTCTCTCTCTCTCTCTCCTCTCTCTCTCTCTCTCTCTCTCTCTCTCTCTCTCTCTCTCTCTCTCTCTCTCCTCTCTCTCTCTCTCTCTCTCTCTCTCTCTCCTCTCTCTCTCTCTCCTCTCTCTCTCTCTCTCTCTCTCCTCTCTCTCTCTCTCTCTCTCTCTCTCTCTCCTCTCTCTCTCTCTCTCTCTCTCTCTCTCTCTCTCTCTCTCTCTCTCTCTCTCTCTCTCTCTCTCTCTCTCCTCTCTCTCTCTCTCTCTCTCTCTCTCTCTCTCTCTCTCTCTCTCTCTCTCTCTCTCTCTCTCTCTCTCTTTCTCTCTCTCTCCTCTCTCTCTCTCCTCTCTCTCTCTCTCTCTCCCCCCCTCTCTCTCCCTCTCCCCCCTCTCTCTCCCCCCTCTCTCTCTCCTCTCTCTCTCCACTCTCTCTCTCTCCCTCTTTCACACACACACACACACACACACACACACACACACACACACACACACACACAGAGTAATGACGAAGTACCAAAGTGTCGCTTATCCCTTTGTAGTTTAGTTTGCTTCAGTTGTGGTTTATTTGTTGTTGTGTTGTGTTTTTTTTTTTTCCTTTATGTTCCATTCTAAATGCTTTGCACTATTTTTGTTCGTTCTGGTTTGTACAGTCAACTATGTCACTAGAACTTTACAGCTGATGACATTAAACATTTCTCTCTCTGTCTCTCTCTCTCTCTCTCTCTCTCTCTCTCTCTCTCTCTCTCTCTCTCTCTCTCTCCCTCCCCCCCCCTCTCTCTCTCTCTCTACCTCCCCCTTAACAACAACAACAACACATATGATGTGCACACACAAACACGCACACACACGCACACACACACACACACACACACACACACACACACACACACACACACACACACACACACACACACACACACACACACACACACACACACACGTGACTTTTGGAAAACCAGTACAAAACAAAACAATTAAAAGGAAAAAAAAACTCTTAGCTTTTCGGAAAAGGACATAACGTGTTAGAATTACTGGAAACATTTAGCTAGCTGGCAACAAACTGCAAATATTAGATAAAGGCTTTGGATGTATATGGAGGGAAAAAAAATCAAAAACAACAGGAATCTGGAGTTAGAATTTCTCGACAAGCCATCTTGAAATGAATCTCATCTCCATCATGAAATGAAATCGAACTCTAAAAACGCTCATGCTATCAATTTCATGGACACCATTTTCACTGGGTTCTATTTCGCCTCACTACTTCAATTTCAAGTTTATGACAGATGTATCAAATTCAAACTAATGAAAAAGAAGAAGAAGAAGAAGAAGAAGAACAAGAACAAGAACAAGAACAAGAACAAGAAGAAAAAAGAAAATCATAGCAAATTTCTGAGCCTAGCCACTTACCCATAATTTACAGATCTATAACAACAAAGGAAGTATGGTTGATTCCATGGTCGAAAACCCGCAAAAGTAGATCTTGACAGTTTTCCAGTGACAAATGTTGTAGTTCATCAGAAACATTTAAGTCTCATCGATGAAAAGGATACAACATGTTTGTGCCTGTGAGCGAAATGTTACGAATTTATAATTATTCTTTAAAAGAAAATACAAGGTGTTTAAAACCCGAGTGTAATATTACACGGAGTTGGTTTTGCCATCAGGAAAAAAAAAAACGGAGACAAAAAAACACAAAAAACCCAAGAACGCCTTGGCTTTGCTATTGTTACTTTTGATTTCCATAAAAAAATCACTGTTCCTGTGATCGATCCAAAACATTCTACAGTCTAAATCCCTTCTACCATCCCTTCACTCCCCCAGGCCCCCCACGCCCACCCCAAGACCTCCCCCCACCCCCTCCTCCCAGCCACCCCAACCAACAAAAGAAACAATCACACTGTTGGACAGAAGGCTGTGACACAACAGATGATTGATGAATATTACCATCCCAGTGAATAGACACATGTCTTTACTGATGGGTCCTCAGACGGAGCAGTAAAGAACGGAGGAACGGGAGTTTTCATAATAATAATGGATACTTGTATAGCACACGATCCAGAAATCTGCTCTAGGTGCTTTACAAAAACGCTTTGTTAACATAAAACATTACATCTATGTTACATACACACACCAAAATATGACTACACACACACACACACACACACACACACACACACACACTGCGTACATACATTTTAACAATACATGTGTATCTAACAGCTACCCTAACACATACGCACACATAGGCAGGCACAAACTTACATAAACGCACGCGCACACATTACACATTCATATACATGCATGTAGTTATGTACACATACATATGTATACATACATAGTCAAGCACAGCGAACGCAAAGGAAGTGGACCTGCCACAATTGAACTTATTGCTGAGGGAAAAAGGTGAGTTTTGAGACGAGATTTAAAAGATGCAAGGGAATCAGAATGACGGAGGTTATCAGGGAGCTTGTTCCACGTCTTTGGTGATTGAAAAAGAAAACGATCTGTGTCCATAGGTCTTACTTCTGACGTGAGGTATCCTGAGAAGTCGAGTATCAGAGGATGAACGGAGCAACACACAAATGGAAAACTCTCACAAGAAACATTTCCCACTGGACAAATCTCCTCCGACTACAGAGCAGAAACCAGCGCTCTCCTCCATGCAGCAAAAAAACCCTTGCTGAATCAGCCAGACCACCACTCAAGATTGTCTTCTGTGCTAGAAGCTCCGCAAAACAAAGTGTTCAACAGCAAGTGTTTATAAAAATTCTAAAAAAAGACCCTAAATGACCTCTCACAAGTGTCTACCATCAAACTGCAGTGGATTCCACCCCACTGCGGGATCACTGGGAATGAAAAAAAGCTGATGCTCTGTCAAGAGTGGGAAGCAAAGTGGAGCAGTTCAGTCACCCAGTGACGTACAGACAGGCAAAAACCATATATGTATTTGACTGTGCTTTCATAGCTGTGAAACTGCATGTTTGGTGCATATCTGTTATGCAAGGAGGAAGGTGGCAGAATGGTTAAGACGCTCAGCTGCCAATACAGAGAGTCCGTGAGGGTGTGGGTTCGAATCCCGCTCTCGCCCTTTCTCCTAAGTTTGACTGGAAAATCAAACTGAGCGTCTAGTCTTTCGGATGAGACGATAAACCGAGGTCCCGTGTGCAGCACGCACTTGGCGCACTGAAAAAGAACCCATGGCAACGAGAGTGTTGTCCTCTGGCGAAATTACATAAAATGAAATCCACTTTCATAGGTACACAAATATGTAAGCATGCACTCAAGGCCTGACTAAGCGCGTTGGGTTATGCTGCTGGTCAGGCATCTGCTCAACAGATGTGGTGTAGCGTGTATGGATTTGTCCGAACGCAGTGACGCCTCCTTGAGAAAGTGAAACTGAAACTGAAACTGTTATGCATGTGTGGGTGTATGTGTGAATGTGTGTGTTCATGTTTTATATTTATTTGCTTATTTATCACCATTGTTATTTATTTATTTATTTATTTTTTTTAATTATTTTATTATTATTATTATTATTATTATTATTATTATTATTATTATTATTATTATTATTATTATTATTATTGCTACTACCTTTTTCTATATTTTAATTATTATTTATGTATCTATTTATTTATTCATTTATGTAAGCTTATCTATTATTTATCCCCCTCCCCCCCTTTTTTTCTCAAGGCCTGACTAAGCGCGTTGGGTTACGCTGCTGGTCAGGAATCTGCTTAGCAGATGTGGTGTAGCGTGTATGGTTTTGTCCGAACGCAGTGACGCCTCCTTGAGCTACTGAAACTGAAACTGAAAAACCATCATCCACAGCCAGTACCGAAGGAAGAGAAGGCCGAACACTGACAAAGGGATAGATGCGATCCACCAACTCCAGCGACACCAGCAAATAATCCTCTTCAGACTTCGTACCGGCCACTGCAGGCTTTTTGAATCATCTGAGCCGAATAAAAATAGCTCACACTGATGAATGCCCATGTGGCACAGGTACACAAACCCCAGAACATATTCTCCTACACTGCCCCACTTATGAGGATCTACGACGCCTAGTTCTGGCCCGAGGGAGTAGAGCTACAGGCACAGCTTTGAGGTGACCGGACTGACCCGGAGAAATCCGTGGGCTTCGTCAGGGCGACGAAGCTTCAAGTCTGATGCACCCCAGTTTCACTTTCTCACTTTCTCAAGGAGGCGTCACTGCGTTCGGACAAATCCATACACGCTACACCACATCTGTTGAGCAGATGCCTGACCAGCAGCATAACCCAACGCGCTTAGTCAGGCCTTGAGTGCATGCTTACATATTTGTGTACCTATGAAAGTGGATTTCATTTTACGTAATTTCGCCAGAGGACAACACTCTCGTTGCCATGGGTTCTTTTTCAGTGCGCCAAGTGCGTGCTGCACACGGGACCTCGGTTTATCGTCTCATCCGAAAGACTAGACGCTCAGTTTGATTTTCCAGTCAAACTTAGGAGAAAGGGCGAGAGCGGGATTCGAACCCACACCCTCACGGACTCTCTGTATTGGCAGCTGAGCGTCTTAACCATTCTGCCACCTTCCTCCTTGATGCACCCCAACAATACTGAACGCTAAAGAAGGAGAAGAAGAAGGAGAAGATTGATTGATTGATTGATTGATTGAATCTTTAATGGGTAAAGAATTAGGCACAGTAAAGGCCTTTTTACAATTCTGCCCATTTAACGACACAAAACATAAAAAATTAAAGAACGACACAAAACATAAAAATAAAGAAATAAACTGAAATAAAATAAAATAATAAGAACGACGAATAAGAATAGGAACTTGAATAGTCTATTAAAAGTAACAAAGCGATGAAAACTTGAACAATTGGTACATTACATGTACATTCGTACACACACACACACACACACACACACACACACACACACACACACACACACACACACACACACACACACACACACACACACACACACACACACACACACAATTATAAAACAAGAAAACAAAGACATACGTACACATTCACGCCCACACACTCAAACACACACAAACACACACACGCACTTACTGTTCACACATACACATACATTCATTTTTTTTATTCATCATGGCATGGCAGCTAGTGGACTGAGTACAAGCAAGAATTTGCAAAAGACCGCTAGTAGGTTAATCAAATGTATCGAATAGAAATATCCTTATGTTAGTTTTAAAGAGAGATATGGCTGGAATTTGACGACATGTCTTTGGAAGCATGTTCCATTCTATGCTTCCATTAAATGAGAGACCCATCTTAAATAAATCAATTTCTCTTGAATAGTATGTCTCTAAAAGAGAAAGTAGGTGACAAGAAGGACTGGCTATTTATCTAACAAGTCAACACGCTCAGAACTGTGTCGCGATTTTAGTTTTTGACTAGATAAGTTCATTTTCCATTCGCGACTCAGGTCGACACCGAGAGGTATTGTTAAGAGGACTTTTTTTTTTTTTTTTTTTTTTTTAATTAAACATTGTAACATAGGTTGACAGGTGCAGCAAACATTCCAGATCGAAGGGAAATTTATTACCGCCACCCCTCCACACACACACACACACACACACACACACACACACACACACACACACACACACACACACACACACAAACACACACACACACACACACACACACACACACACACACACACACACACACACACACACACAAACAAACAAACCCTCCCATTGACCGAGTATGAAGTGAAAATATCTACTGTGGTGTTCTGTCACGAATCACGTCGTGTGGCAGGGAGCGTACAGTCTAAAAGAAGAAGACTGGCGTTGAGGAGTGTATTCCACGCAAAAGCTTGGCTGGGGAAAGAGGTTCTTATCTTTTTGAAAAAGAAGGGGAGGGGGCGCGGGATGGGGGTCGGGGGTTAGGGAGAGGGGGATGGGGGGGTGCGGGGGGGGGGGGGGAGACAAGAGGAGAAAAAAAAAAAAAGTGGGATGGGTTGGTTGGAGTTGGAAACTGTATTCTCCAGACAGCTGGGAATTCTGAGTGAGCAAAAAAAAAAAAAAAAAAAAAAAAGGAACGATCTGAGTTCAGCGCCAATAACTCCTCCTTCTCTTTTTTATTATCATTATTTATTCCCACTCGGCTCTGTGAAGGGCCGTCCAGGCGCTGCATGGGGAGGAACGGTCTGTTGCCCAGATTCCTCCAGGTCTGTCGGCTGTTTGTCAAAGCCTGGGGTCTCTGTAAAAGGTTGTTTATTACTTCTTCTTCTTCTTCTTCTTCTTCTTCTTCTTCTTCTTCTTCTTCTTCTTCTTCTTCTTCTTCTTCTTCTTCGTCCGTGGGCTGCAACTCCCACGTTCAATCGAATACATGTACACGAGTGGGCTTTTTTTACGTATAGGACCGTTTTTACCCCCGCCATGTAGGCAGACTTACTCCGTTTTCGGGGGTGTGCATGCTGGGTATGTTCATGTTTCCATAACCCACCCGAACGCTGACATGGATTGCAGGATCTTTAACGTGCGTATTTGATCTTCTGCTTGACGTATACACACGAAGGGGGTTCAGGCACTAAGCAGGTCTGCACAAATGTTGACCTGTGAGATCGGGGGAAAATATCCACCCTTTTACCCTCCTCCTCCTCCTTCTCCTCCTCCTTCTCCTTTCTTCTTCTCCTTCTCCTCCTCCTCCTCCTTCTCCTTCTCCTCAGCCTCCTTCTCCCCTTCTGCTCCTCCTCCTTCTCCTCCCCCTCCTCCTCCTCCTTCTTCTGCTCCTCCTCCTTCTTCTCCTCCTTCTCCTCTTCCTCTTTCTCCTCCCCCTCCTCCTCCTCCTTCTTCTGCTCCTCCTCCTCCTCCTTCTCCTCCGCCTCCTTCTCCTCTTCCTCCTCCTCCTTTTCTTCCTCCTTCTCCTTTCTTCTTCTCCGCCTCCTTCTCCTCCTCCTCCTCCTCCTTTTCTTCCTCCTCCTTCTCCTTTCTTCTTCTCCGCCTCCTTCTCCCCCTCCTCCTCCTCCTTTTCCTCCTCCTCCTTCTCCTTTCTTCTCCTCCTCCTCCTTCTCCTTTCTTCTCCTCCTCTTCCCTCTCCTTTTTCTCCTCCTCCTCCTCCTCCTCCTCCTCCTCCCACCTCTCCAACAGAAAACACAAAGAAACACAAACATTTTCTCCACCCATATCTTCTGTTCGCAAATACGTTTTTTTTTTTTTTTAATGTTTTTATTTCTCAGACACGCTGCTACAACAAGATGTCTGAATGACTTGGTCACAATGAACCAGCCTGGCATCAACTGCTATGGGTTTCCCAGGCTCTTTTCCTTCTGTCTGATAGTTGCCCATGACTTGTCCCACAGATCCCCCCCTGGGTCACTTAAACATCACGTCTGCGAGGGAGAGGGAGAGAGAGAGAGAGAGAGAGAGAGAGAGAGAGAGAGAGAGAGAGAGAGAGAGAGAGAGAGAGAGAGAGAGAGAGCGAGAAAGACAGATAGAGGCAGTGTGTGTGTGTGTATGTGTGTGTCTGTGTCTGTGTCTGTGTCTCTGTGTGTCTGTGAGAGAGAGAGAGAGAGAGAGAGAGAGAGAGAGAGTGAGAGAGACAGGGTAGAGAGCGAGAGACGGGGAGAGAGAGGGGGGAGAGAGAGGGAGAGAGAGACAGACAGAGAGAGAGTGTGTGTGTGTTTGTGAGAGAGGGAGAGAGAAAGGAGTGAGAGGGGGGAGAAAGAGAGAGTGGGGGAGAGAGAGAGAGAGAGAGAGAGAGAGAGAGAGAGAGAGAGAGAGAGAGAGAGAGAGAGAGAGAGACGAACACGGACACAAACACGAGAGAGAGAGGGGGGAGAGAGAGAGGGGGGGAGAGAGAGAACGGGAGAGTGAGAGAGAGAGAAAGAGAGAGAGAGGGGGAGGGAGGGAGAGAAAGAGAGTGAGAGAAAGAGAGAAAGAAAGAGAGAGAGGGGGAGAGAGAGAGATTTTTTTTTTTTTTTTATTCACTCGAAACGTGAACAGGCTGCCATAAAAAAGACAGGGGAGGACGCGATCCGCGTAGCATTTCTGAGCATGCGCTAAAAACGTTCCAACAATTTGAACAATCCGTGTTAACTGCCAGTGACACCAGCTGTTAAACAAATACGTTTGGGCAAGGGAAGAGCATGGCTGCCATGGCAAATACATGGTTAAAAGCTCAAACGAAAATCGGGCAAAAGCAGACTAGGGGAAGACTAACAGTTTCAGTTTCAGTTTCAGTAGCTCAAGGAGGCGTCACTGCGCTCGGACAAAACCATATACGCTACACCACATCTGCCAAGCAGATGCCTGACCAGCAGCGTAACCCAACGCACTTAGTCAGGCCTTGAGAGAAAAAAAAAGAAAAAAAAAGGGGGGGGGAATAAATAATAGATAAGCTTACATAAATAAATAAATAATAATTATAATATAGAAAAAGGTAGTAGTAATAATTATAAAAAAAAAAAATAAAAAATGACGCTAGTCATTCGGGTGGGACGATAAACCGTGGTCCCGTGTGCAGATTGAACGTTCGAAGACTAACATCAGACGATAACACAAAACAGGACTGTACACAGCAAACAAGACCAGATTCAGATTCTCAAGAGGGGGCGACAGTGCATTCGGATTATTAATTTTACAAACGCTACACCGCATCTGCTGGGCAGATGCCTGACCAGCAGCATAACCCAACGCGCTTAGTCA
>NC_134903.1:4968802-4971302 GCF_041734735.1 Babylonia areolata | reverse complement strand
AACGCTTTAGCCATTCGGCTATTGTGCTCGTCGGATGCGTTACGACAAGGCCAGCACGGAACGAATGCCACGATTAATCATGAATGACATGAAACAAGGTTTCGTTTCCACGACAGTAACTGTTCTTTGGGGACCTTGCGTAGCGCACAGTAACTGTCGATAACTGTCAATTCTACCACCACCACCACCACCTCCCCAACCACTACCACCACCACCAGCCCTCCACCCCCCACCCCTCCGCTACTCTCTCCCCAACCTCCCCCCCCTCCACCCATCACCACCACCACCCCGCACCCACAACGTTTAGAGTTTGCAAACCGTCCCCATAGTAACTCCCAGTGGGAATCTGAACACAGTTCAGGTTTTTTTTCCTACCCCCTCCCTCCCTCCCTCCTTCCCTCCCCACCCCTACCCCCTACTTCTCTCCTCCACCTCTCTCTCTGTCTCTGTCTCTGTCTCTGTCTGTCTCTCTCTCTCTCTCTCTCTCTCAGTCTTTCTATCTCTTTTGTTCTTTTTCTTTGTCTGTCCGTCTCTCTCTCTCTTTTTCTCTCACTCACTCACTGTCTGTCTGTCTGTCTGTCTCTCTTTCTTTTATCTTTTGAAACTCACTCACTCACTCACTGTGTGTGTGTGTGTGTGTGTGTGTGTGTGTGTGTGTGTGTGTGTTCCTCTATTTCTCTCAGTATTTCTCTGTGCTCTTTTCTCTCACTCACCCTGTCTGACTGTCTGTCTGTCTCTATCTCTATCTTTGTCTTCTTTTTTTTTTACTCACTCACTAAATCTCTCTCTCTCTCTCTCTCTCTCTCTCTCTCTCTCTCTCTCTCTCTCTCTCTCTCTCTCTGTGTCTCTCTCTGTCTCTGTGTCTCTCTTTCTCTTTCTCTCTCCCCCCATCTCTCCATCTCTCTGTCCTCTCTCTCTCCCTCCATCTATCTCTGCTCTCTCTCCCCCTCCCTCTCTCTCCCCCTCGCTCTCTGCTCTCTCTCCACCCTCCCTCTCTCTCCTCCTCTCTCTCTGCTCTCTCTCTCCCCCTCTCTCTCTGCTTTCTCTCTCTCCCTCCATCTCCCCGCCCCCACACACACACTCTCCCTCTCTCTCCCCCTCCCTCTCTCTCCCCTCTCTCTCTGCTCTCTCTCTCTCCCTCCATCTCCCCCCTCCCTGTTTCCCCCCCTCCCTCTCTCTCCCCCCTCTCTCTGCTCTCTCTCCTCTCTCCCCCCCTCCCTCTCTCTCCCCCCTCTCTCTCTCCCCCTCTCTCTCTGCTCTCTCTCTCTCCCTCCATCTCCCCCCTCTCTCTCTCCTCCTCTCCCCCCTCTCTCTCTCCCCTCCTCTCTCTGCTCTCTCTCTCTCCCCCTCCATCTCCCCCCATTCTCTCTCTCCTTCCCTCTCCCCCTCCCTCTCTCTCCCCCTCTCTCTCTCTGCTCTCTCTCTCTCTCTCCCTCCATCTCCCCCGCCCCGCCCCCCCCCTTCTCTCTCTCTCTCTCTCTCTCTCTCTCTCTCTCTCTTTCTCTCTCTCCCTCTCTTCTTCTCGTATATCAGCCTCCGTGCAAGGACCTGCTTTGCTCATTGACTTTTGGTGCCTGATTTGCATTGTAAAAAAACAGGTTGTGGGTTCAGATCCCACGTGGGTCAGTTCCAGACCTGGCCTTGGGCCCTGTCACTGCCTGTCACAATGGGTAGTCTTTGTGATGGCCATTAAGGCTTGGAAAGAAAGGTTCTGGTGTTGTTGTTTGTTTTTTTTTTGTCTGGTTGTTTTTTTGTTTGTTTTTTGTTTTTGTTGTTGTTGTTTTTGGTTTTGTTTTGTTGTTTTTTTCTTGTTGTTTTTTTGTTTTGTGTGTGTGTGTGTGTGTGTGTATGTGTGTGTGTGTGTGTGTGTGTGTGTGTGTGTGTGTGTGTGTGTGTGTGTGTGTGTGTGTGTGTGTGTTTTGGGTTTGTTTTTTTTATTTATTTATTTATTTGTTGTTGTTGTTTTTTTTCTCTCTCTTCTTCTTCTGGTTGTGCCGAGATGGTCGTGTTTTTTTTGTTTTCTTCTGATTCATTATTATAAAAGAAAGAAAGAAAGAATATATATATATATATATATATATATATATATATATATATATATATATATATATATATATATATATATATATGAACAGATTGATAATGAATGAATGTATTTTATTAGTTAACAAAAAAATAAAAATAAAAAAAAGAAAGAAAGAAAAAAACAAAGAAAGAAAGAAAAAAGATAGATAATGAATGAATGTATTTCAATAGTTAACACAATTGATTAAATTGATTACATAAATTCAAATGACAAGTAAAAAAAAAAAAATAAAAAAAAAAAAAATAAAAATAATAATAATAATAATAATTTCTCTACTCGGATCTGCCTGCTGGCCAGCTGTACCGTCTAAGATATGACGAATTTCAATCATGAAAAATCTATCCCCTCTCTCTCTCTCTCTCTCTCTCTCTCTCTCTCTCAACTCATTCCCTTTGTATGTGTAAGTATTATGAA
>NC_134903.1:4961302-4966302 GCF_041734735.1 Babylonia areolata | reverse complement strand
AAAAATAAAAAAATAAAAATGGTAACACGGTTGCTTTCATTTGGTCTTAAAGTGCAGATTAAATAGAAAGACAAAAGTTAGCACGCAGGTTGCACATACGCAAAGTTCGTGAGAAAATACGATTGAAAGAAAAAATGTATTTCAGTTACAGGGAGAAAAAAAACCCGCATTTTTCGAACGACTGATGTAAACTATGTATTCATAAGTTTATACAGTGTAAGTGAAAGAAAAGAATCGTTTCTTCAAATCGGTCTGTGAAAACAGACCCGAAAGTTAATATGAAGAGAAATGTTCCCTCAGAGAGAAAGAATGATACTGGAGACAGTATGCAGTGCATTTTTCCCAGTGAATATACAGGGCGTCCCCAAAGCCTCAAAAGTCTGGAATCATGACAAGAATGAATGTTAAAAAAAAAAAATTATTGACAATATTCTGATAGAACGTGTTCAAAATGACACCCCCCCACCACTCCCCCCTGTTATATATATATATATATATTTTTTTTTTTTTTTTTTTTTTTTTTTTTTTTTTTTGTTTCGTTACACGACCAACATCAACTCGAGGATGACTCTGTCGTGGTTGATGCAAGCTGGGTATTTTCGTGTCTCCATTATAATAACCTCCATGTGGAGTGATGGCCTAGAGGTAACGCGTCCGCCTAGGAAGCGTGATAATCTGAGTGCGCCGATATTTTCTCCCCCTCCACTAGACCTTGAGTGGTGGTCTGGACGCTTAGTCATTCGGATGAGACGATAAACCGAGGCCCCGTGTGTAGCATGCACTTAGCGCACGTAAAAGAACCCTGGCAAAATTATGTAGAAAAATCCACTTCGATGGGAAAAACACGCAAAAAAACAAAAAACAAAACAAAACAAAAAAAACAAAAAAACAAAAACACCTAAAATGCGTGGCGCTGTAGTGACACGCTCTCCCTGGGGAGACCAGCCCAAATTTCACACAGAGAAATATGTTTAAAGTTTAAAGCAAATTAACTCCACTAGCATTACAGAGTAATTTCCCTTTTTTACTATCTGCACCAAAACGTTTGCAAAATAAATAAAACTCCCATGCTTAGCAAAAGAAGTTCCTGTTTGAACAAAAAATGATAATAATGACTGCTCTAGCTGTTGGGTCAGAATATCAAATCAAAGTGCCAAGTTTAGAGAATACAAAAAAATATAAATATAACAGTAAATGCAGTTTGCATATAATTAGGCTTCATTCTTTTTTTTTCTTTTTTTTTGTGCCCATCCCAGAGGCGCAGTATTGTTTTAAACAAAATGACTGGAAAGAACTGAATGTTTCCTATTTTTATGCCAAATTTGGTGTCAACTGACAAAGTAGTTGCAGAGAAAATGTCAATGTTAAAGTTTACCACGGACACACAGACACACACACACACACACACAGACAACCGAACACCGGGTTAAAACATAGACTCACTTTGTTTACACAAGTGAGTCAAAAAACAGCAAAGCTGATCTCTGGCACAACTCAGGACAAGGGGCGTGTAATTCTGCCCGTTATATATATATATATATATATATATATATATATATATATATATATATATATTTACATTATCCCTAGAGTCCCACCCCCCATCCAAACCCCTAATGCCCAATGCCCCCCCTCTCCCTCTCACCCGCGCCCCTGCCCCCCACTGCATTCGTACTTCCTGTTCCTGCCCCAACTGTCAGCGAACATTTCGTGCGCAGATTGGACTATTCAGCCATCTGCGCACTCACAGATAGATTCATGAGCATCCTTCCCCCCCACCCCACCACCACCCTCCCCCCATCCCCCCATCCCCCATCTGGATGACAACGATGGTCATCATCGATCTCGATGGACACACCACCACCACCACCACCTGCCACATAGCGAGGTGGCATTCTGGGAGTTTGGGGGAGTGCAGAGTTATCCCCTGTGGACTCAGTCATAACTCTGTTCCGTGCGTCAGCTAGCATTCGCTTTTCCCTGCTAGTAACTGCTGCTGTAGACTCGTCATTCAGAGAGAGAGAGAGAGAGTGAGGGGGAGGGAGACAGGGAGAGAAAGGGGGTGCGGGAGGATTAGAGAGAGACAGGGAGAGAGAGAGCGGAGAGGGAGAGAAAGAGAGGGAAGGAGAGAGAGGGGGCGGGGAGGGGGGTAGAGAGAGACAGGGAGAGAGAGAGAAGGGGAGAGAGGGAGAGAGACAGGGAGGTAGAGAGAGAGAGAGAGACAGACAGACAGACAGACAGACAGAGAGTTTGATTCGGGTAGTTTATTCAGATGTAGGCCATGGCTAATTATCCACACGGGTTTGTGAACATGCAGAACTTATCATTTATAACTTAAACAATTCTCATCTTATCTTAATTAATATGCTATACTGAAATACATGCAATATGAACAGTGGGTTATGGAAACAAGAACCACACCCAGCATGCAGACCTCCGAAAACGGAGCACGGTTACCTACATGGCGGGGGGTAAAAACAGTCATACACGTAAAAGCCCACTCCTGTACATACGAGTGAACGTGGGAGTTGCAGCCCACGAACGAAGAAGAACAAGAAGAAGATATCGATCAACTAAGAAAGAAAACGTTATGACTAAAGAATGAAGCAGGGGTAAAGAGGGAGAGAGACAGACAGACAGTCGGACAGACAGACAGTCGGACAGACAGACAGTCGGCTCTACCCAGGTAGGCAGCCTGTTGTACAAAATGACCACAGCTTCAGTTTCAGTTTCAGTACCTCAAGGAGGCGTCAATGCGTTCGGACAAATCCATATACGCTACACCACATCTGCCAAGCAGATGCCTGACCAGCAGCGTAACCCAACGCGCTTAGTCAGACCTTGAAAAAAAAAAAAAAAAAAAGGAATAATAGATAAATACATTAAAAAACAAACAAACAAACAAATTTTAAATGTATAAGGCGCAAAAACGTGATGAAGTCAACTATAAGCGTACATAAATAAATAGATAAATAAATAAATAAATAAATAAATAATTGTATAAAAAAGTAATAATAATAATAATAATAATAATAATAATAATAATAATAATAATAACAATAATAATAATAATAATAATAATAATAATAATAATAATGATAATAAATAAATAAATAAATAAATAAATAAATAAATGACCTCGAGTTTGTAAAGTGCTAAAAGTTTAGTCTCCGACCGAGCATAGGCACAATATAAGTATCCATATCATCAATGAGATACACAGAGAGAGAGAGTGAGAATGAGAAAGAGAGATGTGTACATAGACAATTGAAGGAATATCTAGAACATGATATGTTTACGTAGTAGAAGACGTCATGTAAGGGTCAGAAAGATGACGTAAAAAAATAACATTACGTCACCTGTTACCAGTATTGTCCGTGACCCGGCAGCGAAAATTCAGATTTTTTTTTTGTTTTACACACACACACACACACACACACACACACACACATATATATATATATATATATATATATATATATATATATATATATATATATATATATATATATATCCATACATTTCTCCCCTCTCTCTCCTTCCTCTCTCTCTCCCTCCCTCCTTCTCTCTCTATCCTTCCTTCCCTCTCTCTCTCTCATTCTCTCTCTCTCTCTCTCTCTCTCTCTCTCTCTCTCTCTCTCTCTCTTTCCAATCTTTCTCTCTCTCTCTCTCTCTCTCTCTCTTTATTTGTCTCTCACACTTCACTCCCTCCATCTTTCCATCTTTCTTCCCTCCATCCAACCCCCACAACCCCCATTAATTTTCTCCTTCTCTCCCCCCCCCCTACCCTGCACACAAAACGACAAAAACAGAGACAACTATATTAACAAAACCATTATATTCTCATGGACATTAAGACTGGGGAAAAAAAAAAAAAAAAAAAAAAATATATATATATATATATATATATATATATATATATATATATATATATATTTGTTTCAGTTGGTTTTATTTTGTTTCAGTTGGTTTTACTTTATATATATATATATATATATATATATATATATATATATATATATATAAAGTAAAACGAACTGAAACAAAAATCGGATATATATATATATATTTTTTTTTTTATAGTCTCCTGACCGATAAATCGGCAGACATTCGCACAAAGCCAATCAATAAGAACAGTTTACACTCTTCACACACACAAACAAAGCTGAGGTAGAAAGTTGACGACGCTTCCCGCCTTAAGGCGACGCTACACTCACTACAAAAGAGGTTAAAATCTCACCGTCTTCCCTCCTCTCCAGACGTCGGCAATAATATGTACCCAGCTCTGAAATACCCTCCGGGACAATTTTCTTTTTTTTTTCCTTCCCCCCCCCCCCCCCCCCCCCCCCCCCCTGGCGAGACGATGTCACAGTCGGGTAACTTCCTCCCCCATGATGTGTATATCTAAAAGCTTCTCCCAGCCCCTGCCCCCTCCCCCCCCCGTCCACCCCTCCCCCCCCGTACCCCCCGCCCCTTTCCACTGCATTTACCGACCTTAGTTTTTTCTCCAGGAGCAGGCGAGTGTTGGGTTGTTGTTTTTTTGCCAGAGGCAGCACAACTACTGCCACACCACGGAACCGTCCCCACAGCTTTTGTTGTCATCGATTCCACAAACATGGCCACGTATGGCCGCCGACAAGAGTGTCTTCTTCGTTACAAGTGGGAAAGAAGATTCATTGTGGGTGGGTGAATGGGTGAGTGTTGGGGGGGGGGGTAGGGGTGGGAGGGCGGGAGGGGGTTGGTCTTTGAGATGAGAAGCGAAAACGCGTTGGGGAGTGAGAGAGAGAGAGAGAGGGGGAGAGAGAGAGAGAGAGGAGGAGGAAATGAGGGAGAGAGCGGGAATAAAGAGGGAAGGGAGAGAGGGGGGGGGGGGACCTGAGAGATGTATACGGAGACAGAGGGATTAGAGAAGAGGGCGACAGACACACACACACACACACACACACACACACACACACACACAGTGACAGAGAGAGAGAGACAGACAGACAGACAGACAG
>NC_134903.1:4946302-4953802 GCF_041734735.1 Babylonia areolata | reverse complement strand
CCATCCACCCATCCACCCCTCCACCCATCCACCCCTCCACCCATCCCTCCATCCATCCACCCCTCCATCCATCCATCCATCCACCCCTCCATCCATCCATCCATCCACCTCTCCATCCATCCACCCATTCATCCGTCCAGTGATGTTGTCTGCCCGCTTCTTTCGCCGTCTGCCTCGTCTCCTTAAAAAATTACCCCCTCTGCACTGTTCCCTGAAGAATGTGTCCTGTCCCATGCAGTGCAGTGCATGCACCAAATAGTCAGCACCAAATCCTGGAACCTGCAGAATTTTTAGGGGACATGATCACTGCTCTGGAGACCAATATCCTGGTCTGTGGTGCTGGTGCCACTTTATGGAACTACCCACCGATCTGTCCAGTTCAACTCGGGAGATACAGGTTTCCCGTATCCAAAACATTCTGGAAGCGCTTTCGTACAAACAGGAACAAAATTCCTCCTCCTCCTCCTCCTCCTCCTCCTCCTCCTTCTTCTTCTTCTTCTTCTTCTTCTTCTTCTTCTTCTTCTTCTTCTTCTTCTTCTTCTTCTTCTTCTTCTCTTCTTCTTTTTTGAATAGCGGTAGTCGTCATCGTCATCGTCGTCGTACTAGTAGTAGTAGCATTAGCAGTAGTAACAGCAGCAGCAGAAGCAGCAGCAGCAGCAGCAGTAGTAGTCGTAGAATATTTGATTGTTTATTGTTCTTTTCTTTTCTGTTTTTTTTTTCTGTTTTGCAAAATGACATGCATTATGTTCATCGATTACGCGCATCCTTAGATGTTTATGCTGGTGGCATAAATGAATAGATAAATGGATAAATAAATAAATAGATAAATAGGTAAAGAAAGAAAGAAGGAGATAAGGAAAGGAGAGAAAGAAAGAAAGAAAGAAAAGAAAGAAACAAAGAAAAAATAGAGAAAGAAAAAGAAAGAAAGAAAGAAAAAGAAAAAAAAAAGGAAAGAAATAGAAAGAAAGAAGAGAAAGAAAGAAAGTAAGAAAGAAAGACAAAAAGAGAAAGAAAGAAAGATAGAAAGAAAGAAAGAAAGAAAGAAGAAAAGAAAGCGAAAGAAAGAAAGAAAGAAAAGACAGAAAAAAAGAAAGAAGATAAAAAGAAAGAAAGAAAATAATTAAACAAAGAAAAGAGAAATAAACAAACAAACAAACAAGGACACAAACAAACAAGCAAGGAAATAAACAAACAAACAATGAAACAAACAAACAAACAAGGAAATAAACAAACAAGGAAACAAACAAACAAGGAAACAAACAAACAAACAAGGAAACAAACAAACAAACAAGGAAACAAACAAACAAGGAAACAAACAAACAAGGAAACAAACAAACAAACAATGAAACAAGCAAACAAACAAGGAAACAAACAAACAAACAAGGAAATAAACAAACAAGGAAACAAACAAACAAGGAAACAAACAAACAAACAAGGAAACAAACAAACAAACAATGAAACAAGCAAACAAACAAGTAAACAAACAAACAAACAAGGAAATAAACAAACAAACAATGAAATAAACAAACAAAGAATGAAACAAACAAGGAAACAAACAAACAAACAAGGAAATAAACAAACAAACAATGAAATAAACAAACAAACAATGAAACAAACAAACAAACAAGGAAATAAACAAACAAGGAAACAAACAAATAAGGAAACAAACAAACAAACAAAGAACGACAACACTCGCAGCACCGCACTCTATTAAAAAGAAAAAAGAAAAAGAAAAAAAAAAAAGCCGACCCTCTGGCGCATTACAAAGGCAAGGGCGCGTAATTCTGCACCGTTATATCCCTAGAGTTGCCCCCCCCCCTCCTCCCTCCTCCCCCCTTTTCTCACGTACTTCCCGTTCCTGCCAACCAACCATCCAGGTGGCGTTCTGGGAGTTTGGGGATGACAGGATTATCCCCCTTGTGGAATGAAACCTCTTGCACTGTGCGTGAACTGACAACAATCACCTTTCTCTGTCACACAGAGAGAGAGGGAGAGAGAGGGGAGGAGGGGGAAGAAAGAGAGATACAGAAGAGGAGAGAGAGAGAGAGGGAAGGAGGGGGGAAGAAAGACACAGAGAGAGAGAGAAGAGGAGATAGAGAGGGGGAGAGATAGAGAGGGGGAGAGATAGAGAGGGGGAGAGAGAGGGGGAGAGAGAGAGAGGGGAGAGAGAAAGGGTGTGTGAGAGAGAGGGGGGAGAGAGAGAGAGAGAGAGAGAGAGATAGAGAGAGAGACACAGAGAGAGAGAGAGAGGCAGAGAGAGATAAGGGGAGAGAGGGAGAGATAGGGGGGAGGGAGGGGGTGAGACTTGCCTGACTGTCTGTCTGTCTGTCCGTCTCTCTCTCTGTCTGTCTGTGTGTGTCTCTGTGTCGGTCTCTGTCTATCTGTCTGTCGGCCTGTCTGTCATCAATTTCTCTCCCATAATATACCCAAGATGTGTGACGGGGGGAGGAGGGGAGGGGGGGAGGTGGGGAGGGGGGAGGGGGGGGATAAAAGTCATAAAAGCTCTTGGATTATACTTACACACCACCTTTGTTTAGAAGATGGAATATGAGATGAAAACGAAAAAAGGTCTTAGGAGGGGTGGTGGTGGTGGTGGTGGTGGTGTCTGTCTATGTGTGTGTGTGTGTGTGTGTGTGTGTGTGTGTGTGTGTGTGTGTGTGTGTGTGTGTGTGTGTGTGTGTGTGTGTGTGTGTGTGTGTGTGTGTGTGTGTGTGTGTGTGTGTGTGTGTGTGTGTGTGTGTGTGTCGGGGTGGTGGTGGTGTAGGGGGATGGGGGGGGTATGATAAATTCATAGGGAGCAGATGTGTAGTTAGGAAAAATGGAAGTGTAAAAAAAAAAAAAAAAAAAAAAAAGAAGAAAAAAAAAAAGGGATAGTCATGCCATACAAAAAGTGTTTCCAGTTCAGTGGTGCAAGTATAGTCTCAGATTCCCCCTCCCTCCCTCCCCCCTCCACCCCACCCTCCACCCCCCCCCCCCCACCCCCCCCACCCCCCCCACCCCTCCACCCCACGCCCCTCCCGTGAGAACGACGATGAATTCAGCTATCATCTGTATTCACGACGTTCAGCCCGCTCCGGATGGTCTTATTATGACAGACTACACAATACGTACTATGATCAATAGAATGTACGCGGGCATATAAGTAGATCCACCGGGCAATAGAGCATTTCACATAAACTGTAGACATAGGTAAAAATCGTATCAACATTCTTTCATGGAATATCAAAGGTTTCATAGAAACAATAGATGGTATTCGCGTGAATAAACTGAAAGACTACCAATTCATCAACACATTACAGTCATATGATATTGTATTCTTGGAAGAAACTCACTTAAATTATGAAAGCACAAAGGAAATATTTATTCCAAATTTTGCTCCAGAGAGCTTAAATTTACATTACGCCAACAACTAAGAAATAGATATGTACAAATCTGGAAACAGAGAAACACTGAATACAACAGATTAGACTTCTACAACAAAATCAAAAGAAACGATTATCAAATTGAGAATTATCTAACTGATAAAATCGATCCTGCTCACAAACAAGCTCTTTGTCAACTCAGAAAAAGCGCACATTATTTAGATATCGAACAAGGAAGATATGCAAACATTCCCAGAGAAGAGAGGTTATGTGATATATGTGAAGTTGTTGAAGATGAAATACATTTCTTAGATACGTGTATCTTATTTCATAATTTGCGAAACCATCTAATCACAACTGTACAGCAGTATGATCATCAGTCAAATGTGATCTCTAGAAAAATACAAAACAATATCCTAAAACCAAGTGATTTATTCACCTGCGATGACTGTCAAAAAAACACTCGCCAACTATGTATTTCAGTGCATACGTATTAGATGACCGTTTATTTCTTTGTTCCCTTTGTTCTTTATTGTGACTATTAATACTTCGGAATTGTGTAACAATAAATTAAGTCAAGTCAAGTCAAGTCAAGTCACACACACACACACACACACACACACACACACACACACACACACACACACACACACACACACACACACACACACACACACACACACACACACACTTCATCTGTGTGATACACAGATTCACCCCCAGCAACAACTTGGAATTTTCGTAGTATATAAACCGGAGTTTCCAACAACAACAACAACAAAAAAAACAACGTCTGACGATGCCAAGGTCACAGCCCCCTCCACCACCCTGCCTTTCCTCCCTCCTCCACCACTATCTCCTCCACCACCCTCCCCTCCACACACACACACACACACACACACACACACACACACACACACACACACACACACACACACACACACATTGTCCGCTCCATAGCCATCTTTATGTCCATCTTTATGTCTTCCCAGCAACATCCGTCCTTGTGTGTTGTAAATATGAACAGGGTAACGAGTGGGGAATGCTACTTGTAGGTGATGTGTGTGTGTGTGTGTGTGTGTGTGTGTGTGTGTGTGTGTGTGTGTGTGTGTGTGTGTGTGTGTGTGTGTGTGTGTGTGTGTGTGTGTGCGCGCGCGCGCGCGCGCGTGTGTGCGTGAACGTGTTTGTGCTTGCGTCCCAATGTGTGTGTTTTTGTGTATCTCTCTCTCTCTCTCTCTCTCTCTCTCTCTCTCTCTCTCTCTCTCTCTCTCTCTCTCTCTCTCTGTGTGTGTTTGCGTGTGTGTGTGTGTGTGTGTGTGTGTGTGTGTGTGTGTGTGTGTGTGTGTGTGTGTGTGTGTGTGTGTGTGTGTGTGTGTGTGTGTGTGAGAGAGAGAGAGAGAGAGAGAGAGAGAGAGAGAGAGACAGACAGACAGACAGACAGAATGAATGTATGAGTTCTCGCGCGCGTGTGTGTGTGTGTCTGTCTGTTCGTCTGTCTGCCTATCTGCCTGTCTGACTGCCTGCCTGTCTGTCTGTCTATGTATCTGTCTATCTCTCCGCATCACTCTTCTCGTAAATGGCTGGACCAATTTTGAGGCAGCTTGGATCTACTGCTGCAGTGTTTCCATGGCAAGTTTACAGGGCAATATCCCCGGCCTTTAACCCTGTGTCAAGGTCCTCAGATAAACATTGTCACCACCACCCCCGCGCTCCCCCCCCCCTTCCCTCCCCCCCCCCCCCCACCCCCCCCCGGCCCCACGCACACACACACTCTCTCTCTCACCCGCTGTGTGTGTGACTCTCCCCCCCTCCATCCAGATGCCTGAAAACCAACATGCCATGATTCTAACCGACTCAATGAACGTCATACAGAAAATTGAAAATGGAATGGGAAGCCCAGAGTGGCATAAGGCAATGCGCAACTTTCAGACTGAAAAGTGTTCATGGTCATACTGCCCGGGACATGCAGGTGTTAAGGGAAATGAGCGAGCTGACAGACTTGCTGGTAACGCGACAACGAGTGGCCTACATCTAGGAAAATCGGAAATCTTCAGAAAAGTCAAAGAATATCAAAAAGAACAGGAACAAGGCCATCACACCATCGGTCGCCTCAAAGAAATAAAGGCAGAGAGAGAGGGAGCGGCCGTAAGTCTAGCATGAAAGGTAGAGCACGATGCTTTGCAAATCAAACAAATATCGGCATCATTTTCAAACCAACATTACGCAAATTTCTTCAAAACGGAACAGAGTCTCTGTGGGCCTTTCCAAATACAATAGACTGAGCAACACACTAGACGCCACTTTCTTGACATCAGAGATCTTTTCCCATCCCTCTTGCGGCCAATCAGTGGCAGCCTCTGTGCGTGTTTGTATGTGTGTGTTTGTGTGTATGTGTGGGTCTGTGTGTTTGAGTGCATTTGTGCATGCGCGAGGGTGTAAGTGTACACAAGTGTCAGGAGAGTTCTGTGCACATGCGTATGTGTGTGTGTGGGGGGGGGGGAGTGGGGGGAGGGGGTAAAGGGGGGGGGGTAGATGATGAGATATATGTGTGTATGCATGCCTACACTGTGGGAGCAACGGAATATTGGAACGTGCAGGTGTGCATATATATATATATATATATATATATATATATATATATATATATATATATATATATATATATATATATATATATATATATATATGTATATGTGTGTGTGTGTGTGTGTGTGTGTGTGTGTGTGTGTGTGTGTGTGTGTGTAGGGGGTTGGGGATGGGGGATATGGGCGTATGTGTGTGTGCTTGTACAAGTAAGGGTTCATCTGTATGTGTATGTGTGTGTGTGTGTGTGGCATGGAAGCTGCGATACGTAGCCTAGAAATGAGTATGTGGAGGAGGGGGGTAGAGGAGGTGCAGGGTAATGTGTGTGTGTGTGTGTGTGTGTGTGTGTGTGTGTGTGTGTGTGTGTGTGTGTGTGTGTTGGGGCTCATGTACGTTTATGTGTATTTGACTGTCCTTTCTGTCTGTGAAACTGCATGTTTGGTGCATATCTGTTTTGCATATGTGGGTGTAATGTGAATGTGTGTCTCCATGTTTTACATTCATTTGCTTATTTATCATAATTGTTGTCTTTTTTATTTATTTATTTTTATTATTATTATTATGATTAATATTATTATTATTATTATTGTTATTATAATTATTACTTCTTTTTTTCTCAAGGCCTGACTAAGCGCGTTGAGTTACGCTGCTGGTCAGGCATCTGATGTGGCGTAGCGTATATGGATTTGTCCGAACGCAGTGACGCCTCCTTGAGCTACTGAAACTGAAACTGAAACTCCCCCTCTCTCTCCCTCGCTGTGTGTGTCTCTCTCTCTCTCTCTCTCTCTCTCTCTCTCTCTCTCTCTCTCTCTCTCTCTCTCTCTCTCTCTCGCTGTTTGTCTCTCTCTCTCTGTGTCTCTCTCTCACTCTCTCGCTGTTTCTCTCTCTCTCGCTCTCTCTCTATCCGGCTCTCTCTCTCTCTCTCTCTCTCTCTCTCTCTCTCTCTCTCTCTCCCTTTCTCTCTCATCTCTCTCTCTCGCTGTTTGTCTCTCTCTCTCTCTGTCTCTCTCTCACATTCTCGCTGTTTCTCTCAGCCAAGGCTGCAGCACTAAGAGCCAGTGCAATTTTGCCTCCTAGTTTGAGAGTCATAGTCCTTCACAAAAGACTAAGCTGTAAATGGTTTCCCATTGACTGGAAAAATCATTGTTGTTGGCCCAAATGTAAAGTGGAGTGATGGCCGAGAGGTAACGCGTCCGCCTAGGAAGCGAGATAATCTGAGGGCGCTGGTTCGAATCACGGTTCAGCCGCCGATATTTTCTCCCCCTCCACTAGACCTTGAGTAGTGGTCTGGACTCTAGTCATTCGGATGAGACGATAAACCAAGGTCCCGTGTGCAGCATGCGCTTAGCGCACGTAAAAGAACCCACGGCAACAAAAGGGTTGTTCCTGGCAAAATTGTGTAGAAAAAAAAATCCACTTTGATAGGAAAAACAAATAAAACTGCACGCAGGAAAAAAATACAAAAAAAAAAAAGGGTGGCGTTGTAATATAGCGACGCGCTCTACCTGGGGAGAGCAGCCCGAATTTCACACAAAGGAATCTGGTGTTATAAAAA
>NC_134903.1:4940847-4943347 GCF_041734735.1 Babylonia areolata | reverse complement strand
GAGAATTGGTTTCTTTTAAAACGAAAGCCAAAAGATTAATCCCAGATCAGGTGATATACGATTGCACGCACGCACGCACGCACACGCTCTCTCTCTCTCTCTCTCTCTCTCTCTCTCTCTCTCTCTCTCTCTCTCTCTCTCTCTCTCATGTGTCAAACAGGAAGGAATCACAAGAAAATGAGATACACTTTGTTCTTTGCTGTCCAGTTTTAAGGAACATTCGAGAGGAGTTTATTCAGCCTAAATATTATAGTAAACCTACGTTGTTTAAATTGAACTTATTGATGTCATCTACTTCCCCTGAAGTTGTTCGCAAATTTTCACTATTTCTATACAAAGCTTTCAAATTCAGAGAAATGGCTACTTCGTGAAAATGCTGTATGTATTCTTTTGTTTGTTTGTTTTGTTGTTGTTTTTTTTTTGTTTGTTTTTTTCTTTTATTGTCCTACACATTGAACTGTAATGCTGGTATATTTTTGTTTGACTGTGTTTATTGATGCTCACAGTGTCGTGATGTATTGTTTGTAAAATAATGTTCACATTCCCCTTCATAAGGGGCCTAGGCCTATACATGAATAAACCATCTTGAATCTTGAATCTTGAATCTCTCTCTCTCTCTCTCTCTCTCTCTCTCTCTCTCTCACACACACACACACACACACACACACACACACACACGTGTACACACACACACACACACACACACACACACACACACACACACACACACACACACACACACACACACACACACACACACACACACACAGATAACGGCCGTGAAGTCACAAACGAGGAACAAAGACAGACAAAAAGGAAAAAAGAAAGAAAAAAAAAACTAAAAAAAAACCCCACACTCAACGCAAATCAATTGAATTAATCAGTTGAATAAAAAAAACAACACACACTCACACACACACACACACACACACACACACACACACACACACACGCACGCACACACACGCACGCACGCACGCACGTGCACAGAGCTCTCCTAACACATGTGTACACTTACACACTCGCGCACGCACACACGCACACAAACACACAGACAGGCACACACGCGTGCGTGCGCACACACCCACCCCCCACCACCCACACACAAACACAGGCTGCCACTGATTTGCCGCAAGAGGGGTGGGAAAAGATCTCTGATGCCAGGAAACGTGGGGTCTGTGAGGAAGATGATGAAGATGTCACACTCAAGTAACTTCTTCTCTGTCGTGTAGTGTGGTGTGTGTGTGTGTGTATCCCTCTCTCTCTCTCAAAGCAAACCAGACCCCCCCCCCCCCCCCTCACCGCCCCCCTCGACGCCCCACCCCCACCCCCACCCCAATCCACTTGTGTTTGCCAACCTTTCTCCAGGCAGCCCCCCCCCCCCACACACACACACACCCCGAGCAGACACAGTGAGTGTTTGTTTTGCCAGAGGCACACACACACACACACACACACACACACACACACACACACACACACACACACACACACAAACACACACACACACACACACACACACACACACACACACACAGAGCAGCAGCCACACCGTGAACCAGAAGAAGCATCTATCATCGATTCCACAAACATGCCATTGATACATCCCCCTCCCCCCCCCCCCTTCCCTCCCCCCCCTAACCTCCCAGGTATGGTCAGTCTCCTTCAGGGGGTGTTCTTTTCTCACCAGTTCTGGAGCATGTCTCCCTTGGTCTTCCTAATACTCTCTCTCTCTCTCTCTCTCTCTCTCTCTCTCTCTCCCCCTCTCTCTCTCCCTCTTTCTCCCACCCTCTCTCCCCCTCTTTTTCTCACTCCACCCCCCCTCTCTCTCTCCTCTCTCTCTCACTCCCTCCCACCTCTCTCTCTATCTCTCCCTCTTTTTCTCTCCCCCTCTCTCTCTATCTCTCCCTCTTTTTCTCTCCCCCCCTCTCTCTCTCTCTCTCCCTCTCTCTCCCCCTCTCTCTCCTTTCTCCCCCCTCTCTCTTCCTCTCTCTCCCTCTTTTTCTCACTCCACCCCCCTCTCTCCCTCTCTCTCCCTCCCTCCTCTCTCTCTCCCCCCTCTCTCTCTCTCCCTCTTTCTCTCTCCCATCTCTCTCACCCTTCTCTCTCTTTCTCTCCCTCTTTTTCTCACTCCACCCCCCTCTCTCTCCCTCTCTCTCTCTCTCACTCCACCCTCTCTCTCTCCTCTCTCTCTCTCCCTCCCTCACCCCCCCTCTCTCTCTCCCCTCTTTTTCTCTCCCTCTCTCTCTCACTCCACCCCCTCTCTCTCTCTCCCTCTCTCTCTCTCTCTCTCTCTCTCTCTCTCTCTCTCTCTCTATATATATATATATATATATATATATATATATGTATATATCTGCTGTCTCAACAAAGGTCTCAAACAGTACCTGATGGCATTCTAAAGACGTGTCTTGCTCACACATATTATATATAGTGAACAGTTTTGATTACGTTCATTTTTTTCACATCGTCTCACATACAGTTTCTTCTTCTTCTTTTT
>NC_134903.1:4925847-4928347 GCF_041734735.1 Babylonia areolata | reverse complement strand
GAGGGAGGGAGGGAGGGAGAGAGTGTGTGTGTGTGTGTGTGTGTATGTGTGTGTGTGTGTAGAAAGAGAGAGAGAGAGAGAAATAGAGAGAGAGGGGGAGGAAGGAGGGAAGGAGAGAAAGACTGGGGCGGGGGGGGGGGTGTGTGTTTTTGTTGTTATTGTTGCTGCTGTTGCTGTTGTTTAATTCTTATCATTATTTATTTATTTATCTATTTATTTATTTATTCATTTATTTATTTATTCATTTATTTCCTTTTTTTGTACGAAGTAGTTCCGAAGAAATCAAGGAAAGACAACACCGATAGTCTTAATTTGCAGTGACAGATATTCTATTCTTCGCACCTCCACGCCCCTCCCCCCCTTCCCCCGGCCCCCAAACCCTAACTTAACACACACACACACACACACACACACACACACACACACACACACACACACACACACACACACACACACCTATTTTTCTACGTTACGTCGATAAACAACATTGTGGAGAAACGATAATAATGATATCTCCGAATACTCCTTGAAAATACCCGTCTTCATCACCGAATCTCTAACGTCCCTGAACTCTCTCTCTCTCTCTCTCTCTCTCTCTCTCTCTCTCTCTCTCCTCTCTCTCTCTCTCTCTCTCTCTCTCTCTCTCTCTCCATAAATATCATGTTTTTCTTCTTCTGTCGAACGTTATTAAGTGTTTTGATAGGTAAAGGCCGGTCTTCTAAGTAAACAAGAACTGCCTCTGAAAAAAAAAAAAAAAAAAAAAATGTCGCTCATAAAAAAGAAACGAGTATATATATATATATATATATATATATATATATATATATATATTTTTTTTTTTTTTTTTTTTTTTTTTTTTTTTTTTTTTTTTCACAGCTCTGTTTTAATGGTCGTCTGCTCATAGGCAGTTTGTTTCAGTTTCACGGCGGCTACCCCCGCGTCCCCCCGCCCCCCCCCATCCCTTCTATCAATAACCCCGCCTCCCTTCCCCCCCCCCCCCCCCGCCCACACACACACGCACACCAATCCCCCTCCTCTCTTCATTTTCTGTGTATGTCTGTTTCTGTCTTATCCACAGTTTACGGCTTGTCTTATTGGGCGGGAGGAAAAAAGATGTATCTCTTTCATTAGACACGCACGCACACACACACACACACACACACACACACACACACACACACACACACACACACACACACACAAGAAAACACACAAAAAACCCCACCAACGTTCTCATTGGAGGAAAACAACTTAATATTATTAATATTATGGTATGTTGTTGTTGTTGTTGTTTTATTATCGGTCTGCCTATATGTGCGTGTGTCTCTATCTGGGTCATTTGTTTGGTCTGTCTCTGTCTGTCTCTTTCTCTCTCTCTCCCTCTCCCTCTGCATCTCTTCTCCTCTCTCCCTCCCCCCCCCCTCTCTCTCCCTCTCCATCTCTCTCCCCCCCCCTCTCTCTCCCTGTTTTTCCCCCTCTCTCCCTCTCTATCTCCCTCTCTGTCTGTCTCTCTGTCTCTCTCCCTCTCTCTCTCCCTCCCCTACCTATGTCTCTCTCCGTCTCTCTCTGTCACTGTCTCTTTCTGTCTCTGTCTCTCTCCCTCTCTCTGTCTTTCTCTGTCTCTGTCTCTGTGTTTCTCTCCCTCCATCTCTCTCTCTCTCTCTCTCTCTCTCTCTCTCTCTCTCTCTCTCTCTCTCTCTCTCTCTCTCTCTCTCCCTCACCTCGCTTCTCCTATCTGTCTGTCTGTCTCTCTGTTGGTCTGTCTGTATCTGTCTCTTTCACACACACACACACACACACACACACACACACACACACACACACACACACACACACACACACACACACACACACAAACACACAAACACACACACACACACACACTCTCTCTCTCTCTATCTCTCTGTCTCTCTCCCTCTCCATCTATCTCCCCCCTCTCTCTCTCCCTGTCTTTTCCCCTCTCTCCCTCTCTATCTCCCTCTCTGTCAATCCATCTGTCAATCTTAGTGTGTGGGAGGAGGGAGGGGGTGCTGTCAGTGTGTGTGCGCCCGTGTGTTGGTATGTATGTGTGTGCGCTCGCGCGCGAGCATCAGTGTGTGTATGCATGTGTGTGCACGGGTGTGTGTGGTGGGGGTGCGGGTGGGGGCGGGTTGTTTTCTTCATTATGTATACCCTTCTGCATGAAAACCTTTTCCTTTCATTTATATGTGTGCTATTTGTAATAGATGTAGATTAGGGAGGACAGATTGGAAGAATAGGCTATGCCTAAAATCTTAATCCTTGAATAAAAACGTTTTGAGTTCTGAGTTCTGAGTCACTCACTCACACACTCACTCAAGCACGCACAGCATCACATCCTATCATGAACTATCATGCACACCATAACGATCACCACCCTCATGTCACTGCCAAACAAAATAATCACGAGGAATGCTAATGGCCAGAAACTGACCACCTGCCATTAACAATGCAACCGACACAGTGTGTGTGGCAAAGTAAC
>NC_134903.1:4905847-4913347 GCF_041734735.1 Babylonia areolata | reverse complement strand
AGAGAGAAAGAAAGAGGGAGAGAGAGAGAGGTGAAAGAGAGAGAGGGGAGAGAGATAGTTTCAGTTTCAGTAGCTCAAGGAGGCGTCACTGCGTTCGGACAAATCCATATACGCTATACCACATCTGCCAAGCAGATGCCTGACCAGCAGCGTAACCCAACGCGCTTAGTCAGGCCTTGAGAAAAAATGGAGAGAGAGAGAGAGAGAGAGAGAGAGAGAGAGAGAGAGAGAGAGAGAGAGAGAAACAGGGTGAGAGAGAGAGGGGGAGAGAGAGAGGTAGGGGGTGAGAGAGATAGAGGGAGGGAGGGAGAGAGACGGGGGATGGAGGGGGAGAGACAGAGAGAGAGGGAGCTAAGAGGAGAGAGTGAGGGGAGGGGTAGAGTTAAAGATAACGACAACACCTCACCTCTCTCTCTCTATCTGTCTCTGTCTCTCTCTCACAAACACACACGCACGCACGCACGCACGCACCTACGCGCGCACACACACACACACACACACACACACACACACACACACACACACACGCACGCACGCACGCACGCACGCACGCCACCCCCCCTCCCACACACACACTTTTTTTCTATATTTTTTTCTTTCCCTTTATTGTTGTGTCTATAAACCTTTCATTCACGGTTTTCATGACAAATAAATAGGATTCTGATGATTCTGACTCTGACTCTCTCTCTCTCTCTCTCTCTCTCTCTCTCTCTCTCTCTCACACACACACACACACACACACACACACACACACACACACACACACACACACACACACACACACACACACACACACACACACACACACACACACACACACACACACACACACACGAAAATGATATTTCCCCGTATTTAATTAAAATCCTATAACAAGCACAAAATTTCCACACAAAAAACCAAAACAAAAAAACAACAACAACAAAAAACAAACCAGGAAATGCGTCGTGTCATCTTCTTGAGCTGTCCGAACCGGGACCGGGACAGAGTGTTGCGTTTGTTTGTTTCACTGCGTTAGGACTAATCCATATGTGCTACACCACATCCGCTAGGTTGATGTCTGACTCATTGACCAATGGCATAACCCAACATCGACGCTTTTTTTTTTTTAGTCAGACCTTTGAATGTATGCATAATTATAATTATATTTCTGAACCTATCGGGGTGAGATTTCTTCTACAGACCGTTTTTGCCAGGTTACAACGCTAATGTTGCCATGGGTTCGTTTCCTGTGCGCCACAAGTGGAAGGAGAAACGTTTGTCTCGAACATGGCCACATAATCACAGCTGAGAGGTCGTGCGCACTACGTCTTGTTACGAAGTCACTCATGATCAACTTAAATCCCAGTACACACAACAACAAGGAAAAACAACAACATAGCTCAACTATCGTGCTACATTCGAGATTCATAAAGCGATGGGACAAAGTTAAACCCGTAGGAAAAAAAAAACACAAAAAGGAAGGAAGAAATGAATGAATGAATGAATGAATGAATGAATGAATGAACCTTTATTTTTCCAACGGTGAAGATATTAGCACTTTGGCCGACTTACAAATCTGCCGTTGATCCAAGAGATACACAAACACATAGGCATATAAATGTTGCTATACTTAATACATGTATGGTGTACAAGTATAGCACAGCGTCAAACTGAGAGACACAACATCGCTCACATCTGTACGAAACGGAAGCGAGTAACACACACACACACACACACACACACACACACACACACACACACACACACACACACACACACACTACTAGCGACATCAAAATTATTAAACTAAATCAAGAGTATTAAAGGTCATACAAGAAAACTACGCTAAACTAAACGAAAAAAACCAAAACCAAACCAACAACAACAAAAACCAACAACCAAAAAGAATATAAAATAGAACAGAATCCAATAAATACATAAAAGACATCACAAAAACAAACTTTCATCTTTCTAAAAGACTCGAGCAACTGTGAGCGATAAAGAAAGGGGGAAAAAACTCTTTAAAAAGCCCAATTATCAAGTTGGATGAGGTACAATAAATAAATAAATAAATAAATAGAAAATAATAGTAATCTCAGATGAGTTCTGAACCAAATATATGTAAGGTGAAAAATGGAACAGTCAACTTAAAAAAAATAAAGGTTAAAGAAAGAGAGAGAGAGAGACAGACAGACAGACAGACAGACAGAGACAGAGACACACGGACACGGACATTGTTTTATTGCCATTGACAACACTATCCTTTGGCAAGGGGGACAATCTATGAACAAAAGAATAACGACCGTTTATAGATAAACTGACACATTGCTAAGAGTAAAAAATAAAAATTAAAAATTAAAAATCAACGACAACGACAACAACAACAAAAACATCAACAAAATCATAAAATACAACATATTGTTAGGATTAAAAGGGAAAATAAGGAGAGAGAGAGGGAGAGAGGAACAGAGAGAGAATTCTAAATACGGGGATGTTCAGAAGAAGAGAGACATGGTATGGCTTGCCCACTGAGAGAAGAAACCTGAAGCAACATTTAGCTTTCTCACTCATGGCAAGACCCCTCGCATAAAACATCTAGCTTTCTCACTCATGGCAAGACACCTCGCATAAAACATTTAGCTTTCTCACTCATGGCAAGACACCTCGCATAAAACATTTAGCTTTCTCACTCATGGCAAGACACCTCGCATAAAACATTTAGCTTTCTCACTCATGGTAAGACACTTCGCATAAAACATTTAGCTTTCTCACTCATGGCAAGACACCTCGCATAAAACATTTAGCCTTCTCACTCATGGTAAGACACCTCGCATAAAACATTTAGCTTTCTCACTCATGGCAAGACACCTCGCATAAAACATTTAGCTTTCTCACTCATGGCAAGACACCTCGCATAAAACATTTAGCTTTCTCACTCATGGCAAGACACCTCGCATAAAACATTTAGCTTTCTCACTCATGGTAAGACACCTCGCATAAAACATTTAGCTTTCTCACTCATGGCAAGACACCTCGCATAAAACATTTAGCTTTCTCACTCATGGCAAGACACCTCGCATAAAACATTTAGCTTTCTCACTCATGGCAAGACACCTCGCATAAAACATTTAGCTTTCTCACTCATGGCAAGACACCTCGCATAAAACATTTAGCTTCCTCACTCATGGCAAGACACCTCGCATAAATCGAACGAAATAAAACAATGGATAACAGAGCGACATAGATATAGGCAGAAAAGAAAAGAAAATCCAACTTGAAACAAACTCCTCCATGCTAAGTTGGAACAAGTAGTCTCTAGAACGTGTATATTCCAAATCAAAGGTTTATCCTGCAGATAGAAAGAAGAAAACAAAGAAAAAAAAAGAAAAGAAAGAAAGTAAGAAGGAAAGAAAGTAGGAAAGAGAGAAAAAAAAGAAGAAAAAAAAGAAAGAACGAAAAAAATAAGAAAGAGAGAAAGAAAGAAAGAGAGAAAAAAGAAAGAAAGAGAGAAAGAATAATAAGAAAAGAAGGAAAAACAACAACAACAACAACAAAAAACAACAACACAATATCAGAACGACAGAGATAAAGACAGAAAATAAAATAAAATAAAATAAAATAAAAACAACTTGTCCTTCATGTTAGGTTCGAACAAGTATTCACCAGAATGTGTATATTCCAAATCGAAGGTTTATCCTGCAGAAAGAAAGAAAGAAAGAAAGAAAGAAAATTAAAAGAAGAGAAAGTTTTAGAAACGTGCAGGGAAGAACAGGAAAGGATTACAAAAAGCACAAAGGAAAAGAAAGAAAGACTGGAAAAAAAACAAATATAGTAAAAGAAGAAAATGCAAAGGAAACGAAACGAAACGAAAGTTTATTCAATAAGGCCATGGCCCCATTTGAAGGGGTGATTACATATTTTGTAAGAATAGATTTGCATATGAATATAATCTTACAACGTGTATGCTCAGAGCTCTGTTCTCTTTAACCAATCATGAAACTCCGTCGTTTTAATGACTTATAGATAAATATGGCAAGATTCGAAAAAAACGTTATCATTTGTAGAAGACAGAAGTAATACTAACCGAAACTTACTTGGTCTGTTATAATATCTCAACGGAATATATATTTGTCTCAAATCATCTAATACAGGACAACATAATACGAAATGGACTTCATCTTCTTTTGCAGATCTACATACCGGACATACCATATCGTTTACAGTGCTGGGCTTGTGTCTTTTACTATGTACGTTGATATCAGATACACCAAAACGAAACCTCGTTAAAGCACATCTGATGACTCGGTTAATATTTTTTGCTAAATATGGTTCTGTGAAATGATTCCTTTTAAACAATCTGAACAAAGAAAATCTTTCACTATTTTGTACATGGTCGTTCCACCCCTGCCATCTACAGTCAACCATACGCTGCTTAAAGCTAACAAGAAAATCATGTCGAAACTTTTCTTGAATGCAAAGGAAGAAAGTAAGAAGGAAAGAAAGTAAGACAGAAAAGAAAGAAAGAAAGAGAGAAAGAAAGAAAGGGAGAGAATAAAAAAAGAAAGAGGAAGAACAAATCATATAAAGAGAGAAACACAGACAGACAGAGAGACAGAAACAAAGAAAGAAGGACAGGAGGAAAGAAAGAGAGAAAGAAAGAAAGAAAGAAAGAAAGGGAAACTAAGAATGAAAGAAAGAAAAGAAAAGAAAAAAGAAGAAAGAAATATATAAAGAAAGAAAGACAGACAAAGAAAGAAACACACACACACACACACACACACACACACACACACACACACACACACACACACACACACACCACCACCACCACCACCACCACCACCACCACCAACATCAACAACAACAACAAACAAACAAAAAACAAAAACAAAAAAAAACAGAAGACCAGAAAAGCAACAAGACACTCCTGTTCCAGCTGTTGTGGTCGAAACTAACCATCAACCCCCGAAACGTCTACATTTCAAAATCTGAAACCCATTTCAACCGACCTCTTGCGAAGTTTCCACGAAGAACAACAGAGGTCGAAAAAGAGACCAACCCACATGGAGTGGAGAGGGGGAGAGGGGGGGGGGGGGGATAACAAAAATACTGAAAAAAATACACATTGAAGAATCACTGTTGGTGGGTGGGTGGGTGTGGAGAAGCTTGTGGGTAAAAGGGTTGGGAATTGATGGGGTGGGTGGGTTTTCAGAACCGTGGGAACCATGATCTATATAAAGTGACAATAAAAGGGAAATAAATATCTTCAGTTACGAGGTACAGAAGTTCAAATCAATGCTGCTTTAACTACCGATTCAGCTCGTACACAGGTAAATACCATTTGTATTTGTATTTCTTTTTATCACAACAGATTTCTCTGTGTGAAATTCGGGCTGCTCTCCCCAGGGAGAGCGCGTCGCTACACTACAGCACCACCCTTTTTTTTTTTTTTTTTTTTTCCTGCGTGCAGTTTTATTTGTTTTTCCTATCGAAGTGGATTTTTCTACAGAATTTTGCCAGGAACAACCCTTTTTTTGCCGTGGGTTCTTTTACGTACGCTGAGTGCATGCTGCACACGGGACCTCGGTTTATCGTCTCCTCCGAATGACTAGCTTCCAGACCACCACTCAAGGTCTAGTGGAGGGGGGAGAAAATATCGGCAGCCGAGCCGTGATTCAAACCAGCGCGCTCAGATTCTCTCGCTTCCTAAGCGGACGCGTTACCTCTAGGCCATCACTCCACATGGGAACAAGTCCAGACTCTTCAGAAAAGGAGGTTCCAGGCCTGCCATGCCCATAATTTGACATGTCATGGACACAGCAGCGAGGACAGAGAACATACGTCAAAATGAATTGATTTTGTGTTCATGACTGACATAGTACTTGGCTGCTGAAATGGTTAATTAGGAATTGGGCTTCTGATCCAGTGTTCACCCATCTCTTTTAACACACACACACACACACACACACACACACACACACACACACACACACACACACACACACACACACACACGAACACACACACACGAACACACACACACGAACACACACACACGAACACACACACACACACACACCAACTCTCTAACACACACACACACACACACACACACACACACACACACACACACACACACACACACACACACACACACACACACACACACACACACACACCAGTGCACTCCAGTCAGGGGTACATGTCACACTGTTTTGACGCGAACGTCGTTATGAGCCATATCCAGAGCAATGGTCGCCAATGGAGCTTGTTACGAAACAACACGATAGGGTCAATGGCGTGAAATGTACATGACAGCGGCGCATGTCAGCCTGCATTATGGCCCGCTCTGGCAGCGAGGTAGGCCGTAATGACCAGCTTATTTTTTTCTCTCTCTTTTTTTTAACGAAACGAGAGAGAGAGAGAAACAGAGAGAAACAGAAAGACACAGAGAGAGACAGGGTGAGACAGAGACAGAGAGACAGAGAGAGACGGAGAGAGACAGAGAGAGAGAGAGACAGAGGGAGAGAGACACAGAGAGAGACACTAATATCACTTCAAGTGGAAAAACGTTAAACTGAACACACACACACACACACACACACACACACACACACACACACACACACACACACACACAGATAGAGAGAGACAGAGATAGACAGAGACAGAGAGAGACAGAGACATAGAGAGACACACACACAGACAGACAGACAGAGAGACAGAGAGAGACAGAGAGAGACAGAGACACATAAAGAGACAGAGAGGGAGAAAGACAGAGAGGGACAGAGACAGAGAGAGAGAGACACACACACAGAGAGACAGACAGAGAGACACAGACAGAGAGACACACACACACACACACACACACAGAGACAGACAGAGAGACAGAGAGAGACAGAGACACAGAAAGAGACAGAGAGAGAGAGAGACAGAGAGGGAGAAAGACAGAGAGGGACAGAGAGGGACAGAGACAGAGCGAATAATGTATTTTACATTGACTGTAGCATGGAAGTGTACCTGTTTGTGAATCTGTCTGGATGTTGTGTATGTATGCGTGAACGTGTACGTGTGTGTGTGTGTGTGTGTGTGTGTGTGTGTGTGTGTGTGTGTGTGTGTGTGTGTGTGTGTGTGTGTGTGTGTGTGTGTGCGTGTGTGTGTGTGTGTTACTGTGTGTGTTTTAGAGAGTTGGTGTGTGTGTGTGTGTGTGTGTGTGTGTGTGTGTGTGTGTGTGTGTGTGTGTGTGTGTGTGTGTGTGTGTGTGGTGTGTGTGTGTGTGTGTGTGTGTGTGTGCGTGCGTGCAATGGGATTCTTCAAAAGAATTGCGCTTTATGAATGTTTTCAAATAGTAGTAGTAGAAGTCGTAGTACTGCATGTGAATGTGGTGTGGCAAAAAGAAACACGATACATTACAATGCAACACAACACAATACAGTATGGCTGTTGCTGTTTGTTTGTAACTGCCGTCGTAAAAAAAAAAAAAATTGGGGGACGAAAACCAATCGCTTTGCCAAGAGC
>NC_134903.1:4895847-4900847 GCF_041734735.1 Babylonia areolata | reverse complement strand
GTATCACCATTTCACTCCCTTTGCTGCTGCAGCCATCGTCTGCTCGCCTCTCTTTCTCTTGCGCGTGCAAGCGCGCGTGGGGTGATCGAGGGGGGTTTTCGCTTGTGCGGGCGCGCGCGCGTGCGTGCGTGTGTGTGTGTGTATGTGTGTGTGTGTGTGTGTGTATGTGTGTGCGAGACACACGTTTGTTTCCACTCTCCTCTCTTGTCGGGTTGGGGGTAGGTTTCGACTGAGTGGGTGGCTGATATTGGTTCGTGAATAGTGTTGCTGCGGAGTTGAGCTGAGTTTGAGGTTCGGTTTCACAGAGGTGTCGTCGAAGTGTATGAATTGATCCATACACGCTACACTGCATCACATCTGTTAGAAAGAATTGGGGAAGGAGAGGCAAGGCTTTCAGTGTATCGCGTGTGGAGGAGGAGGAGGAGGAGGAATTTTATTTTAATGTCCCGTCACATTTATCGGTGACTGAAGACATTTTGTGAAAGTATTTATGTATATATTTGAGTATTATCGTTTTGAAGGGGTTGGGGGATATGGGTGAATGGTGAGTTGGGGGGAAAGCGGGCATATTATGGGGGAGGGGGTGGGGTGTAATTTGAAAAGAAATATATCAATACAATTACAGGAAATTACTTAATGTACTTTGTAAAAGAAAAGGCATTCATCTAACAAGCGAAACTACTGATAATGAATGCAAAAAAAAAAAAAGTCAAAAACATCAACGTTCTTAATCACTTGTGAAGACACACTTTCCTGAACACAAGGCTTCATCAAGCTTACAGTCTAAAAATCATATGTTTAATTGTCAGGTTACTAAAGCATATGCACTTGACATCAGAACAATACTTGATCCGTAATTAATTCGATATTAGTCTGAGAGTTAAACTCAGAATTGGTCTGTGAATCGGACCAAAGTCTTAGAGAGTCATCTGACGAGGTTTTTAGAATTGAATAAAAGCAAGTGAGTATAATGTGTGATTCCTGCTGCACAACAACAACAACAACAACAACAACATCAATAACAACAATAACAACATCAACAAAAATTCGATAACGCCGACGATGAAGAGGAATGGGGGAGGAGGGGTGGTGATGGAGGTGGTGGAGGATGGGGAGAGGGAGAGGGTTACCAGTAGTGAGTACCTACCCACAACGATACATAACCTCTCTCTCTCTCTCTCTCTCTCTCTCTCTCTCTCTCTCTCTCTCTCTCTCTCTCTCTCTCTCTCTCTCTCACACACACACACACACACACACACACACACACACGCACGCACGCACACACACACACACACACACACACACACACACACACACACAGACACACAGAGAGAGAGAGAGAGAGAGAGAGAGAGAGAGAGAGAGAGAGAGAGAGAGAGAGAGAGAGAGAGAGAGAGACGAGTATTTGTCGAACCGAAAAGTTTTGTGTAGTGTTCGCTGCTGGAAACGGAGCATTTCTATGTTTTTTGTTGTTGTTGTCTTTAAGCAGACCATATCGTTGAGCGTTTTGTTGCTTTACATTCGAACATAACAGATTTGTCAAAGTTTTATACATACACTTTTTTTTTCTTTTTTTTTCTTTTTTTAACACGACTTCTATCAATGGAACGAGATTGCTGAGGGCAGTTTCGGGTTAATTAATAGATATACACGGTCATCACTTCCGGACAAATTCAGTTCTTTTGGTTCAGTTCTTAGTGCAGTCTGAAGGCCCACCACCACCTCTCTAGCCGATCAAGGTTCACACACAAAAAAAGGCTAAATCATTGTCGTGATCTGAGAGATTAAATACGCAGAAAGATAGGTGTACCTAACAGCGAATGATCCAGTCGAGGCGACCGGTTTATCATGTGTATTGTCAATAATTATGACATAAAGCGCGACACCCAAAAACGTAGTATGGCTGCCTACATGGCGGGGTAAAAACGGTCATACATGTGAAAGCCCACCTGTACATACAAGTGAATGTGGGAGTTGCAGCCCACGATCGAAGAAGAAGAAGAAGTCAAACGTAGTTGTTTTGTTTTTGAAGACTTTTTTTTTTTTTTTTTTTTTTTTCCCGTCATCTGCACCGTTTCAGTGGCATTACTCCTACGCCGCTCATTTAGATTCCCCCATACACAGCCACACCCGGGTTCGTCCGTCGCAGTTCCAGCGTCGGCAGTCCACAGGGAACCATCGATGTTAGGTCGCCAGGAGGCCACACACCAGAGGAGACCCTGCACTGCTGCTGAGTCACTTCGGTGGTGTTCAGTGGTGCCTGTTCTGTTTTAACGTACTTAGGACACCACCTACTAAGTCCCCCTACTAACGACAATAATGGCTTAGTCGCGGAGCCAGACTGAGTGAGCGTCCCTCCCAGAGTGGAGACCGCCACCACGTCCCTCAAACAACAGCCCTCCATGAATCTGCCGACACTGACGACATTGACAGGACTCACCCCAAGCACGGAAGTGGAGGGGTATTGAAGACTCTTTCCGACTGGTTGCACCAGGAAATGTTCGGCTGCTCATTCTTTTCTACGTTTTGTCGACGTTTGAAATAGCAAGGGTGCCTAAGGGCAAACGCGAACGGGCAAGCCTAGTTGCAAATGATGGCTTCGGGTACGTGTAGACAATTAAAACAGAAGCAGGTATTTAACTCATCAGACATAACATTAATGGAACATCGCACCAGACTGTTGTATTGTTGGTTTTGATCACACATGCACACAAACACACAAATAGACATGTAAACACAAACACACCCCACACAAGCACACCCTTTTGAGAGTGCTTAGTAACTGTGCAGCATCGTTCGCAAATAGGCTCATGTCAGAATGTTTTGTGGTTTAAATTCCAAATTTGGTATTGACAGACGAAGTATTTATGAAGCAGCTAAATTTGTGGAAATTAACCATCACACACACACACACACACACACACACACACACACACACACACACACACACACACACACACACACACACACACACACACACACACACACACACACACACACACACACACACACACACACACACACACACACACACACACACACACACACACACACACACACACACACATTCCTGACGCACGCACAGACAGTACTGTTCTCAGCTAAAAGACAGAAATCAAACAAACATTACAACAACCAAAAAACAAAACGAAGAAGGAAGGTGCTTTGACTATGTGGTTCTTTTACAGGGTGACCAAGAAAACGGGAAAAGAAAACAAAGATTAACTCTCTCCATACGAACGGCGAAAGAGACGACGTTAACAGCGTTTCATCCCAATTACCATCATCAAAATAGTACAAGCGGAAGGCTCTTATACTGAAGAGGTGAATATTGACAAAGAATACTACAATTCTGACGACGGAAGCTAAAGATTGGGTCATTCAGACACCCACTGGACATCCGAGGGGTCTGTGTAGAGGAGAAGAGAGGACTGGGCGTACTGAGTGAGTTAAGAATCGTATGCTTCTTTCTTCTTCTTCTTCTTCTTCTTCTTCTTCTTCTTCTTCTTCTTCTCCTCCTCCTCCTCCTCCTCCTCTTCCTCCTCCTTCTCTCTTTCTCTCACAGTCTTCTAATGTCTCTTTCCTTTTTTTTTTCTGAGCCTATCTCTCTCTTCTTCGCTTTTACTCTTCTCTAAGTTTTGTTAGTTATTTTTCTCTTTCGTTCTTCTTCTTCTTCTTCTTCTTCTTCTTCTTCTTCTTCTTCTACGCTACACAAAAGAAGTATTCACCAGAATCGTCCAGGTCTGTCGGATATCTATCAAAGCCTGGTTCATTACAAATGGATTTCCCGTCCATTCTGCAATGTTGTTAGGCCTTCGTTTTTTGTTGCTGTTGTTGTTTGTTTCTTCGGGGTTTGATTTTTGTTTTTTGTTTTTTTTTCGTTTGGTTTGGTTTGGTTTTGTCTTTTGGTAAGGTTGTTCGCTGTTTTGATCAGTAATGGTGATTTTTTTTTTTTTTTTTTTTTTTAGTGAGTTGGTTGCGTTTTGAACAGTATTGTTGATGTTATTCTGGTGTGTGTCTTTGATACGTTGCTTGTGCTTTGAACAGTATAGTTGTTTTGTTGTTTGTGGGTTGTTGCTGTTTTTGTTTTCTTTTGTTTTGCTGATAATTTGGTTGTGTTTTGAAAGGTATTGTTTTTTTGTTTGTTTTGGGGGTTTTTTTTGGTTGTTGTTGTTGTTGTTGTTTTTTGTTGTCTTTTTTATATTAAAACAAGTCACTAGTGTTTTGAACAGTAATGTTGTATGTTGGTTTGGTTTATTTGTTTGTTTGTTCTTTTTATTAAGCTGGTTGTGTATTCAACAATATTGTTTTTTGTTCTTTTTTGTTTTGTTTTTTGTTTTGTTTTTTTTTGTTGCGTTTCTGGATTTGTGTGTGTGTGTGTGTGTGTGTGTGTGTGTGTGTGTGTGTGTGTGTGTGTGTGTGTGTGTGTGTGTTTCTCCCCTCTCCCCCCTCCCCCCTCCGTCTCCGTCCCTGCCTAAACAGTTCCTTGGAGGCTGGTTTTGGGCAAGGCTTATCAGATGTTGCTTCGATGCCATAATGACGCAGTTTCCCTTTTTCTTAATAAATGAATTGAGATCAGCAGAGGTGCTTTTTTTTTCTTTTTTTTTTTTTTTTGATACGGTTCCACCACCTCACACACACACACACACACACACACACACACACACACACACACACACACACACACACACACACACATAGGGGGGGGGGGAGAGTTTGAACAAAGACGGATGAGGAGAATTAACGAACGTGGCTTGAGGGAAAGAAGGAACGAAAGAAATGAAGAAGAAGAAGAGAGCGAGAAAGAGAGAGAGAGGGGGGGGGATGGAGAGGGAGAGAGAGAGAGGGAGGGAGGGAGAGAGAGGGAGGGAGAGAGAGAGAGGGGGGAATAGAGAGGGAGAGAGAATGAGAGAGAGGTAGAGAAAGAGAGAGAGGGGGAGAGAGATTGAGAGAGAGGGAGAGAGAGAGAGAGGGAGGGAGAGAGAGGGAGGGAGAGAGAG
>NC_134903.1:4865847-4878347 GCF_041734735.1 Babylonia areolata | reverse complement strand
CTGTCTGTCTGTCTGTCTGTCTCTCTCTCTCTCTCTCTCTCTCTTCTGTCTGTCTGTCTCTCTTTCCTTTTCTTTCTTTTCTTTCTATTTCTCTCCCTCAGACTGCACGATTCCTATCCATCACATAAGTGATGGGTTCTGTCGTACTTACAGAGGGGGACTGTACTGCACTGATACCAGACGATTAGAAATCCCTGTTGTAGAAGAAGAACAAGCATTTACGATCAGAGATGATCTTTCTCTTTTCACCCCCCCCTCCCCCCACCCATCCCTCGACGACCTTCCCCCGCCCCCCCCCCCCCCCCCACACCTCCACCCCTCACTGCTCCCGCACCCACATCCGCACCCGCATCCCCACCCCCTTCATTGTAGAACTAACAACTCGTTCTGGTACTGTACGTACGAGAGTGTGTTCTGTCACGTGTTTCTCTCTGTCTCTATCTCTGTCTTCTCTGTGTCTCAATCTGTCTCTGTACAGACAGACCGACAGTAAACCAGACACTGGAACAGAAAAGACAGACAGCATTTGCAAAGATTTTTTTTTTTTTTAATTAACAGATTGATGCATTCGAAGCAAGTTTTGCAGTGCACCAGTCGCTAGAAAAAAAAAAAAAAAAAAAAAAAAAAAAAAAGGCCGGCTGGACGAAACTTTTCTTTTCACAGACAAACCGCCAGAAAAGTTGAGATAAATATTTCTTTCTCGCTAAATTCTTGGAAGCCTTTAAAAAACCCAAAAAAAACCAAAAAAACAACATCGTTTGCAACAACAGTAACATTTCTTTTCTTTTTTTTTCTTTTTTTTAACAGTACGGTTGTTGGTATGATTTGGATCCTCAATGCATATTCTGTTGTGTGGAAGCCGTTTGCCATGTCCGTGCTCCACTGCATGTGTGTGTTCGTTTGTGCATGATCCAGATGGCGTCCTAGGTGATGGATAGTTGTTTGGAACTGTGTGCATGATTGTATTCTGTCACGTGTATTTTCTTCTGTCTCTGTACCGACAGACAGATAGACAGAGACAGACAGAGACACATACAGAGACAGAGACAGCGACAGAGAGACAGACAGAGACAGGCAGATAGAGAAAGAGACAGAGACAGACGGGAAGACAGACAGACAGAGACACAGACAGAGAAAGATAGACAAAGACAGAGACAGACAGGCAGACAGAGACAGAGAAAGAGAGAGACATGCAGAAACAGGGATAAAGACAAAGACAGAGACAAAGGCAGAGACATAGAGAGACAGAGACAGACAGGCAGACAGACAGACAGACGCTGAGTCAGACACTAAAACAGGAGAGACAGAAAAGCGTGTGTGTGTGTGTGTGTGTGTGTGTGTGTGTGTGTGTGTGTGTGTGTGTGTGTGTGTGTGTGTGTGTGTGTGTGTGTGTGTGTGTGTGTGTGTGTGTGTGTGTGTGTGTGTGTGTGTGTGTGTGTGTGTGCAGATGGAAAAGCCCAGCCGTCTGAACCAAACCTTCTGTTCACAGACAGAACAGAGTGATGATGGAGTCCTATGATAACTCTCCTTGCCGACACTTCACGGCAAATAGCCCCTTCCTTTTTTTTCCCCCCATGGTGTTTTTTCTTCTTCTTTTTTTTCCCCCCTTCAGACCAGTCTTAGTTCCACTTCAGTATGTTGAGGACATGGGGGTGTGGGGGTTGCGTGGGGGAAGGGGGGTGGGGAGTGGGAGTCATAGGGGTGGGGTGGAGGTGGGGGTAGAGCAGAAAGGGAGAGAGGGGAGGGAGGGGAGGGGTTTGAGAACACATTGAGGCATCCGAAGCAAGTTTTGCAGCGCACCAGTCGCTAAAGAGAGAGAGAGAGAGAGAGAGAGAGAGAGAGAGAGAGAGAGAGAAAGAAAAAAACACCTTCGGGGATATCTCATGCCCAGCACTTCAGCACAAATTAGTTCTTTCTTTCTTTTCTTTCTCTCTGTCTCTGTCTCTTTCTCTTTCTCACTGTCTGTCTCTCTCCGCCCCCTCCCCCCCCTCTCTCTCTCTCTCCTGTCTGTCTGTCTCTCTTTCCTTTTTTGTCTTTTTTTCCTTTTCTTTTCTTTCTATTTCTCTCCCTCAGACACACGTTTCCTATCCATCACATAAGTGATGGGTTCTGTCGTACTTACAGAGGGGGACTGTACTGCACTGATACCAGACGATTAGAAATCCCTGTTGTAGAAGAAGAACAAGCATTTACGATCAGAGATCTTCTTTCTCTATTCTTCTTTCTCTGTCTCTGTCTCTGCCTCTTGTCTCTGTCTCTGTCCCAGTCTCTGCCTGTACAGACAGATGCTCACAGACAGAACAGAGTGATGATGGAGTCCTATGATTACTATCCTTGCCGACACTTCACGGCAAATAGCCCTTTCCTTTTTTTTACCCCATGGTGTTTTTTCCTTCTTTTTTTCTCTCCCCCCCCCCCTCCCCGTCCAGACCAGTCTCAGTTCCACTCTAGTATGTTGAGGACATGGGGAGCTGGGAAGGGTGGGGGTGGGGGGAGGGGTAGGGGGTTTGGAGTGTCATAGGTGAGTGGGGGTGGGGGTGGGGGCAGAGCAGAAAGGGAGGGAGGGAGGGAGGGGAGGGGGAGGGACTTGAGAACAGATTGATGCATTCGAAGCAAGTTTTGCAGTGCACCAGCCGCTAAGAAAACAAAAAAAAACAAAAAAAAACCGAACAAACAACCTTCGTAGATATCTCATGCCCAGCACTTCAGCACAAATTGGTTCTTTCTTTTCTTTCTCTCTATCTCTGTCTCTCTTTCTCTCTTCTGTCTCTGACTCTGTTTCTATCTCTCTCTCTCTCCTGTCTGTCTGTCTCTCTTTCCTTCTTTGTCTTTTTTTCTTTTTCTTTTCTTTCTATCTCTCCCTCAGACTGCACGATTCCTATCCATCACATAAGTGATGGGTTCTGTCGTACTTACAGAGGGGGACTGTACTGCACTGATACCAGACGATTAGAAATCCCTGCTGTAGAAGAAGAACAAGCATTTACGATCAGAGATCTTCTTTCTCTGTTCTTCTTTCTCTGTCTCTGTCCCAGTCTCTGCCTGTACAGACAGACAGACAGACAGACAGACAGACGCTCACAGACAGAACAGAGTGATGATGGAGTCCTATGATAACACTCCTTGCCGACACTTCACGGCAAATAGCCCCTTCCTTTTTTTTTTACCCCATGGTGTTTTTTCTTCTTCTTTTTTTTCTCTCGCCCCCCCCCCACCCCCACCCCCCCTCCCCGTCCAGACCAGTCTTAGTTCCACTTCAGTATGTTGAGACATGGGGGGGTGGGGTGGGGGCTGGGGGGGGGGGGTGTTGGGTAGGGGGGCTGGAGTGTCATAGAGGGGTGGGGGTGGAGGTAGAGCAGAAAGGGAGGGGAGGGAGGGGAGGGGGATGGACTTGAGAACAGATTGATGCATTCGAAGCAAGTTTTGCAGTGCACCAGTCGTTACGAAAAAAAAAGAAATACCCCCCCACCCCCCACCCCCCAAAAAAACCCTTCGGGGATATCTCATGCCCAGCACTTCAGCTCAAATTGGTTCTTTCTTTTCTTTCTCTCTGTCTCTGTCTCTGTATGTCTGTCTGTGTGTCTCTGTCTCTGTCTCTGTCTCTGCCTCTCTCTCTCTCTCTCTCTCTCTCTCTCTCTCTCCTATATGTCTCTCTTTCCTTTTTTTCTTTTTCTTTTTTTTTCCTTTTCTTTTCTTTCACTGATACCAGACGATTAGAAATCCCTGCTGTAGAAGAAGAACAAGCATTTACGATCAGATATCTTCTTTCTCTATTCTTCTTTCTCTGTCTCTGTCTCTGCCTCTTGTCTCTGTCTCTGTCCCAGTCTCTGCCTGTACAGACAGACAGACAGACAGACAGACGCTCACAGACAGAACAGAGTGATGATGGAGTCCTATGATAACTCTCCTTGCCAACACTTCACGGCAAATAGCCCCTTCCTTTTTTTTTACCCCATGGTGTTTTTTCTTCTTCTTTTTTTTTCTTTTTCTTTTCCTCCCCATCCAGACCAGTCTTAGTTCCACTTCAGTATGTTGAGACATGGGTGGTGGGGGTGGGGGCTGGGGGGGGGTGTTGGGTAGGGGGGCTGGAGTGTCATAGAGGGGTGGGGGTGGGGGTAGAGCAGAAAGGGAGGGAGGGAGGGAGGGGAGGGGAGGGGAGGGGGAGGGACTTGAGAACAGATTGATGCATTCGAAGCAAGTTTTGCAGTGCACCAGTCGCAAAAAAAAAAAAAAAAAAAAAAAAAAAAAAAAAAAAACCTCTGGATATCTCATGCCCAGCACTTCAGCACAAATTGGTTCTTTCTTTTCTTTCTCTCTGTCTCTGTCTGTCTGTGTGTCTCTGTCTCTCTCCTGTCTGTCTGTCTCTCTTTCCTTTTTTTTCTTTTTTTCCTTTCCTTTTCTTTCTATCTCTCTCCCTCAGACACACGATTCCTATCCATCACATAAGTGATGGGTTCTGTCGTACTTACAGAGGGGGACTGTACTGCACTGATACCAGACGATTAGAAATCCCTGTTGTTGAAGAAGAACAAGCATTTACGATCAGACATCTTCTTTCTCTGTCTCTGTCTCTGTCTCTTGTCTCTGTCTCTGTCCCAGTCTCTGCCTGTACAGACAGATGCTCACAGACAGAACAGAGTGATGATGGAGTCTTTTGATAACTCTCCTTGCCGACACTTCACGGCAAATAGCCCCTTCCTTTTTTTTTTTTTTACCCCATGGTGTTTCTTCTTCTTTTTTTTTCTTTTTCCCCCATCCAGACCAGTCTTAGTTCCACTTCAGTATGTTGAGGATTTGGGGAGGAGGGGGTGGAGCTTTCGTGGGGGGGAGGGGGGTGTGGAGTGGGAAGGGGGGGGCTGGAGTGTCATAGGGGTGGGGTGGAGGTGGGGGTAGAGCAGAAAGGGAGGGAGGGAGGGAGGGGAGGGGGAGGGACTTGAGAACAGATTGATGCATTCGAAGCAAGTTTTGCAGTGCACCAGCCGCTAAGAAAAAAAAAAAAAAAAAAAAAAAAACTTCGTAGATATCTCATGCCCAGCACTTCAGCACAAATTGGTTCTTTCTTTTCTTTCTCCCTATCTCTGTCTCTCTTTCTCTCTTCTGTCTCTGACTCTGTTTCTATCTCTCTCTCTCCTGTCTGTCTGTCTCTCTTTCCTTTTTTGTCTTTTTTTTTTCCTTTTCTTTTCTTTCTATTTCTCTCCCTCAGACTGCACGATTCCTATCCATCACATAAGTGATGGGTTCTGTCGTACTTACAGAGGGGGACTGTACTGCACTGATACCAGACGATTAGAAATCCCTGTTGTAGAAGAAGAACAAGCATTTACGATCAGAGATCTTCTTTCTCCGTTCTTCTTTCTCTGTCTCTGTCTCTTGTCTCTGTCTCTGTCTCAGTCTGAGTCTCTGCCTGTACAGACAGACAGACAGACAGAGACGCTCACAGACAGAACAGAGTGATGATGGAGTCTTTTGATAACTCTCCTTGCCGACACTTCACGGCAAATAGCCCCTTCCTTTTTTCTTTTTTTTTTACCCCATGGTGTTTTTTCTTCTTCTTTTTTTCTTCCCCCCCTTCCCCCCATCCAGACCAGTCTTAGTTCCACTTCAGTATGTTGAGGATTTGGGGAGGGGGGGGGGAGCTTTCGTGGGGGGGATGGGGGTGTGGAGTGGGAAGGGGGGGGGGGCTGGAGTGTCATAGGGGTGGGGTGGAGGTGGGGGTAGAGCAGAAAGGGAGGGAGGGAGGGAGGGGAGGGGAGGGGAGGGGGAGGGACTTGAGAACAGATTGATGCATTCGAAGCAAGTTTTGCAGTGCACCAGCCGCTAAAAAAAAACAAAAAAAAAACAAAAAAAACACACACACACACAAAAAAAAACCTTCGTAGATATCTCATGCCCAGCACTTCAGCACAAATTGGTTCTTTCTTTTCTTTCTCTCTGTCTCTGTCTCTCTGTATCTCTCTCTCTCTCCTGTCTGTCTGTCTCTCTTTCCTTTTTTGTCTTTTTTTTTTCCTTTTCTTTTCTTTCTATTTCTCTCCCTCAGACTGCACGATTCCTATCCATCACATAAGTGATGGGTTCTGTCGTACTTACAGAGGGGGACTGTACTGCACTGATACCAGATGATTAGAAATCCCTGTTGTAGAAGAAGAACAAGCATTTACGATCAGAGATCTTCTTTCTCTTTTCAGTCCCCCCACACCCCCCTCCCCCCCCGGCCCCCTCCCCTCATTGTGGAACAAACAACTGGTTCTGGTTCTGATTATGTACGTACGTGAGTGTGTTCTGTCACGTGTTTCTCTCTGTCTCTCTGTCTCTATCTCTGTCTTTCTCTGTGCTTCAATCTGTCTCTGTACAGACAGACAGTAAACCAGACGCTGGAACAGAAGAGAAAGAGAGATTTCGCAAAGATTTTTAAAAAAAAAAAAAAAAAAAAAAAAAAACCTCAGCTGAACGAAACTTTCTCTTTACACAGACAAACTACCAGAAATGTTGTGATATTTTTTTCTGTCTCGCTGAATTCTTCGAAGCCTTTTTTTTTTTTTTTTTTTTTAACACATCGTTTCCAACAACAGTAAGAATTATTTTCCAGTACTGGTGCTGGTATAATGTGGTTCCAAAATGCATGTTTTATTGTGAGGAAGCCTTTTTTTCCCCCCCATTTTGTGTATAGCGGGGTGCTTGCGAGAGAGTCCATACATTCGTGTGTGTGTGTGTGTGTGTGATGCGGCGTGCATTGGTGATTGTTGTGGGAATGTGTCATCATCGTCTTGATGGTTTCTCTGATGGGTGTTTTGGTTGTTCGATGGAGGTACTACTGTACGTGAATGTCTTCTGGCTACGTCTTACTCTCTCTCTCTCTCTCTCTCTCTCTCTCTCTCTCTCTGTCTCTGTCTCTCTCTGTCTCTGTCTCTCTCTCTCTCTCTCTCTCTGTCTCTGTCTCTGTCTCTCTCTCTCTCTCTCTCTGTCTCTGTCTTTGCTCTCTCTTGTCTCTGTTCCAAGTCTCTTTCTCTTGTCTCTGTTCCAAGTCTCTGTCTCTTGTCTCTGTTCCAAGTCTCTGTCTCTGTTCCAAGTCTCTTTCTCTGTCTCTGTTCCAAGTCTCTGTCTCTGTCTCTGTTCCAAGTCTCTCTCTCTGTCTCTGTTCCAAGTCTCTGTCTATGTCTCTGTTCCAAGTCTCTGTTTCTGTTCCAAGTCTCTGTCTCTGCATCTGTTCCAAGTATCTGTCTCTGTATCTGTTCCAAGTCTCTGTCTATGTCTCTGTTCCAAGTCTCTGTTTCTGTTCCAAGTCTCTGTCTCTGTCTGTCTCTGTTCCAAGTCTCTGTCTCTGCTGCAAGTCTCTGTCTGTGTCTCTTGTCTCTGTTCCAAGTGTCTATCTCTGTTCCAAGTCCCTGTCTCTGTACAGACAGACAGACAGACAGACAGACAGACACTAAACCAGACACAGAAACAGAAGGGACAGAGAGGTTTTTTTTTGGTTGTTGGTTTTTTTTGGGGGGGTTTCGGTTGCTTTTTTTGTTTGTTTGTTTTTTGCTGTTTTTTTTTTTTTTTTTTTTTTTTTTTGTACATATAAAAAAGCTCATGGCTCCATGGTAAGTCTCCTGCGCAACACTTCACGGAAAATAGGCCCTTCCTTTTCTTTTTAACCCCCCCCCCCACCTCCCGCCCCCACAAACACCCCCCCCCCACCCCCCCCCCCCACAGACGAGTCTTGGTTCTACTTTAGTACTTTGAGGACATGGGTGGTGGTGGTGGGGTGGCGGAGGAGGTGTGGGAGGTGGAGGAGGAGGAGGTGTAGGGGCTGCCGGAGGAAGTTCCGGGCTTGTCATTAATATATCGATTATCTGGCATACATGCGCACACAGCAAGCAACGGCAGAAAGAAATGTCCAAAAAACAGCAAACTTCCTGTTTGTTTGTTTTTTTGTTTCTTTTTCAGGCAGCATAGTTCTGGGTTGGTTCCAATGTACCTTCTTTATTTATCTGTGTGCTTGCTGAATCGGCAGCCTTAGTAGCATTGGCCTGAGGTTATGTGTAACCTCGTACATGGAGAGAGATTTACCACCACTCTTCGAGTGTTTGTGAATCCTTAATCCTTAAACTCTCCTGGCGCCAGCTGCATGGTTTGGTTCTAACTTTTGGACAGTTACACGTGACTAAATGCCTACGTAGACCGAACTACGCCATTGGTCAGTTCCATACTACACACAGTTAGTAACAATAATAATAATGATGGATGCTTATATAGCACACTATCCACAAATCTGCTCTAGGTGCTTTTCAAAAAAGCTTTTGTTAACATAAAACATTACATCAATGTTACATACACACACACACACACACACACCAAAATGTGACTACACACACACACACACACACACACACACACACACACACACACACACACACACACACACACACACACACACACACACTGCATACATACATTTTGACATACATGTGTATCTAACAGCTACCCTATCACATACGCACACATAGGCAGGCACAAACTTACATAAACACACGCACACACATTACACATTCATATATATGCATGTAGTTATGTACACATACATATACATACACACATAGTCAAGCACAGCTAACGCAAAGGAAGTGGACCTGCCACAATGGAACTTATTGCTGAGGGAAAAGGTGAGTTTTGAGACGAGCGGGTTACGACCATACTAGGCTCTTCCGTCCGAGCAATGCAATTGGCTCCTGGCCTGGCTCTTCTTTCATTACACATTACTTGATAGTTTCTAGCTTCTCAAGGAGGCGTGGCGTCACTGCGTTCGGACAAATCCTTATACGCTGGGAAAGAAGATGGGGTGTGGGTGGTGCGGTAGGGTGGGGTGGGGTGGGGTCGTTATTCTTGGGGTGAAGTAAAAACATGCAGGGGAGAGAGAGGAGCAAATGAGGGAGAGAGAGACAGAGAGAGAGAAAGAGAGAGAACTCAAAACGTTTTTGTTTTGGTTTTTTATTCAAGGATAAAAAGTTTTGGCATGGCCCATTCTTCCAATCTGTCCTTCAGAGAGAGAGAGAGAGAGAGAGAGAGAGAGAGAGAGAGAGAGAGAGAGAGAGAGAGAGAGAGAGAGAGAGAGAGAGAGAGAATGAGAGAGAGAGAGAGAGAATGAGAGAGAGAGAGAACTCAGAACTCAAAACGTTTTTGTTTGTTTTTTTGTTGTTTTTTTTCTTTTTTTTATTCAAGGATAAAGATTTTAGGCATGGCCCATTCTTCCAATCTGTCCTTGTCTGTGTGTGTGTGTGTGTGTGTGTGTGTGTGTGTGTGTGTGTGTGTGTGTGTGTGTGTGTGTGTGTGTGAGAGAGAGAGAGAGAGAGAGAGAGAGAGAGACAGACAGACAGACAGACAGACAGACAGAGACAGAGAGAACTCAGAACTCAAAACGTGTTTTATGCAAGTATAAAGATTTTAGGCATGGCCCATTCTTCCAATCTGTCCTTGAGAGAGAGGGAGAGGCACAGGCTCCAACATTATTCTAGCCTCCTTGTGTGTGCGGATATGTTTCTTATCCAATCAATTCCACAATAATGTTTTGCAGGAAAAGAACCCCTTTTGTCTTTTTCTTTTTGAATTCTTTGTTCAGATAACACGCTGCACACGTGGCGATGATTTTCACCCGTCCAAAAGTCTAGCACATGGACTGCTGCCAATATGTGCTGGAAAACAAACAAACAAACAAACAGCAACAACAACGAGAACAACAACAACAACAACCAAGGTCAAGATCGTCGAAGAAAACTCGAACAGCAGATTCCCAGGCCATTCACCTTTCATCTGCATTGCTAATTCAGGGAATAATGGCATCGCTGCTCTGGACAGGACGTGACGGGGAGTTTCAGTTACAGTTTCTCAAAAGAGGCGTTTACTGCGTTCGGACAAATCCATACGCGCTACACCAACACGCTTAGTCAGGCGTTGAGTGCATGCCTGTATTATGTTTGTGTACCTGGAGTCAAGTAGAAACGAGGAGAGAGAGAGAGGGGGGGGGAGGGGAGGGAGGGGAGGGACTTGCTACATGGGCAACAGCTTGTCCTCCAGGCCTACACCTGAAGAGGTCACTCCAGCTTCGTTAAGTCAGCGTAGACACATCACGGAGAGCAGCAGTTACCGGTTACAAGCCGAGGCTCTCTCGTATGGCGCAGAGCCGGGCGCCAGGGATCGCTCTCGTTGGTGAGAGGAATTCTCAGATTCCATCGGGTAGTAGTTATCGCCCGCCTCAAGCTGGGCAGCCCCCCTCCCCTCCCCTCCCCCCCCCTCCCCTCCCCTCCCCCTCCCAGCCAATAAGGTACTAACCCTGCCACAACCTGCTTGCTCCATTGGGTGCTTGGAGCTCTGAGAGAAATCGACAGGCAGGTTGTAAATTCCAACCCCCAGACAAAAAACGACGATGATCAGATGGGACTTTCTTCTACATAGTTTTCACCAGAGGACAACATTTTTTTGTTGTTGCCGTGGGTTCTCTTTCAGTGCGCCAATAGCCTGCCAGCTAGCTGCACAAAGGATCTCAGTTTATCTTCTTCTTATCCGGATGACTACTAGATTACACGCTCCGTTAACATTTTCCAGTCAAACTTGGGAAAAAGGTTATTGAAGGGGGGGGCGGGGGGGGGGGGGGGGGGGGGACAAGCGCAATATCTGAGTGGTTAAAGTGTTGGACTTTCAATCTGAGGGTTCCGGGTTCGAATCACGGTAACGGCGCCTGGCGGGTAAAGGGTGGAGAGTTTTCCGATCTCCCAGGTCAACATATGTGCAGACCTGCCAGTGCCAGTGTATACGCAAGCAAAAGATCAAATACGCACGCCAAAGATCCCGTAATCCATGTCAGCGTTCGGTGGGTTATGGAAACAAGAACATACCCAGCATGCACCCCCCCACCCCACCCCCACCCACCCCCCGAAAGCGAGGTATGGCTGCCTTCGTGGCCGGGTAAAAACGGTTATACACGTAAAAGCCCACTCGTGTAATATGTGACCCTCCACCACGAAATGAGTCGCTTTGCACCAGAGGTCGATTTTTAGTTATTGGTATATCATAAATCTGCAATAAATGACCTTTACAGCGAAAAAAAAAAGTTTGTAAATCGGATGATTCTGTGAAAAGTTATTGTGATTTGAAGTTCTAAAGTCGCGAAAGTAACGAACTGAGAAATCAAGGCCGAAAAGTTTTGGAACATGTTCATAGCAACCACATACTTCTAAGCAAGATATGTTCATGAAATTTGGCACACACATAGTTAGTGGCAATATCCACAATTGCACAAAATTTGGAAGAAAAATATTGAGTGTATTTGATTTTATTCAAATAAGAATTTTCTAATTTTTTTGGAAAGAATTGCAACTGAAGTATTAGTATACTTACTTTTTAATCAGCTCAACATGACTAAAAACCTTCCAGTTTTAAGATCAGTTTTGTTGTGGTGTTGTTTGTGGTCCAATTACTATGAAACTTTTGCTATGTACAGTATGTGTACTAAAATTATGCCAGATTAGAGGTAAAAAAATGCTAAATCATGATGCCGAATCATGTGATTGTTGTAATTCAATGTGCTCAATGGCTTAGTGTGCTTGTGATATTACCATAATCCATACAACAAGCACAACAAAATAACAAAAAAGATCCACACAACAAAACTGCTCATACAAAAGGTACAAGTTCATGTGTGTTTTATCCCAGCATAGCATCAAATGAAATACATTTCATAATCCAAATGAACACTTCAAACACTTCATCTGCAAAGAAAACCTATTTGTCAAACCCATACTTCACACAATAAAGACACACAACCTCATCAAACAAACACTCAATCTGCTAAAAAAAATATAAAAAAAATGTGCAGATATGTGGCACAGGTAATCAATTCTTGTGGTACAAAGTGTCATCAGGGTGGATGGTGTTGATATTGAACCTTCTTCCTCCACTCTTTTTTCTCCACCGGTGGTGTCAGTATGTTCCAAAAATGCATGGTTTATCCTGAAACAGTTTGTTATGTAATACTTCTTTATCTCTTTTCATTTTCTTTGTTTTGAATTATTTTCTATATGTTCTAAAGTTTATTCATTAATGCCTTAAATATCAACAGTAATTTCAGTTTTGTACATTTACATCACAGCTTTCATTCTTTACACAGGACTTTACAAAATGCTTTACTTCTAGTTCTATGTATTTTATCAGAAAATAAAAAAAGAATACACTTATGATATATATATATATATATATATATATATATATATATATATATATATATATATATATATATATCATAATATAATCAGACAAAGCAGTTTACTGATAATAAAAGTATGAAATAGTGATTATTAATGCTGTATCACTATGAGTATCAGTGTGCATATCAGTGTGCATGTGCATGACATGCTGCAATCCATTAAGTTACTTTATGGATAGTGGCATGTCAAGCACATGCACACTTATATCATTTATGTAAATGTCTGTGTAAAAGTTTACAATTCCATACATGTACATCTAGA
>NC_134903.1:4858347-4860847 GCF_041734735.1 Babylonia areolata | reverse complement strand
TTTCTTTCTTTCTTTCTTTCTTTCCTTTCTTTCTTTCTTGATTATTGCCCACCGACGTCACAGAGCCGGAATCCTTATCATGGATGAAATACTGTATATACCAGTATTGTATAATCTGTATTTTTCTCATCTCATCTCATCTATCCCTTGACCCGTGGGTGGGTCGTTGGGGCACCATGGATGACTGCCTGGTCAGCTCGCGCCACCTGCCTCGGTCCTCAGCGGCCCTTTGAGTTGTGGCAAATGGCAGGCCCGTCCACTCTTTGATGTTGTCCTCCCACCGCTTTCTCTGTCTGCCTCTCTTCCTCCTTCCTTGTACGGTACCCTGCAGGATGGTCTTGGCTAGGCCGTCTGATCGTGTGACGTGTCCATACCAGCGGAGCTTGCGTTCCTTCACTGTGGTTAGCAGGTCTTTGAATGGGCCAATGGCGTTTTGGACTCTTCTTTTCACTTCCTCATTTGTGATGTGGTCTTTGTATGTATTTTGTACATACACACAAAAAGATAGAAGAAAGTGGGAAAGAAAATAATGCACTTCTTCTTCTTCTTCTTGGGTATAGGCAGCCAACATCTACATCAAAACAAATCAGCCACACTTTTCACTTAGGAAAAAAGCTTCCCGCTCCGGTCGGATGAGCGCATGTCATAGTTTTCTAGTCCTCAGGGGTGTTGCCAGGTCTGTTTCCGAATTGGTGGGGGGGGGGGGGGGAGGTGGGGGAGGGAAAGGGTTAGTGGAGGCATGCCATCCTGGCCTGGAAGGCAGCCAGGGATGGCGCCGACACAGTCTCTGCAGGAAGGCTGTTCCACTCCGGTATGGTCCTTGGGAAGAAGGATTTGTGGCGATAGTCTGTGAGGCTCTGTGGGGACGTCGTAGTGGTGGAGTCATACTCATGCACATAATATACCCTAGGAAACGCCTCTGAGGTTGAGCATTCCATCAGTTGGTTTCGCTAGGACATTGAGACAACTATTCTCGGATATATATGGTTATACATAATCAGAAAACCATACATAATAGGAGGCATACTTCTTCTTCTTGTTCTTGTTCTTCTTCTGCGTTCGTGAGCTGCAACGCTTTGACCACTCGGCTATTGCGCCCTTCGTTTTACCTTTCAACATTCATTATCTACACCCTTCTGGCACCTTTCTGAGTTAAACGTGAGCATCCCTGTGAGTATGGAGGTAGGTATGATGATGGAGTCTCCCGTCGGACCGACGGATGAGTAGGCAGGCAGGCTTATCTGTCGGTGTGTGTCCTCATATGGGAGAAGAGGCCGATTCTGCATGCGCGGCAGCACTTCCCACAGGTGTTGCAAGGGAAAACACGTCTCCAGAAGTTGAGCCCTGCTTCCTTCGCTCACGCTTCTCCTTAATGGCCAGCGTTCTCTTGTTTTCAAACGTCTTTATGCCACTAGAGCACAGCATCCCCCAGCGAGAGCGGTCAAGGGGATCAGTTTCCCAGGAAGCGATGTCTATGTCACAGGCTTTGAGGTTTGTCTTCAAGGTGTCCTTGAAGCGCTTGCAGGGTCTTCCAAGTTCGCGGTGGCCTTCCTTCAGCTGGCCATACAAGAGCATCTTCGGTAGGTATACGCATTCGTAAGAAACAACTATTTTTTGGCTGGTACGCTCAGAAAATATATGCATGTATTTACACAGAAAAGTTTCAAGTGATTTAATTAACCACATCACTGCTGCACCTTATTGTAAATGAGATCAGTGTGGCATGAGTTTAACCCTTTCACTGCCAGTCAATTAGAATACAAAATTCCCTTGTGGTATAAACACAGAAAAGACAGGGGCTAAGAATAGCTGGGGATTCCCCCTGCGATGTATAGAAAATATGGCCTATCCTACCACCGAACATTAAGAGCAGTAGGTTCATGGATAACAGACCAATGAATGGTCACCTTTCAGTGACATGGGTTCTCTACCACGCCTGTGCATAAACGCGAGCTTGACTGTGAAAGGGTTAAAGTGCGATTATTATTGCTTTTTTGTGTGCTTACCAATGGTGTAAAGCAATCCCAAAGAAGAAGAAGAAGAATAATGATAATGATAATAATATCAATAAAATGCAGGCTTTTATAGCGAAGTACCCCCGTCTCAGATGGGGCTCACCACATTCTACAATAAGATACACAAATTCAAAACTAACTATCGTAAAATATGTACAAAATCAACACAGTTCCACATGACTTTGGCTAAAATGCACATAATTATGTAAGACTAAGTGACATACAAATATGCAAATCGACACAGGCGCCATCGCAGCTCTCAAATCACACAGGTGCTAAATAACAGAAAAAAAAAAAAAAAAAAAAGCACATCACATTCACCATTGTCAAATATAAACACCAAGGAACCAGGCATTACGAAAACAAACAAACAAACAAACAAACAACAAAACAACAAAAACACGCACACACACACACACACACACCAAAATCATCACAGATGCAGACAGATCAACACAAAGAGCACATCCAGCAACAAACATCAC
>NC_134903.1:4850847-4853347 GCF_041734735.1 Babylonia areolata | reverse complement strand
GGAGTCAGAGTGGAGGGGTGGGGGGTTGGGGGAGGTAAACACAGTCTTGGACCAATTATTATAAATTGGCTCTCTCTCTCTTTCTCTCTCTATCACCCATAGGTCTTCGCTTCCTGTGAATGATAAAAAGGGCTTGGCCTTCGGTCATCGTGAGGTGGGAGGGAGAGAGAGAGAGAGAGAGAGAGAGAGAGAGAGAGAGAGAGAGAGAGAGAGAGAGAGAGAGAGAGAGAGACAGAGACAGAGAGAGAGAGAGGGAGAGAGAGGGACAGACAGAGAGAGACAGACAGAAAGACAGAGAGAGAGAGAGAGAGGGAGAGAGACAGACAGACAGACAGAGACAGAGAGACAGACAGAGGGAGAGAGAGAGACAGACAGACAGAGACAGAGAGACAGAGGGAGAGAGAGAGACAGACAGACAGAGACAGAGAGAGACAGACAGACAGACAGACAGAGAGAGAGAGAGGGAGAGAGAGAGGGAGAGAGAGAGAGAGAGAGGAGGTGTAGAGATAATGCCAGAGAGAGAGAGATAATGCCAGAGAGAGAGAGATAACGCCAGAGAGAGAGAGAGAGATAATGCCAGAGAGAGAGAGAGATAACGCCAGAGAGAGAGAGAGAGAGAGAGAGAGAGAGAATCCCAGAGAGAGAGATAATTCCAGAGAGAGAGAGAGAGATAATGCCAGAGAGAGAGATAATGCCAGAGAGAGAGAGATAATGCCAGAGAGTGAGAGAGATAATGCCAGAGAGAGATAATGCCAGAGAGAGAGAGATAATGCCAGAGAAATAGAGATAATGCCAGAGAGAGAGAGATAATGCCAGAGAGAGAGAGATAATGCCAGAGAGAGAGAGAGATAATGCCAGAGAGTGAGAGAGATAATGCCAGAGAGAGATAATGCCAGAGAGAGAGAGAGATAATGCCAGAGAGTGAGAGATAATGCCAGAGAGAGAGAGAGAGATAATGCCAGAGAGTGAGAGATAAAGCCACAGAGAGAGAGAGATAATGCCAGAGAGTGAGAGATAATGCCAGAGAGAGAGATAATGCCAGAGAGAGATAATGCCAGAGACAGATAATGCCAGAGAGAGATAATGCCAGAGAGAGAGAGAGAGATAATGCCAGAGAGTGAGAGATAAAGCCACAGAGAGAGAGAGATAATGCCAGAGAGTGAGAGATAATGCCAGAGAGAGAGATAATGCCAGAGAGAGATAATGCCAGAGACAGATAATGCCAGAGAGAGATAATGCCAGAGAGAGAGAGAGATAATGCCAGAGAGAGATAATGCCAGAGAGAGAGAGAGAGATAATGCCAGAGAGAGAGAGAGATAATGCCAGAGAGAGATATATATATAATACCAGAGAGAGAGAGAGAGAGATAATGCCAGAGAGAGAGAGAGAGAGAAAGGGGAGATGTAGAGAGATAATGCCAGAGAGAGAGAGAGAGAGAAAGGGGAGATGTAGAGAGATAATGCCAGAGAGAGAGAGAGAGATAATGCCAGAGAGAGAGAGAAAGGGGAGATGTAGAGAGATAATGCCAGAGAGAGAGAGAGAAAGGGGAGATGTAGAGAGATAATGCCAGAGAGAGAGAGAGAAAGGGGAGATGTAGAGAGATAATGCCAGAGAGAGAGATAATGCCAGAGAGAGAGAGAGATAATGAGAGAGAGAGAGAGAGAGAGAAAGGGGAGATGTAGAGAGATAATGCCAGAGAGAGAGAGGAACTCAGAACTCAAAACGATTTTTTTTTTATTTTATTCAAGGATTAAGATTTTAAGGTATGGCCCATTCTTTTAGTCTGTCCTTGCTAATCCTCATCAGTTATGACAGCACACATACATGAACAGAGAGAGACACACACAGACAGAGAGAGAGAGATTCAGAGTTTTCGAGTAACCAGAATGCACTACAGAGTGTACCAGTAATTGCAACGCACTAACATTATATACTAGTCATTATTAAAACGTAAAATAAGAGTGTACCAGTACCTACAACACACTTCAGAATACACTTGTAATCAAAGCACACACACACTCGGAACATAACAGTAATTGAAACGCACTTTCCAGTACAAGAGAAATGTAGGCGAACTTCAGACTGCATCAGTAATGGAAGGGTGTTCCAAGAGAATACCGGTGACTGAAACGTACTTCAAACGTATACCAGCTGTGGAAAACATGCAGAATACACGGTGATTAACGCTTACTTCCGAGTATTCCAGTACACCAGTCCTCAAACTTCACAGTACACCTGTCCTCAAAGCGCATTTCACAGCACACCAGTCCTCAAACTTCACAGTACACTTGTCCTCAAAGCGCATTTCACAGTACACCTGTCCTCAAAGCGCACTTCACAGTACACCAGTCCTCAAAGCGCACTTCACAGTACACCTGTCCTCAAAGCGCACTTCACAGTACACCAGTCCTCAAAGTGCACTTCACAGTACACCAGTCCTCAAAGTGCACTTCCTCAAACTTCACAGTACACCAGTCCTCAAAGCGCACTTCAGAGTACA
>NC_134903.1:4838347-4843347 GCF_041734735.1 Babylonia areolata | reverse complement strand
CACACACACACACACACACACACACACACACACACAGAGGAGAAAGAGACACAGAGACACAGAGACAGAGGCAGAGAGACAGAGACAAACAGACAGAAGGACAAACAGACAGAGAGAGGGCGAGAGAAAGAAAGAGAGAGAGAGAGAGAGAGAGAGAGAGAGAGAGAGAGAGAGAGAGAGAGAGAGAGAGAGAAAAGTAGACAGGTGTGCAAGGTATCAAGTCTTGTACTGGCCGTGGTAACAATGGTAGACTAATTTAACTCAAGAGACGTGATAAGTGATTGGCCACGTGCTCGGATTGATGATTCGACCAGCCAGCCCTTTGTTCAACGCTGTGTACATGATTACACCTTTGTTACTACGAAGATGTCCAAGAAGAAGGACGATCCTTTACCGTTTCATCCTTTGTCCAGCTGAAAACAAAGGATCAAGCGCAAAATTAGGTTTGAGTGTCCCTCCGAGAGATGGGGTCTAATCGCTCCTGTGTTTAGTCCTCTAGATCAAGTGAATCAGGCAAGATGGGTTGTACTGCTTCCCCACAGAAGCGGGTGTAATCATTTTGGATGAAGAACACTTTGACTGACCCTCAGCATTGAAGCAAGGTCGATACTCAATCTGACTTAAGTGCTGTGGACCCTTTTTGACTCACTTGTGTAAACAAAGTGAGTCTATGTTTTAACCCGGTGTTCGGTTGTGTGTGTGTGTGTGTGTGTGTGTGTTTGTGTGTATGTGAGTGTGTGTGTCCGTGGTAAACTTTAACATTGGCATTTTCTCTGCAAAAACTTTGTCAGTTGACACCAAATTAGGCATAAAAATAGGAAAAATTCAGTTCTTTCCAGTCATCTTGTTGAAAACAATATTGCACCTCTGGGATGGGCACAAAAAAATAAATAAATAATGAAGCCTAATTATATGCAAACTGCATTTACTGTTATATTTATATTTTTTTGTATTCTCTAAACTTGGCACTTTGATCTGATATTCTGACCCAACAACAAGAGCAGTCATTATTATCATTTTCTGTTCAAACAGGAACTTCTTTTGCTCAGCATGGAAGTTTTATTTATGTTGCAAACGTTTTGGTGCAGATAGTAAAAAAGGGAAATTACTCTGTAATTAATGCTAGGGGATTTAATTTGTTTTAAACTGATCTTTCTCATCTTAAACATTGCATTTTGAAATTATACTCAATACATAAAAAGCTTGGATTTTTTTTAAGTGCATCACAAGTGAGTCTTGAAGGCCTTGCCTCTCTTGTTCTACTTTTTCTTCTTCTTCTTCTTCTTCTTCTTCTTCTTCTTCTTCTTCTTCTTCTTCTTCTTCTTCTTCGAGTTGCCATCTCTGACATGCTAGTCATTTTGCTGGACTAATTATACGTTTGGCTGTATTCACTGTGAATAAGAGACTGCCATTAGATAGGATACTGGTGGTCCATATTTCCAGTTTCATGTGGGTACAAACCAGTGACGTTCTGCGGTTCGTTTAACCCTTTCTCCGAAAGTCAATTCAGAGTACAAAATTCCCTTGTGGTGTTAACACAGAGAAGATAGTGGCTAAAAATAGCTGGAGATTCCCCCTGCGATGTATATAAAATATAGCCTATCCTGACCATTAAGAGCAGTAGGTTCATGGATAACAGACCAATGAATGGTCACCTTTCAGTGACATGGGTCCTCTACCACGCCTGTGCATAAATGCTAGCTTGGCGGCGAAAGGGTTAAACACTTTTTTCTTTTGCCTGAATACTTGCTCGCAATAGATTTGAACGAACATACACTTTACGAATATCCTTATCAAAAGTATATAATTTAAAAAAAAAAAAAAAAAAAAAAGAACGAAAAGACATATCACACAAAATATCACTCTTTATAATGCGTAGTACTCAATTATCATACATCACACACAGACAGACAGAGAGAGAGACAGAGAGATAAGGACGTGGTATGGACAGACACAGACAGTATGTACGTGGGTGAATGATGAAAAAGACAGCTCACGCAAAGTCCAGCGCGTGCATGTGTGCACACACATCACCGACCGACCGACCAACCAACGTACACAAACAACTATACACACACGTGATTAACCAAACAAATAACCCTTTACCCCCACCCCCCCTCCTCCCACACACGCACACAGCAAAACAATACAGTTTGCATCAGTATGCAACGGGTTACGTGTTTAGAAAACATTTTCAGCTGTTGCGGGGAGAAACTGAACAAATTAGCCGTGACGAAAACAATGCTAATGCCAGTAGTATTATTTCAAACTTGTCCTCAAAACTGTCATGTCTCACACTACAGGAACAGGCATGATAGTCCAGACTCTGACTGATTCCAATCATTTGAAAAGTTGAAACATCAACCACAATATAACTCGGATATCTATTCAGAGAACAACTAGAACACTGCTGTTTCATTTAAACACATGTCATATTTGCTTTCAGGTAACCCACACCCGAAATGAAATGAAGTGAGTCCAGCTAGAGATTTATGCAAAGTTAACGATACTCATACCTCCCTCACAAATATAAAAAAAATAAACCTATTTGACAATAACGAGAACAGATGAGCAAAAGCTGTAAAGAGGTGTACCCCTGGTGTGTGTTATGAGTGAGGAAGCAGTCTTTAAGAGCTGTGTTTCGAATACCCATTGATTCTCATTATCGTTCTTGTTAAAAAAAATATATATATATATAAACTGAATAGGTGGGATGGACTGGATGGAGTGCATTCTGGGGTTCATCATCGCTTGCAGAGAGTACTCAGTATGGGAATATTTTGGAGCAAAAAGGCAGAGTGTAATGGTGGTAAACACGTGGGTCAATAAATTAATGATCTGGAAAAAAAAAAATCACTAAACTGCCTCACATCTATTACACAATAATAACAAAATATTAGCAATACATTGTGTAGATGAGACAATTGATATTTTCTCAAACTGAAAAGAAAAACTATATATATAAAAAAGGCGTGGCACCGATTTCTTTTGTATCCAAAGTTCCCCCTCCAAACAATATCATATATATATATATATATATATATATATATATATATATATATATATATATATGTGTGTGTGTGTGTGTGTGTGTGTGTGTGTGTGTGTGTGTGTGTGTGTGTGTGTCAGTTGAGGCGGTTGAAATGGAAATCTAGACCTGCAATTGTTTTGAAAGGTATAGAAAGGATGACAGACAGTTGAGAGGATAAAACGGATAGCGAGGCCAGAAAGAAATGTCCAGTATGATTATATTAAAGAGTAACAGAGAAGGGGTTAAAACGGAACTTTATGCCCGTTAAAACTGCCCAACTGACATATGCACCGAGTCTATCAGATAACAGCCAGGATCTCTAATACTCATCTCTCCACTTGGCTTGGTATAGCTCAGAGGGTCAGATGACATTGAACCGACAGGTGCTCTGCTGTCTCATAACCGACAGAGGCTACATCACGGTGTACATGACAGTTAGGATGACCATAATCCTGCACCTACCAGCTTCGTCAGGGCATAGAGAACGTCACGGCTCAGAGCTGACACAACTGGTGTGTGTTATAACTGTGGAAGCAGACTTTTATAGCTTTGTTTCGAATATCATGGGATTTATTATCAGGTTTTTTTTGCTTACAAATCAAACAGCAGCAACAATAGATGAGAAAGAGGATAAGTGGATTCTCTGGTATCACATTTTGCATAAGGTGAATTTTTATAGTGGACACTTAGAAAGAAAAATGTGTATGAGGATGACGATATTGTGCAAATGGCCCAGTTTTTGTAAATCGCTTAGAGCTTGGTCTCCGACCGAGGATAGGCGCTATGTAAGTAAACATGTCAATCAATCAACGATTACAGTCACTTCGAAATCTCTTGAACTGAAATCTGTGGCATAGCTAGAAGTCCTGCTTGAAGATCCCCATTTAACACAACCCCACGACCAAACTAATGCAACCTGTATTGTTTTACCACGAAAACCGCCACTATCTTCACATTCACACCTCACGCTATCATTTCTTACCTCATGTCCGAGAAAACAGACTTCACCGCAGACAAAACAGCCGTTTCCGAAGCAGGAGAAGCTGGAGAAGCGAAAGTCTGACACAGCATCACGTCACTGTCTTCAGTATCACAAAGTTCAAGCAGTTCTTCACTTTGATTTTGATGTAACACTTTGACAGGTATCCACTTCTGGCTTAACACGTCAGTGGGTGAAAAGGACAGTGTGTTTGTGTGTGTGTGTGTGTGTGTGTGTGTGTGTGTGTGTGTGCTCACAATTCTTCGTCAATGTTGGGCGTGTGTCCAGAGAAGGTTCTTGCAATCCTCAGTTGATGTTTGTGAGAGTTTGGGTTTGTTTTTTTGTTTGTTTTTCTTTCTGTGTTCGCGGGCAACACCTCTTCCGTTCACTCGTATGTATGAACGGGCTTCTTCGCTTTTGACTGCATGGAGTCAACACAATGTAAATACAGTGTAATTGAATGAGCAAACAAATAAATAAACAGATAACTGTACTGAATGAAAACGAGAGAAAAACATAAGACTCATAATCCCGATTTGCACAACCCGTCTTTGAAGTGTTCCAGTCGTCACTCAGTGGAAACCTCAGAGGCAACACTTTAAAGCTCCAGAAACAACGCTTTCGCCTTGATGTCAGGGGGAACTGTTTCTCTAATAGAGTGGTGACACAGTGGAACGGTCTCCCAGACTTCGTGGTCCTGGCGCCGTCAGTCAACGCCTTCAAGAGCCGCCTAGATAAACACTGGAGGGGCCTACCTGGTCTGTACAACCCATCTTGTCAGAGCAACTGATTTGGTTTAGCCGCGCTCGCCACGCATGCAACCAATTCAGTGATAGTTCTTTTAGGAACACGAACAGGCCTCGGGAGAGGCCTAAATCGTTGTCAAGTCAAGGCAAGTCAAGTCAAGCTGTCAGCAGAAAACAACTGCTCACACGCTGCAAGATCTTGACTCACGTCAGTGAACAAGTGTTCACCTCACTTTCACAGCAC
>NC_134903.1:4825847-4828347 GCF_041734735.1 Babylonia areolata | reverse complement strand
AGAGAGAGAGAGAGAGAGAGAGAGAGAGAGATTCATGTATACATACATACATACTTAGATACACAAATGATACATTCATATAAAATGAAAGAGAAAGAGAGAGAGAGAGAGAGAGAGAGAGAGAGAGAGAGAGAGAGAGATTCATGTATACATACATACATACTTAGATACACAAATGATACATTCATATAAAATGAAAGAGAAAGAGAGAGAGAGAGAGAGAGAGAGAGAGAGAGAGAGAGAGAGAGAGAGAGAGATTCATGTATACATACATACATACTTAGATACACAAATGATACATTCATATAAAATGAAAGAGAAAGAGAGAGAGAGAGAGAGAGAGAGAGAGAGAGAGAGAGAGAGAGGGAGAGAGAGAGAGAGAGAGAGAGATTCATGTATACATACATACATACTTAGATACACAAATGATACATTCATATAAAATGAAAGAGAAAGAGAGAGAGAGAGAGAGAGAGAGAGAGAGAGAGAGAGAGAGAGAGAGAGAGAGAGATTCATGTATACATACATACATACTTAGATACACAAATGATACATTCATATAAAATGAAAGAGAGAGAGAGAGAGAGAGAGAGAGAGAGGAGTCAGAGACAGAGATAGAGACATACACAGTTTCGTTGTTATATATACGCACCATACTATTCTTCCTGCTACGATCAATCATACTGTTATTTAGATGACAACAAAGCCAACTTCACAACCCACACAGGGATTAATCAACCAAATTTGTTTCCAGACTCATGTTTGTAAATATCAACGCAAAAATTCCATACACAGTTTAGTTCTGTCAACCTTTTGCAGTGTGATGAACGCAATTATGATGTTATTGTTGCAACTGCTGTCGTCAGTTTCAGTTTCAGTAGCTCAAGGAGGCGTCACTGCGTTCGGACAAATCCATATACGCTACACCACATCTGCCAAGCAGATGCCTGACCAGCAGCGAAACCTAACGCGCTTAGTCAGGCCTTGAGAAAGAAAAAGTAAATAAATAATAGATAAATACATAAAAGAAACTACTACTAATAATAATAATATTTATAAGGCAACTATAGGCGTACAAAAAAATAAATAAATAAAATTTAAAAAAATAATTTAAAGAATTTAAAATAATAATAATAAGAAGAAGAAGAAGAAGAAGAAGAAGAAGAAGAAGAAGAAGAAGAAGAAGAAGAAGAAGAAGAAGAAGAAGAAGAAGAAGAAGAAGAAGAAGAAGAAGAAGAAGAATAAAGTGCTAGTTTTCTGTTCCATTCCTCCCAGTACATTTTCTCCATGTTCTCATAGAGATAGTATAAAAGTACATTGCCCATTGTCATACAAGGAAATAAGCAATATACTACAAAGAAACTGTTTACAGGTGCTTGATTTCAAGTCTAAAACCTCGTCAGTTGACTCTCTCAGACTTTGGTCCGATTCGCAGACCAATTCTGAGTTTAGCTATCAGACTATTATCAAATTCATCATGGACCAAGTATTGTTCTAATGTCAAGTGCATATGCTTCAGTAACCTGACAATTAAGCATATAATTTTTGACTGTAGCTTGATGAAACCTTATGTACACGAAAGTGTTTCCTCACAAGTGACTGAGAACGTCGATGTTTTTGACTTTTCGCATTTAGTCATTCTGTTGTTTCGCTTGTCAGTTTAACGACTTCTCTTTTACGAAGTTCTTTGAGTAATTTCCTGTAATTGTATTTAGATATATTTTTTTCAAATTTCACCCTCATTTCACCCTCATTTGCCCAGTTTCCCCCAACCCTCCATTCATCCACATCTCCCACCCCTTCTAACCGATAATACTCAAATGTATTCATAAATACTTTAACAAAATGTCTTCAATCACCGATATGTGTGACGGGACATTAAACAAAATTCCTTCCGGTGAGAGTTGCTGCATACACTCATTGGACACTATCGTTCTTTGTCACATTTTTATTTCATTTTTTCCCCCGATTCTAGACAGGCAATGCAAGGCAAGGTATGTTTATTCCAGGAAATCCCGTAGGTGTATATGAAATGATACAAAAATATTAAACGCGTTTGGCATTATTTTCACGATCAATTAATCATATCATTAGCAATATCAACTAGCTGCTTTGAGAGTTACATTTGCAGGAGAGTAAAAAACAAAACCTGTCCACAAACCTTACAACATGCAAAAAGATTTAGTATCGTGTACAATAGAATTATAAGATACAGTTCTGGCGTGAATGTGTTGGGGGGAAAGAAAGAAGATATATTCTTGTGAATCCCGTGTATTCCATGCAATAACTTTAGTCTAACAGGATTCCTGAAAATTAATCAGAACTGCGTTCATCTTCATTTTCTTCACAGAATATTAAAAATCGGTGTGCTAGCTGTTACTGACATGCATGGTTGAAATCAACAACAACAACAACAACAACAACAGCAACAACAAAATAACAAGAGTGCAAGTTTTGAAATGAATCTGAATGCTTGCTTTCTGTCGTTCTTTAACCGTTG
>NC_134903.1:4813347-4815847 GCF_041734735.1 Babylonia areolata | reverse complement strand
GTGTGTGTGTGTTGTGTGTGTGTGTGTGTTGTGTGTGTGTGTGTGTGTGTGTGTGTTGTGTGTGTGTGTGTGTTGTGTGTGTGTGTGTGTGTGTGTGTGTGTGTTGTGTGTGTGTGTGTGTTGTGTGTGTGTGTGTGTGTGTTGTGTGTGTGTGTGTGTTGTGTGTGTGTGTGTGTGTGTGTGTGTGTGTGTGTGTGTGTGTGTGTGTGTGTGTGTGTGTGTGTGTGTGTGTGTGTGTGTGTGTGTGTTGTGAAGATCTGAGATTGTTAGTATTTTCTATCGGTAAACATTATGTCCTATTTCGTTTCTTAACCTGTTATTCCTCTCCGTTTGTGGATGATCAGTTGTCGGAACAACAGGGGACGTATTCATTTACATTCAGTCACAGATTAGTCTTTTGTGAAGGACTATGGCTCTCAGACTAGGAGGCGACAGCCGAGTGGTTAACTCACTCAGTACGGCCAGTCCTCTCTTCTCCTCTACACAGACCCCTCGGATGTCCAGTGGGTGTCTGAATGACCCAACCTTTAGCTTCCGTCGTCAGAATTTTGGTATTCTTTGTCAACATTCACCTCTTCAGTATAAGAGCCTTCCGCTTGCAATATTTCGATGATGCTAATTGGGGTGAAACGCTGCTAACGTCGTCTCTTTCGCCGTTCGTATGGAGAGAGTTAAAAAAAAAAAAAAACAACCACGTCGACGAGAACAATACATTGCACTGGATCCGTATCTGGGTCAATCATGTTGTAGATGAACACAACGGGCGCAATAGCCGAGTGGTTAAAGCGTTGGACTTTCAATTTGAGTGTCCCGGGTTCGATTCTCGGGAACGGCGCCTTGTGGGGGAAAGGGTTTGAGATTTTTCCGATCTCCCAGGTCAACATAATGTGCCTGAACACCACTCCGTGTGTATATCGCAAGCAGAAGATAAAAAATACGGCACATTAAAGATCCTGAAATCCATATAAGCGTTCGGTGGGTCATGAAAAACAAGAACAGACACCAGCATGCACATCGCCGAAAGCGGAGTATGGCTGCCTACATGACAGGGTAAAAACGGTCATACACGTAAAAGCCCACTCGTGTACATACGAGTGAACGTGGGAGTTGCAGCCCGCAAACAAAGAAGAAGAAGGAGGAGGAGGAGGAGGAGGTGGAGGCGGTGGAGGAGCAGAAGAAGAAGAAGGAGGAGGAGGAGGAGTTGGAGGAGGAGCAGAAGAAGGAGGAGGAGGAGGTGGAGGAGGAGCAGAAGAAGGAGGAGGAGGTGGTGGAGGCGGTGGAGGAGGAGCAGAAGAAGAAGGAGGAGGAAGTGGAGGCGGTGGAGGAGGAGCAGAAGAAGAAGGAGGAGGAGGAGGTGGAGGAGGAGCAGAAGGAGGAGGAGGAGGAGGTAGTGGAGGAGTTGGAGGAGGAGCAGAAGAAGAAGGAGGAGGAGGAGGTGGAGGAGGAGCAGAAGAAGGAGGAGGAGTAGGAGGTGGTGGAGGATGTGGAGGAGGAGCAGAAGAAGAAGAAGGAGGAGGAGGAGGAGTTGGAGGAGGAGCAAGAGAAGGAGGAGGAGGAGGTGGAGGAGGAGCAGAAGAAGAAGAAGGAGGAGGAGTTGGAGGAGGAGCAGAAGAAGAAGGAGGAGGTGGAGGAGGAGCAGAAGAAGAAGGAGGAGGAGGAGGAGGAGTTGGAGGAGGAGCAGAAGAAGAAGAAGGAGGAGGAGGAGGTGGAGGAGGAGCAGAAGAAGGAGGAGGAGGAGGAGGAGGTGGAGGAGGTGGAGGAGGAGCAGAAGAAGAAGGAGGCCAAAGAGCACAACCCCCAACACAGGTTGTAAGTGCTGCATGAGGACTGCTTGGTTGGCCTCAAGGAATTACTCTTGTTTAACTCACTCAGTACGGCCAGTCCTCTCTTCTCCTCTACACAGACCCCTCGGATGTCCAGTGGGTGTCTCAATGACCCAACCTTTAGCTTCCGTCGTCAGAATTGTGGTATTCTTTGTCAACATTCACCTCTTCAGTATAAGAGCCTTCCACTTGCAATATTTTGATGATGGTAATTGGGCTGAAACGCTGTTAACGTCGTCTCTTTCGCGGTTCGTATGGAGAGAGTTAATCAAGTAATCCGCGTGTGGGGGATGGGTGCGGGTGTGTGCTGATTATCTGGTTGCGGCTTTCCGCAATTTATCTTTATTCTTATCTTATCTGTCTATTATAATCAATGTGCAGTATAGTAGGCTATGTTTATAATTATATTCAAATAATGTTTCTTAATTCTTTCTGTTTTTACATTAAGAATACTAGTTATTACCTGCAGTGCGTGGATGTATGTATGAAACGGTGTATGTGATATTTTTTTACATTTGTATCTTTGTAATATTCGTAAAAACTGTTGTTGACTTTTACAGTTATGGTCTCCATGTTGTTTACTTGTCTATGTTGTGATAATGCACCTGACCAAATTTCTCCAGTTGGAGATAATAAAGTTATTCTTATCTTATCTTATCTTATCTTATCCCACAACG
>NC_134903.1:4788347-4800847 GCF_041734735.1 Babylonia areolata | reverse complement strand
TCTTCTTTTTTTTTTCTCTCTCTCTGTCTGTCTCTCCCCTCTCTCTTTGTCTTTCTGTCTCTGTCTCTCTGCCTCTCTCTGTCTGTCTTATGCAAACAGCTATTTAAATTTGATAAAGATCTGATTTTCATATCTATGTATAATCATCCTATAAATAGTGTTTATTATAAAGATAAAGAATATGACTGCACTTTACAAATGCTGGAACAATTTTTGGTATCGTTCTACGAGCAAGATGATGATGTTCACTTTATTCTTGCTGGAGATTTAAATGCTCGTATTGCGGATTGGTCATTACAGACAGATGATTTGAGTGATTTTGGTTTTTTTGTTGATGATGAAAGTGATTTTGTTAGAACATGTCAAGATAAGGTTGTAAATGGTTTTGGTAAATCGTTGATAGAACTTTGCAGTACTTTTCAATTCACTCCTTTAAATGGTTTTATTGATGGAGATATTGAAGGAAAATTCACCTTTTTGACTGTAAATGGAAACAGTACTATTGACTACTTTTTATGTTCTACAGGTATTATTACGCAGATGGTTAGTTTTAAGGTAGTGGATAGAGTAGAATCGCAGCATATGCCTGTCGAAGCGAATATCATTAGCAATTGTGACAAACCTAGTTGTGATTCTCGCCAGGAAAAAGTGTCGTTTCAAAAAGTAAAATGGGATCCTTCAAAAGCAGAAACGTTTTTAAGAGAAATGTCATCTGCTGATACGCAGACAGCTCTTGAAGATGCCAATAATGATATTAGTGTTGATGTGGAGTCGGCATTGTCCAAATTTGTGGCCATTATATTCAATGCAGCTAGCTGTATGAGTCAAACGGTACAGTGTGGAGGGGAGGGAAGGAGGACAACTGGCAGTCCGTGGTTTGACGCACAGTGCAGGCACTACAAGCGAGTGGCTCAGCGTGCGCTGTCTCGCTATACACGATCAGGGGAGGCAACGCATGGGATTGCTTATCGACAACACAGAGCTTACTATCAATCTGTGCTTGAAGACAAAAAGAAAAGTTATAGAAATACATTAAGGGAATCTTTGTTGGAAAACAGATCAAATAATACTTCATTCTGGTCCACTGTAAAGTCAGTCAGGCGAAAACGCAGAAATCAACCGAATATTCCAATCGATACATGGAAAAAACATTTCGAGCGTATCTTGGGCCAGCAAAATCAGTTGAACGAAAATAGTGAAGTTCACTCCCCTGACCACGAAGAAGAAATATCGATATTAAATGAAAATGTAGGTGAATTTGAAATCCATGGTTTGGACGATGACATAACAATTGATGAGGTGAAATTTGCAATACGAAGACTAAAAAACAGAAAAGCTGCTGGTTTAGATAATGTTGCGGGAGAGTTTTTAAAAGCATCTGAAAATATAATAGCACCTTTTTTGACAAACTTATTCAATCGTCTTTTTAATGTAGGCTATTTTCCATCAGATTGGACTCGTTCAGTCATTATTCCACTTTTGAAAAAAGGCGATGCAAACAATACTGAAAATTATAGAGGTATTTCCTTATTAAGCGTAATTAGTAAAGTTTTCACATCAATACTAAACAGGAGGTTGTACGAGTGGGCCGAATGTGAAGGTAAAATCTCGGAAGAGCAAGCTGGTTTCAGAAAAAGTTACTCTACGATCGATCACATATTTACTCTCTGTAGCATTATCCAAAAATGTTTAAGTGGAGCAAGGAAGAATAAGCTTTATATTGCTTTCATAGATTATCAGAAGGCTTTCGACTCAGTTGATCGAAATAGTCTATGGGCAGTGCTTAACAAGATAAGAACATCAACCAAAATGATCCGAATATTAAAAGCGATGTACAGTACAGTTCAGTCTTGTGTCCGATGGGGGCCTTATGTTTCAGAATTTTTTGATTGTCCTGCAGGAGTAAAGCAAGGATGTTTGTTGTCTCCCTTGCTTTTTTCGCTTTTGATTTCAGAAGTCGCTGACGAGGTGACCAAGAATGGAAAACACGGTTTTCAGTTTTTGCCAGGCTTACAAGAAATATTTCTGTTATTGTTTGCAGATGATATTGTCTTGCTGTCATCGTCACCAGCAGGTTTACAAAATCAATTAGATAATCTTAACAAAGCATCTAAATCTCTTGGACTGACAGTAAATTTGAATAAAACAAAAATAATGGTTTGCAGAAAGGGTGGCCATCTGTCTAAAGCAGAAAAATGGTTTTTCGATGGAGACGAAATTGAAGTTGTAAACAATTATAAATATCTGGGTTTTATGCTGTCTACCAAGTTATCTTTCATTTCTGCACTTGAAGAGTTCGCTGGCAGGGCAAAAGGGAGGGTGGTTGAAATTATGAGAACAATGTGGAGTCTTGGCAATATGGACAGAACCGTGTTTTTTAAACTCTTTGATGCGCAGATAAAACCTATGCTATTATACGCATCTGAAATGTGGGGAATAATGCGCTTCAAAGCAGTTGAGTCTGTCCATTTGTTTGCTTGTAAAAGATTTTTGAGTGTCAGTCCCAAAACCCCAAATGTAATGATCTATGGTGATCTTGGTCGATATCCATTATACATTGATAGTTGCATCAGTACTTTGCGATACTGGTTTAAGCTAAATCAAATGTCTCTATCGAGAATCCCGAAACAGGCGTACCTAATGAACGTAAATAAGATGACATACAATGCTGATATGTCTTCAAGAAACTGGGCAGATGGACTGAAACATTGCTTAGACATTTATGGGTTTTCAGAAGTTTGGATAAATGGCGGGGTTGGGGATGTAAATGTTTTTCTTAAAATATTCAAACAACGCATGATAGATGGCTTTAAACAGGATTGGGCAAGCAAACTCAACGGAAGTAATCGTTATGAAACATATAGGTCATTCAAATCCTTATTACAACCTGAAAAATACTTATCTGATCTTACCATCAGTAAATTTAGATCAGCCTTCATTAAGTTCCGTTTTGGTATAAATGAACTAAAAATAAATCAGCGTTATTGTGATGTTTTGAAAAACTGCCCATGTGGTGGTAGAATAGAGAACGAACTACATGTACTAACAGCTTGTCCATTATATGATGATATTAGAAGGAAATATTTGCTTAAGCATATGCAAAATATTAGAAATCTGTCATTATCATTTCTGCTGCAAAACGAAAGTTGTAATGTGACCAGAGATGTTGCAATGTTTGTTTTTTTATGCATTAAGACTGAGAGAAGAGCACTTTCAGCCCTAAACAGACATATCAGCCTTGTGCTTTTCATTTAGTTTACTTGTTCTCAGTGAGCTCACTGTGTATTATGTGGATTGTTTTCGTTCTTCCTATTTTATTTTAGTTAAGCTGTGTGTGCAACACGTGCACCCAAAATGTATACAGGTCGGTGACCTTACATTAAAATTCTTGCGTTCTTGCGTTCTTGCGTTCTGTCTGTCTTTCTCTCTCTCACTCTATATCTCTCTCTGTCTGTCTGGTTGTGTGTGTGTCTCTCTCTCTCTCTCTCTCTCTCTCTCTCTCTCTCTCTCTCTCTCCGCTCCTTCTGTCTCTCTCTCTTTGTCTCTGCTTTCTCTGTCTCCCTCTCCCCCTTCTCTCTCTCTCTCTCTCTCTCTCTCTCTGTCTCTCTCTCCTCTCTGTCTCTTTCTGTCTCCTATCTGTCTGCCTCTCTGTGTCACTCTCCTCTCTCTCTCTCTCTCTCTCTCTCTCTCTCTCTCTCTCTCTCTCTCTCTCTCTCTCTCTCTCCTCTCTGTCCCTCTCTTCTCCTCCTCCTACTCCTAGCCCTCCATTCCTCATTTAATGATCTTTCAAAGATTCACTCGAAACAGAAATATGACAGGACTCAGTGAAATTCCTCTCTGTCTCTGTCTCTGTCTCTGTCTGTGTCTCTGTGTCTGCGTCTGCGTCTGTCTGTCTGTCTCCTCCCACTTTTGGGGGCAATTTTCACATTTTGTTGATTGGTTTTTTTTTGGTCCTGGCCCCAACAGGATGTAATGAGCAGTGTCCACAACAAGGTGTGAAAGTTCATCCCCGTTAAATCACAGAGAGAGAGAGAGAGAGAGAGAGAGAGAGAGAGAGAGAGAGAGTGGAGGGGAAGAATAAATATAATGTGGATATCGCCACTGGTTGAAGGGGGCATACTGGGAGATAGGGCAACGTCTATAACTTTTATCCTTGGGGGGAAAAAAGCACACACCCCCGTCCCCCCCGATCATGCACGTAAAAGCCCACTCGTGTACATACGATGTGAGTGAAGTGAACGTGGGAGTTGCAGCCCACGAACGAAGAAGAAGAAGAGGAAAATTGATTGATTGAATCTTTAATGGGCAAAGAATTAGGCGCAGTAAAGGCCTTTTTTTTTAACAACTCTGCCCATTTAACGACACAAAGCATAAGAATAAAGAACGACACAAAACATAGAAATAAAGAAATAAAATTAAATGAAATAAAATAATAAGAACAGCGAATAAGAATAGTAACTGGAATAGTCTGTTAAAAGTAACATTAACAAAGCAATGAAAAGAGCAGTTGGTACATTATCATGAACGTACGTATTCACACACATACACACACACACACACACACACACACACACACACACACACGCACACATATTACAAAACAAGCAAACAAAGACATACGTACACATTCACGCCCACACACTCACACACACACAAACACACACAGTATCAGTATCAGTATCAGTAGCTCAAGGAGGCGTCACTGCGTTCGGGGGACAAATCCATATACGCTACACCACATATGCCAAGCAGATGCCTGACTAGCAGCGTAACCCAACGCGCTTAGTCAGGCCTTGAGAAAAAAAAAAGAAAGAAAGAAAAGAAAAACAATGAAAGAAAGAAAGAGAGAGAGAAAGAAAGAAAGAAAAAAGAAAGATGGAAAGAGAGAAAGAAAGAAAGAAAGGAAGAAAGAGAGGAAGAAAGAAAGAATAATAGAAAGAAAGAAAGAGAAAAGGAAAGAGAAAGACAGAAAGAAAGAAAGAAAGAAAAAAAAATCGCTTCTCTGTGAATACACATACATTTCACGTTTTCCACATTTCTACACCATGCTATGTCAATAGTAACCAGGCGTCCTAACACGGTTTTTTTTCTACATTTTTTTGAAATTTATATTTTATTATTTGTCAAAACTATAAGAAGCGATAGTGACGCAAGACTTTAAAAAAAAAAAAAATATCAATGACAAACGTATAGCAGCAGCTCCGTTATAAATCACGATTCGTTATTTGCAGACACAAAAGCTCATTTCCTGAAAGTGAGCATTCATGTTTATCTAAGTCTGCAGCGAACGCTGCCCTGTTTATCATTATATATTCATGACCTTCAGTTAAACATCACTGCTCGGCCACCATCTTTTTAAACGTCTCACACGCGCATAGACCCCCTCCCCTTCCCCTCCCACCCCCCTAACCCTCTCCAGTGCAGCCCCCGTTCCACACACCCCACCCCCCCTCACCCGACACACACACACACACACACACACACACACACGCACGTGTATTAAATTGACATGCTCGCCGGTTTTTTTTTTTGCTTTTTTTTTTCTTTCTCTCTCTCCCTGTCTCCGTCTGTCTGTCTCTCTGTCTCTCTCTGTCTCTCTATGTCTGTCTCTCTGTTTTTGTCTCTGAGCCTCACACACTCCATCTGCCTCCTTCACTGTCTATCTGTCTACCAGACTGTCTGTCCGTCTGTCTGTCTGTCTCTCTCTCTTTTCTCTCTCTCTGTCTCTCACTCTCTCTCTCGCTCTGTCTCTCTCTTTCTCTCTCTCTTTCTCTCGCTCTCTCTTTCTCTCTCCTCACTCTTCTCGCTCTCCTCTCTCCCTCTTTTTCTCTCTTCTCCCTCTCTCTCTCTCTTTCTCCTCTCTCTCTCTCTCTCTCACCCTCTTACCCCCACCTACACCCCTGGGCCCCCTTCCAGCAATTCTACACTTTAAGAGCTGCGCCCCCCCCCCCCTCCTCCACCCCCACCGAAAGACCAAACAAACCTATAACAAATGATGACAGCGAAAGACAACTGCGCAGTCTTACTGTCAGCACTTTTTTTGTTTTTGTTTGTTTTTTGTGTGTGTGTTTTTTTTTTAGTGGAAAGCAGACGTCATTAATTTGTAGACATACCAGCCTCTCTCTCTCTCTCTGTCTCTCTGTCTCTGTCTCTGTCTCTCTATCTATCTATCTATCTATATATTTCTCTATGTGTGTGTGTGTGTGTCCCCTTTAGCGCGAAATGAAAAGGAACAGTTATGAGAGCATGTTAGCAAACAAAAAACAAAAAAAACCGGCGAGACTTGTGAAAGCTGGAAAGGAGTGGGAGGAGGGGTGAGGGGGAGGGGGGAGGAAGGTGTGGGGAGTGGGGGGGAGTGGAGGGGGGGTGGGGGGGGGGGGCGAAGAAAGGGCTTGATGACAACAGTTCCATCATGGAAGCTGGTGCCAGAACTGCTCACTTGGAAAACGACGACTGCACGTGTAGAATATATCTGTCAGTGCCGTGCAGAACAGGACGATCAGGGAATGGGTGTAGTTCGTTATCACCTTGGTGGCTCCCTTAGAAGTTTATCCCATCAGGGATGGAATAAAAAATAAAAAGAAGAGAAGAAAAATGATGGAGATGTCGCGTGAGAGAGAGAGAGGGGGGGAGGGAGAGAGGGGGGAGGGAGAGAGAGAGGGGGGGAGAGAGGGGGAGGGAGAGAGAGGGGGGGAGAGAGGGGGGAGAGAGAGAAAGAGGGACAGAGGGAAAGAGAGAGAGAGAGAGAGAGAGACACACACACACACACACACACACACACACACACACACAGACAGAGAGACAGAAAGAGACAAAGACAGAGTGAGAGAGAGAGACAGAGATAGAGGGGAGAGGGGGGAAGAGGGGAGAGAGAGGGGGCGAGAGAGACACATAGAGAGAAAGACACAGAGAGAGAGACACAGAGAGAGAAAGACAGAGAGAGAGAGAGAGAGTGAGAGAGACAGAGATAGAGGGGAGAGAGAGGCAGAGAGGGGGAGAGAGATAGAAGCAGAGAGAGGGGAGAGAGGGGAAGAGAGACACATAGAGAGAAAGACAGAGAGACAGAGACAGAGAGAGAAAGACAGAGAGAGAGAGAGACAGAGAGAGAAAGACAGAGAGAGAGAGAGACAGAGAGAAAGACAGAGAGAGAAAGAGAAAGAGAGAAGGAGAGATCCCCTCCATTACACCTTTCTTTTCTTCTCTCCATCTCTCTCCCTCTCTCTCCACCTCCCTCCCTCCCCCAGCCATAACAGAGACAAAATGGTGCCCTTTTTGTAAGAACACGTTAGAATCAGAACTTCACTTTTTACATGTATGTCCCAAGTATAGTGAAAATAAGAAATGAATTTATTCCGCCAAAGTATTCTCGAAATCCATGTATGTTTAAATTCTGCTTACTTATGTCTAGTACTGATGAATCTGTTTTATTTAAGTTGTCTAGTGGTTGTTGTTGTTTTTGTTGTTTTTTTTTTTTTTTTTTTTTCACAAAGCAATAATGTGCGGATGTGAGCTGCAAAAATGTAAACATCCCCCTGTACAGAGAACATGTCATCACTCATGTTATGGTTGATTGATATGGATACTTATCCTCGGTCGGAGACCAAGCTCTAATCGCTTTACAAACACGGGGTCATTTGCACAACAGGCTGCCAACCTGGGTAGAGCCGACTGACGGCTGCCATTGGGCGCTCATCATTCGTTTCCTGTGTCATTCAATTAGATTTCAGGCACGCATGCCTACAAACTCAGACAAACATGTAACATTTACCATTTCACGCGTATGACCAGTTTGTTCATTTACCCCGCCATGTAGGCAGTCATACTCCGTTTTCGGGCGTGTGCATGCTGGGTATGTTCTTGTTTCCATAACCCACCGAACGCTGACATGGATGACAGGATCTTTAACGTGCATATTTGATCTTTTGCTTGCGGTATACTCACGAAGGGGGTTCAGGCACATGGCAGGTCTGCACATATGTTGACTACCCACCAGGCGCCACCGAGATTCGAACCCGGGACCCTCAGATTGAAAGCCCAACGCTTTAACCACTCGGATAATGGGCCAGAGGCCTGACATTAACATATTTTTGACTTTGACTTTGACTTGACTCTCCCTCCCCCCCCCCCTCACTTTGTGTCTCTCCACCCCACACACCCCCTCTTACCCCCCCCCCCTCTCTCTCTCTCTGCTCCTCTCTCAAACACTCACTCACTCATTCCCTCGACCGCTGGGGTCGTTGGGGGGACATGAGGAAGATGTCATATCTCGCCACGCCGTTCTGTTGGCAGATCTGGCATCGTCATTTTGGTCCATTCCTTGACGTTGTCGGACCAGCTCTTTCTCTGCCGCCCCCCGTCTGCGCCCTCCCTCTACAGTCCCTTGCAGGATGGTTTTGGAGAGGGTGTTATGTCGTGAGACGTGACCAAACCATGTCATCTTCCGTCGTTTGACAGTCGCCAGCAGTGGTTCTTGGGGCCCAACAAGGTTGCTGACCAGGTTCCGCACATAGTCATTGGTCTTGTGCTCCTTGTAGGAGATGTGTAGTAGTCTCCTCAAGCTTTGGATATTAAAAAAAAAAAAAAAAAAAAAAAAAAGAAAAGAAAAGAAAAAGAAGTCTACACTTATCTATTCCCACTTCCCTCATTAGACAAACAAAATCGTTTATCTATCGATTTGAGGGGGACATTGTAGATCTTCGAGACGATATTGACTGGATTTCAGTCTAGTCGTCAGATTTTTGTGGGGAGGAGCTGCAAACATTTTTGTAAACGGTGTAACAGCCTCAAACATCCCCTCTGTTGAATTTGACCTCGGGACTTTCTTCTTCTTCTTCTTCTTCTTCTTCTTCTTCTTCTTCTTCTTCTTCTTCTTCTTCTTCTTCTTCTTCTTCTTCTTCTTCTTCTTCTTCTTCTTCTTCTTCGTTCGTGGGCTGCAAATCCCACGTTCACTCGTATACACGTACACGAGTGGGCTTTTACGTGTATGACCGTTTTTACCCCGCCATGTGAGCAGCCATACTCCGTTTTCGGGGGTAAAACAAACAACGGAATAACTAAATGAATAGATCGATTTAATTAATGAAATAAATTAGAATAGATAAACAAATAAATGAATAAACATATAAATAAACAAGTAAATAAATAAATGGATTAAATAGATAAAATGGTTGCACTTTCAAAAGCAAATCATATGAAGCATCATAGTCATTGATACTGACAAATGTAAGACAAGGGAGACGAGTATGGTGATCAACCCCTCTCCACCCCACCCACCCCCTACCCTCCCCCCACCCCCCAAAAAACAAAAAAAAACTGCATATCACTCGTGTTTCTCAATCTATAAACATGTCTTCAAATAAGTTAATGTTTCAAATGCGTGAAATGATCACTGACATCTATTATCAGGGAAACCAGAGGACCCATTTTTGTCGTTAGTCTGTTATTGATAACCCATTATCACATGGAGAAAAGTGAAAATGACACTGTCAACGTAATTGAGTAGGTATGCCTAATTAATTGCGAACAGCGCGTAATTGCAAACGGTTCGTGTACCCCACCCTACTTTGAAGCGTTCTCACCACACACGTTTCACCAATTATTTAACGTCTGCTTCGACCTAATGCCTCAACGACTGTTCATTTCCAAGAACCAGTCAAACATCGGCTACTTCCGGCTATTCCCGAGCTCTTTCTACTCTTTCTTTCTTTCTTTCTTTCTTCTCTCTTTGCTAATTTATCATCATTGTTGTCTTTTTTTTCTTTATTTATGTATTTATTTATTTATTTATTTATTTATTTATTTATTTATTATTATTATTATTATTATTATTATTATTATTATTATTATTATTATTATTATTATTATTATTCTTATTATTATTATTATTATTATTATCATTACTACTACTACTACTACTACTACTACTACTACTACTACTACTTTTTTATATTATAATTATTGTTTATTTATTTATTTATTTATGTACGCTTATAGTTGACTTCATCAAGTTTTTGCGCCTTATACATATTATTAGTAGTGGTAGTAGGTTTTTTTTTAATGTATTTATCTATTATTTATTCACCCCTTATGTTTTTTTTTTGTTTTGTTTTGTTTTTTCTCAAGGCCTGACTAAGCGCGTTGGGTTACGCTGCTGGTCAGGCGTCTGCTTGGCAGATGTGGTGTAGCGTATATGGATTTGTCCGAACACAGTGACGCCTCCTTGAGCTACTGAAACTGAAACTGAAACTCTTTTCTCTTCCTGCACCACTGCCGACCAAGATGCGATGCCCTTCAGATGACCTTAGTGGTCTGCGAGGCTGTAAGCACCATAATGTGAATTTGCCGACCAAGTTCACAAACGTGCTCTCAAAAAAAACCAAAAAAACAATAACAAAAAAACACGGAAATAGTAGTAGGACTTGAACTCTGTCACAGTTTTAGCGAATTTGATTGGATATGTTGACTGAAATGTGCATTACCAGTACTGGGAGAATTTAATTAAGAAAGATTGTTGGTAACATATCGGAATTGGATGTCACAGGAATCTCCAAATAGTGTCGTTTGCAATTAGAACATAGGATATTTTGACGTGACTCAATCTGCGATCAATGCCGCACAATTACTGAACGCTCTCAAACGGGTGTGTGTGGTGTGGTGTGTGTGTGTGTGTGTGTGTGTGTGTGTGTGTGTGTGTGTGTGTGTGTGTGTGATCGAAACATACAATTCACAAGTCCGGTGTGATGTTGCAATAATGTGTTATATGTAATGAGTTGAAGACCTCCTTCTGTTCCAATTGTCTACATGTGCCCAAACCCATCGTTCGCAATTAGACTTCCCCGTTCGCATTTAGCCTTAGACACCCCTGTGCTTATCAACAGTTGAAGAAAACGTTGAAAAGAAGGAGTTGACGAAGTGTCCGTGGTGCTACCAATTAGAGAAAGCCTTAAGATGACAAAAGAGCTACATTTGACGATCCTGCAACCTGTTCAATACACACGTTGAGCTGGTCGCTTCTACTGGATCGCTCGCAATTAGGCCTACCCACCCAATTAATTAATACGCTGGCTTCCTGTTGCGGCAATCACAATACATTGATGATACTCTATGCTCTTTGTACTGTGCCAGAGATCACAGATTCGCTGTGATACATTCATTAGTGTATCCACATTAATCCGTCGTTTTGACGTCTGGCCTGGCGATGTCGATTGAATCGCAAGGGTCTCAAAGTTCAACGGTATCGTCTTTCATCTGTGTGGTCATAGAAAACCCATCGTTTAGCTTGGTGATTTAGATTGATCGTAAGGGCATCAAAGATCACCCAGAGTTTATTTCTGTGTTGTCAACAAAGAATTCATCGCTTGGTTTGGTGATGTTGTTTTTATCGTAAAGGCTATCAAACCTCAACGACATTCGGGGAATGTTTCTGTGTTGCCACAAAATAATTCATCGTGTGTGTGCTTTGTGGTCGAGGGATTAAACTTCACAGACTTTTTTTTTCCCCCACTCGTATCGCCGGAACAGGCGGCCTCACAAAAATTGCCAGCCTCAAAGATCATCAGCATCATTCCTGCCATGGCTCCGGGACAGTGGAGTGGTGGAACTATCGATTTACAGGTAGGCTTGGCGATGGAATCGATTGATGAGGTCAGGGCTCCAGGCTGTCAGAAGATGGTGACATTTTCTGACTGGGGGAGGGGCTTCAAGGGAGATCACCCTCCTTCCTTCTGTCTGACATTACCTCCCTGTGTCCAGGCTGTCATCAATGCATTGATTTTTTTTGTTGTGTTGTTCTTGTTGTTTTGGGATTTGTTGTTGTTGTTGTTGTTTTTTCGAGTCCTTCTGACATGGGTGTGACGCTTGTTTGATGGTGTGTGTGTGTGTGTGTGTGTGTGTGTGTGTGTGTGTGTGTGTGTGTGTGTGTGTGTGTGTGTGTGTGTCTGTCTGTCTGTCTGTCTGTCTGTCTGTCTGTGTCTATGTGTCTGTCTGTCTGTCTGTCTGTGTCTATGTGTCTGTCTGTCTGTCTGTCTGTGTCTATGTATCTGTCTGTATCTGTCTGTCTGTCTGTCTATGTGTCTGTCTGTCTATGTCTGTTTGTCTGTGTCTGTCTGTCTGTCTGTCTGTGTCTGTCTGTCTGTGTCTGTCTGTCTGTCTGTCTATGTGTCTGTCTGTCTGTCTGTCTGTATGTATGTCTGTATGTCTGTCTGTGTCTGTCTGTCTATGTGTCTGTCTGTCTGTGTCTGTCTGTCTGTGTCTATGTGTCTGTCTGTCTGTCTGTCTGTGTCTATGTGTCTGTCTGTCTGTCTGTCTGTGTCTATGTGTATGTCTGTCTGTCTGTGTGTGTGTGTCACTCTCTGTGTTATGATTGTGTACCATGAATACCAATTTCGATAAGGCGTGACATGTGACAGACGGACAAAGAGACAGAACAAAGGCAGATACATAGATAGATATCCCATGTTCTCTGTGTGTGTGTGTGTGTGTGTGTGTGTGTGTGTGTGTGT
>NC_134903.1:4768347-4773347 GCF_041734735.1 Babylonia areolata | reverse complement strand
CTATAAACAACAAGAACAAGAACAATAGTTCCTACTAAGAGCAGGCTGTACTGTGGGTTGGGATAGGAAGTCTGGAACCACACAGTCAAGGTTCATCCACATTACTGATGTGTCTCTGGGTGTGTTGCTCCAATTTTCTGACCAACACTGCAGGTATCTGTAATAGCATTTATTTTTGTAGCACTTTGAATGAATGTGTGGTTGAGATTGCGCGTGTGTGTTGTTGCTTGTGATGCTCGGGGAAGCAATTGCGTGTTTCTTATTAATATGATTTTATTGTGATCATCGTTCATCAGTGTCAGTGAGTACAGTTCTGGATAGCTTAGCTGATCCCGTCACGGCAATTGAAAGCCAAAGCGTGAGAATCGGCTGGACCGCACGGGTCCTACTGTTTCAATCTTTTGCCTTTTGTCACACTGATGAGAGGTTCGCGCATTGACGCGCATTGTTACGCACTGTCGTGTATTCTCGCCCGTTGAATCAAAAGATATGGAAATAAAGAAGTTAAAAGTTTAAAGGTATGTTGTATCCACATGATTTTTTTTTTTTTTTTTTTTTTTTTTGGGGGGGGGGGGGGGTCGTTTTATGCGTCCGAGAAAACGAATATAGGGTGGACAGCGTCTTGTGAATGTGATGCGGAAACAAAACAAAACGCTGACTGGCTATTGAAGTCAAAGTAGCAATGCCATTACTTACGGAATTTACAATGCAGATGAAGGTGAGTGGCCTGGATTCTGCTGTTCGATGTTTCTTGAACGATTTCTTTCTGAGCTGGTGTTGTTGTTGTTTCTTCTTTATTTTCCAAATCACTACCCTTAAAAAAAAAAAAAAAAAAGAAAAGAAAAGAAAGAAAAGAAGAAGAAGCTTTACTAGCGGACCTGATCTCAGCAGATGATATACATTTGAAGTATCTGGTTTCTGGGGGTAAAGGGATTAGTGCTCTGACACAAGAGGAAGAAGAAGAAGAATGATACTACTACTACTACTACTACTACTACTACTACTACTACTACTACTAATAATAATAATAATAATAATAATAATAATAATAATAATAATAATAATGTACATTATACAGCGCCCTTTCTCTCTAAGAGCTCAGGGCGCTTTACATAAAAGAAAAAAAAATGTTACAAATTACAAACCAGTCATAACAACTCTTTCTCAAACCCCTCCCCCCCCACCCCCCACCCCACCCTCCCCTCCCCACCCTCCCCTCCCCACACACACACTCTCTCTCCCTTTCCCACACTCTTCATGCATCCAAAGTGAGCTGACATGGGTGGTGTTGGAGAACAAGGAAGCTGAGAGTGTTGATAGACAGATGAGTTTTTAGTGATGAGCGAAAAGCAGAGATAGAATCAGATGCACGGATATGACGAGGAAGGTTGTTCCAGATGTGAGGAGCAGCAAAGAAAAAAACAACAACAACAAAAAAAAAAAAATACTGTGAAAAGCCAGGCCGTGCTAAACAGTGGAGCACCATGTAATGCGTCACTGTACGATTCAGTATTGAGGAATAGATTGTGGTGCAACTGCACTGTGATGCCGTACTCTGTACCTCAGTGCAATGCAGTACAGTACAGTACAGTACAGTACAGTACAGTACAGTAGACTATAGTACACTACACTACAGTACAGTAAACTACTCTAAACTACAGTATGAATGAATGAATGATATGGATACTTATATTAGCGCCTGTCCTCGGTCGGAGACCCAGTTTCTGATGCTTCACAAACGCGGGGTCATTTGTCAGTACAAAATGCTGCCTATTTGGTAGAGGTGACTGATGGCTGCCATTGGGCTACACTACGCTACGCTACACTACACTACATTACACTACACTAAACTACTCTACACTACGCCGCTCTACACTACGCTGCGCTACACTACCCTACACTACAATATGCTGCGCAACACTACACTACACAACACTACACTTCGCAACACTACACTACACAACACTACACTTCGCAACACTACGCTGCGCTACACTACACTACACTACACTACACTGCACTACACTACACTACACTGCACTACACTACACTGCACTACACTACACTGCACTACACTACACTGCACTACACTACACTGCTCTACACTACACTGCACTACACTACATTGCTCTACACTACACTGCACTACACTACATTGCTCTACACTACATTGCTCTACACTACATTGCTCTACACTACGCTGCTCTACACTGTACTACACCGCACTACACCACACTACACTACACTGCACTGCACTACACTACACTGCACTACACTGCACTGCACTACACTGCACTACACTACACTGCACTACACTGCACTACACTACACTACACTGTACTACACTGCACTACACTGCACTACACTACACTACACTGTACTACACTACACTACACTGCACTACACTGCACTACACTGTACTACACTGCACTACACTGCACTACACTACACTACACTGCACTGCACTACACTGCACTACACTGCCCTACACTGCACTACACTACACTACACTGTACTACACTACACTACACTGCACTACACTGCACTACACTGTACTACACTGCACTACACTGCACTACACTGCACTACACTGCACTGCACTACACTGCACTACACTGCCCTACACTGCACTACACTGCACTACACTGCACTGCACTACACTACATTGCACTACACTGCACTGCACTACACTGCACTACACTGCACTACACTGCACTACACTGCACTACACTACACTGCACTACACTGCACTACACTACACTACACTACACTGCACTACACTACACTGCACTACACTGCACTACACTGCACTACACTGCACTACACTGCACTGCACTACACTGCACTACACTGCACTACACTACACTACACTGCACTACACTACACTGCACTACACTGCACTACACTACACTGCACTACACTGCACTACACTACACTACACTACACTACACTGCACTACACTACATTGCTCTACACTACGCTGCTCTACACTGCACTACACTACACTACACTACACTGCACTACACTACACTGCTCTACACTACGCTGCTCTACACTGTACTACACCGCACTACACCACACTACACTACACTGCTCTACACTACATTACACTACACTACACTAATCGCATTGCAGTACAGTGTAGGTTAATGCAATGAAATACAGTAGAAGTCCACGTCAAACCAGACAATACAATACGATACAATACAATACAATACAACACGGACAATATAACATGCATATCACGATATATTATTTACACATACTCACCGTTCTAAGGTGGCGTGTTGCTGACATGTCAGAGCTCCGCTTGGCGATGTGCAGCTTTTCATCTGACGTGTTATGACATGTGAACAGAAATAAATGCTGCTCACCAATGGTGGCCCCGTGAAGGCTAATTTCACTCACTAAGTAAATTTAACTCACTCAGTACGGCCAGTCCTCTCTTCTCCTCAACACAGACTCTTCGGATGTCCAGTGGGTGTCTCAATGACCCAACCTTTAGCTTCCGTTGTCAGAATTGTGGTATTCTTTGTCAACATTCACCTCTTCAGTATAAGAGCCTTCCGCTTGTAATATTTTGATGATGGTAATTGGGGTGAAACGCTGTTAACGTCGTCTCTTTCGCCGTTCGTATGGAGAGAGTTAAAATGGCACGCTGCTTGGAAAAGCAGAATCATGATTCTGTCTGTCTGTCTGTCTGTCTGTCTGTCTGTCTGTCTGTCTGTCTGTCTGTCTCTCTCTCTCTCTCTCTCTCTCTCTCTCTCTCTCTCTCTCTCTCTCTCTCTCTCTCTCTCTCTCAAGCTCTCCTCTACTGTTCTGTCTGTCTGTCTGTCTGTTTCCTGAAAGTAGAATACCCATCCCTAAAATTATATGTCAGTGTCACGCTGTGTGTGTGTGTGTGTGTGTGTGTGTGTGTGTGTGTGTGTGTGTGTGTGTGTGTGTGTGTGTGTGTGTGTGTGTGTGTGTGTGTGTGTGTGTGTGTGTGTGTGTGTGTGTGTGTGTGTGTGTGTGTGTGTGTGACGAAAGACTTTACCTCATCATTCTGACGAGTCATAAACTGTGGGCACATAAATCTAGCAAAGCGGGGGTCCTGTGGGTATCCTGCGGTATTTCCATCTCTCCCTGCTGGAGGAAAGGAAAGGGAAAATTCGGTGGAATGGAGAGAAAAAAACAACAACAAAAAAACAAACAAACAAGCAAATAAATAAACAAAAAACAGCAGGGTAGGCAGTTTGTCAAGGTATTATAGGAGCTTGAAAACTGTAACAAAGTAGCAATACCATTATCTAGTGAATTAGCAATGCAGATCAGTGTGAATGTTCTGTGGTGGTTCGACTTTTCTTCAGTTGTACTATTCCTAGCTTTTCGTATTGGCTTTTTTTTTTTTTTTTTTCTTTTTTTTTTTTTTGTAGTTGTTGTTTTTTCAATTGTTATTCTTAGAATTTAGCAATGCAGATTGAAGTAAATGTTTTTTGGTTCGACTTTTCTTCAGTGTTACTATTCCTAGCTTTTGGGATTTTGTTTTTCAATTGTTATTCTTACAAGAAGAACAAAAAACAAAAATCACCTGCTTCCCTAACCATGGAGCATTTACTCTCTAAACGTAGCGCTTTAATTCTCTCCATACGAACGGCAAAAGAGACGACGTTAACATTAACAGCGTTTCACCCCAGTTACCATCATCAAAATATTGCAAGCAGAAGGCTCTTATACTGAAGAGGTGAATGTTGACAAAGAATACCACAATTCTGACGACGGAAGCTAAAGGTTGGGTCATTCAGACACCCACTGGACATCCGAGGGGTCTGTGTAGAGGAGAAGAGAGGACTGGCCGTACTGAGTGAGTTAATACATTACAAAGCAATGTACTGCAAAGGCAATACTCTACCTCTGTGGAATGCCAGGCTAGGGCAATCAATGCAAATCTATACAGCACAACAAACTGCGCTACAGTGCAGTTTCAGTTTCAGTTTCAGTTTCAGTAGCTTCAGGAGACG
>NC_134903.1:4753347-4765847 GCF_041734735.1 Babylonia areolata | reverse complement strand
CTCTCTCTCTCACATACACACACACGCACACACACACACACGCACGCACACACACACACACACACACACACACACACACACACACACGTTTGAACACACACACTATCTCTCTCTCTCACATACACACACACACACACACACACACACACACACACACACACACACACACACACACACACACACACGTTTGAACATAAGCCGCACATTACACATTGCACAATATATTGACGGGACTGATGACTTGAAAATCAGGCAAATGGTTGTTGATTGCACAATTCTCTTTTATCATACTGGATAAATAAATGAACAAACAAACAAATAACTATTTCAACAAACTTGACCACATCAAATAGACATTTTCGACATCTGCTATGTGGGGGTTAGAGTTTTGACAGAATCCAACCCATGCTCAATCCACTCAGATCAAATCCAAACTTACACAATGCAATAAAACGCAAGTTTATGCTATGCAATGTATACATGTGTGAATGTATATCTACCTATCTGTAATGCAATGGAACGCACGCCAATGCCTGCAGCATGTGCTGTAGATCCATCGATCAGTCTGATTGATATCAGAGTCCAAAGATCGGTCGATCTGTCTATCTCTCTATCTAAAGAAGAATGACTTTACACTATCGATCTGACTGCCCATAAAGTGTGTGAAAAAAATCTAGCAAAACAAGGATGCCCTGGATATCACACAGCATCTCTCTCTCTCTCTCTCTCTCTCTCTCTCTCTCTCTCTCTCTCTCTCTCTCTCTCTCTCTCTCTCTCTCTCCCTCTCTCTCTTTCTCTCCATCCCTTTCTCCCCCTCCCTCCCTCTCCCGTCTCTCTCCCCCTCTCTCTCTATTTCTCCCTCCCTCCCCCGTCTCTCCCTCTCCCCCTCTCTCTCTATCTCTCCCTCCCTCCCTTCCCCCTTTCCCTCTCCCTCTCTCCCTCCCTCTTTCCTTCCATCTCTCCCCCACTCTCTCTCCCTCCTTCCCCCTCCCTCTCCCTCCCTCCCTCCTGTCTCTCTACCTCTCTCCCTGTCCCTCTGTCTCCGTCTGTCCCTCCCTCCCCCCCCTCTCTCTCTCTCCCTCCCTCTCTCTCTCTGCTGAAAGGAAAAGAATGAATGCTGGTCAGGCAACGGACAGAAGCAAAGACAGAGGGTGGTCTGTTTCTGTCTCTGTGGAGGTAGATGTGATGGGAAAAGTAAACGCTGACTGACAATTGAACTCAAGGCAGCAATGCAGTGCCACTACTTACGGAATTTACAATGTAGATGGAGGTGAATGACCTAGATGCTTCTTCTGCGTAACTGTGTTTTTTGTGTTTTTTTTGTTGTTGTTGTTGTTGTTTTCTTGGGGTTTTTTGTTTTTGTTTTTTGTTTTGTTTTTTTGTTTTTTTCTTCTTCTTTTTTTTGTTTTTTTGTTTTTTTGTTTTGTTTTTTGTTTGTTTGTTGTTGTTTTTTTTGTTTTCTTCTTCTTTTTCTTCTGCGTTCGTGGGCTGCAACTCCCACGTTCACTCGTACGTACACGAGTGGGTTTTTACGTGTATGACCGTTTTTACCCCGACATGTAGGCAGCCATACTCCGTTTTCGGGGGTGTGCATGCTGGGTATGTTCTTGTTTCCATAACCCACCGAACGCTGACATGGATTACAGGATCTTTAACGTGCGTATTTGATCTTCTGCTTACATAATATACACACGAAGGGGGTTCAGGCACTAAGCAGGTCTGCACATATGTTGACCTGGGAGATCGTAAAAATCTCCACCATTTACCCACCAGGCGCTGTCACCGTGATTCGAACCCGGGACCCTCACATTGAAAGTCCAACGCTTGAACCATGCAGCTATTGCGCCCGTCATGTTTTTGTTTTGTTTTTGTTTGCTTGTTTATTTGTTTGTTTATATTTAATCGTGTTTTGTTTTGTATTATTTGAAAAATGAAGAAGTAAAAATCAAAATCAGAGAGTACATGACATCTGCAGATAAATATTTGAACCATCTGCTCTTTGGATGTAGTGTTCCGATACAACTACTGCTACTACTACTACTACTACTACTACTACTACTACTACTACTACTACTACAGCTACTTCTAATTAGTATTTATATAGGCAGAGGCAGGGGAGGGAAGCTATCATGAAAAGAGGTGGGTTTTAAGGCCAGACATTTTTTTTTTCAGAAACACACACCAGTGTGTGTGTGTGTGTGTGTGTGTGTGTGTGTGTGTGTGTGTGTGTGTGTGTGTGTGTGTGTGTGTGTGTGTGTGTGTGTGTGTGTGTGTGTGTGTGTGTGTGTGTGTGTGTGTGTGTGTGTGTGTGTCTGTTTCTGAAAATACATATAAATGTGCATGTATATCCAAGATTCAAAAACGCTATTACTCGAGGATACAAATTTTGGACATTGCCTATTCTTCGAATCTGTCCTTATGACAACACTAACAACAAAAACGATAACGACAGAGACAAGACAGACACAGACATACAGACATAGACACACAGAGACACACACAGAGAAAGGTTTTACCGCACCCCGACACTATCAAACCCGCGACTCAAACATACACTGGCGGTCACACAAAGCTCTTCCCTCAGGCTCACGCTGTACCATTTATTTACAGGACACTAAAGATTCCTCTGATGGGGACCACCGCCACTGCCAGACTGAAAGCCTGCCTTCGTTCTGGACTGACTGTTGGTCTGGCTTTATCTGGGTTAGTCCATGGACACTGGAGTCGGTGGCTGGCTGGTTGGTTAGGAATTTCACGAGTACAACATGGAGGAGGAGGGAATAGAAGTTGGCAGAAAGGTTGAGACGCTTGTAATGAGAAGAAGAAGAAGAGGAGGAGGAGGAGGGGAGAAGCAGAAGAAGAAGGGGGAGGAGGAGGAGGAGAAGAAGAAGGAGGAGGAGGAGAAGCAGAAGAAGCAGAAGAAGCAGAAAAAGGAGGAGGAGGAGAGAAGGAGAAGAAGAAGGAGAAGGAGAAGAACAAGAACAAGAACAAGAAGAACAAGAAGAAGAAGAATGATTGATTGAATGAATCTTTAATGGGTAAAGATTTAGGCGCAGTAATGGCCTCTTTTACAATTCTGCCCATTTAACGACACAAAACATAAAAATAAGGAAAGACACAAAACATGAAAATAAACAAATGAAATGAAAATAAAATCAAATGATAAGAACGACGAATAAGAAATGGTAACTGGAATGGTCTATTAAAAGTAACAAAGCAATGAAAAGAATAACTGGTACATTATCATGTGCGTACGTACTTACACACACACACACACACACACACACACACACACACACACACACACACACACACACGCACACACACACACACACACACACACACACACACACACACACACACTCACACACACACACACACACACACACACACACACACACACACACACACACACACACACACACACACACACACACACACACACACACACACAATCATAAAACAAGCAAACAAAGACATACGTACACATGTACGCCCACACACTCAAACACACACACACACACACACACACACACACACACACACACACACACACACACACACACACACACACACACACACACACACACACACACACACACACACACACACACACACACACACACACACACTTGCTGTTCATTTGCTAGCACGATCACACATATATTCAATTTTCCATTCATCATGGCATGGCAGCTAGTGGACTGCGTACAAGCGAGTATTTGAAGAAGAAGAAGAAGAGGAAGAAGTGGAATAGGAAGAAGGAGGAGGAGGAGGTGGAGGAGAAGAAGAACGAGGAAGAGGAGAAGAAGAAGAAGAAGAGGAAGAAGGAAGAAGAAGGAAGAAGAAGGAGGAAGAAGAAGAAGAAGAAGGAGGAAGAAGAAGGGGGAAGAAGAAGAAGGAGGAAGAAGAAGGAGGAGGAAGAAGAAGGAGGAGGAGGAAGAAGAAGAAGGAGGAGGAAGAAGAAGGAGGAGGAGGAAGAAGAAGGAGGAAGAAGAAGGAGGAGGAGGAAGAAGAAGGAGGAGGAAGAAGAAGGAGGAGGAGGAAGAAGAAGGAGGAGGAGGAAGAAGAAGAAGGAGGAAGAAGAAGAAGAAGGAGGAGGAGGAAGAAGAAGAAGGAGGAAGAAGAAGAAGAAGAAGGAGGAAGAAGAACGAGGAAGAGAAGAAGAAGATGCAGACTTATATAGCGCAGTACCCCCATCTCAAATAGGGCTACCGCGCTTTTCAATAACATATATAAATTTATGACTAAGTGACGTAAAATATGCACAAAAAATAGAATAGAATAATATAAAATAAAATGTAACAAATAGACTTTGTCTCACATCACATTTCCTAAAATACATATGTCAGACCACCTCACATCATGCTGGCTATAATTTACATAATTCAAAACTAAGTGACATAAAAAAATATATTTTTAAAAACATGTAAAATCATCACAGGCAATACCATAGTCTCACAATCATTGGCCCAAACCGCAGCTAGATAAAACATATCAAATCCCCCCTTGTCAAAAACATGCACCAAGGAACCAGGCCTCACAATGGAATGCTGCACACGGGACCTCGGTTGATCGTCTCATCCGAATGACTAGCGTCCAGACCACCACTCAAGATCTAGTGGAAGAGGAGAAAATATCGGCGCACGGCTGAACCGTGATTCGACACTAGTGCGCTCAGATTCTCTCGCTTCCCAGGCGGACGCGTTACATCTAGGCCATCACTCCACAGTACATACACACATACATACATACATACATCCACTCTTCCTTCCTTCCTTCCCAAAACGCCCACTACTTCAGCATTGCAGACAAGAGATAACATCATGACATGCTGTGTGATAGTGCTACTGGGTGCAGTCAAGAGGGTGGAGTTGGTTCAGTGGCAGGCAATAAGTTCGGGGGGAGGGGGGTGGGGTGGATGATGATTAAGTAGAGGGGTACTGTTCTGATAACTCACTATATACCTCTGACACGTGCAATAGGCACTCAGCTGTCTTATATCTCTGGTTCTCAGCAAACGAGGGCTGCTTTGCTGGGTTATGTATGCATGTGGAGTGGTGGCCTAGAGGTAACGCGTCCGCTTAGGAAGCGAGAGAGAATCTGAGCGCTCTGGTTCGAATCACGACTCAGCCGCCGATATTTTCTCCCCCTCCACTAGACCTTGAGTGGTGGTCTGGACGCTAGTCATTCGGATGACACGATAAACCGTAGGTCCCGTAGGGCAGCATGCACTTAGCGCACGTAAAAGAACCCACGGCAACAAAAAGGTTGTTCCTGGCAAAATTCTGTAGAAAAATCCACTTCGAAAGGAAAAACAAATAAAACTGCACGCAGGAAAAAATACAAAAAAAAAAAAAAAAAAGGGTGGCGCTGTAGTGTAGCGACGCGCTCTCCCTGGGGAGAGCAGCCCGAATTTCACACAGAGAAATCTGTTGTGATAAAAAGAAATGCAAATACAAATGTATGTGTTTTGCTTGTCTGTCTGTCTGTCTCTCTGTTGTACGACTGTCCTATCAACAGTTAGTGAAGTTCGCTTGTAATTTATTTTTAGTTTCGCGACTCTGGCTTTAGCTTTGGACTGTTCTAAAGTGACGTTGTGTGTTCTTGACGTGTTACTTTGTTGGTGATTAGGATTTTCTTTCTTGTGTGACATACGCAGAACGCACACATTCTCTCTGTCTCTGTCTCTCTCCTCTCTCTGTCTCTGTCTCTGTCTCTCTCTCTCTCTCTCTCTCTCTCTCTCTCTCTCTCTCTCTCTCTCTCTCTCTCTCTCTCTTTGTTGGTGATTAGGATTTTCTTTCTTGTGTGACATACGCAGAACACACACATTCTCTCTGTCTCTGTCTCTGTCTCTCTCCTCTCTCTGTCTCTGTCTCTGTCTCTGTCTCTCTGTGTCTCTCTGTCTCTGTCTCTGTCTCTGTCTCTCTCTCTCTCTCTCTCTCTCTCTCTCTCTCTCTCTCTCTCTCTCTCTCTCTCTGTGTTGGTGATTAGGATTTTCTTTCTTGTGTGACATACGCAGAACACACACATTCTCTCTGTCTCTGTCTCTGTCTCTGTCTGTCTGTCTCTCTGTCTCTCTGTCTCTCTCTCTCTCTCTCTCTCTCTCTCTCTCTCTCTCTCTCTCTCTCTCTCTTTGTTGGTGATTAGGATTTTGTTTCTTGTGTGACATACGCAGAACACACACATTCTCTCTGTCTCTGTCTCTCTCCTCTCTCTGTCTCTGTCTCTGTCTGTCTCTCTGTCTCTCTGTCTCTCTGTCTCTCTCTCTCTCTCTCTCTCTCTCTCTCTCTCTCTCTCTCTCTCTTTGTTGGTGATTAGGATTTTGTTTCTTGTGTGACATTCGCAGAACACACACATTCTCTCTGTCTCTGTCTCTGTCTCTCTCCTCTCTCTGTCTCTCTCTCTCTCTCTCTCTCTCTCTCTCTCTCTCTCTCTCTCTCTCTCAATTCTTCGTTGTAGTAGCAGTAGATGTAGCAGTGTTAACAAAATTATTATTGTTGTGTCGTTATCGTTACTGTAGTTATTGTTGTCACAAGGACAGATTGGAAGACTGGGCGATGCCTAAAATCTTTATCCTTGAGTAATAAAGTTTTTGAATCTCTCTCTCTCTCTCTCTCTCTCTCTCTCTCTCTCTCTCTCTCTCTCTCTCTCTCTCTCTCTCTCTCTCCCCCTCTCTCTCTGTCTGTGTCTGTGTCTGTCTGTCTGTCTGTCTGTCTCTCAATTTGTCGAAGTTTATTTTCCATGCAATGAACAGAAGGAACTGTTGGCATTTAGATATGTTTACGATGCAAACATTGCTGCTGCATCCATCCCATTTCCTGATCTCATATCCCACCCCCCACCCCCCGCCCACCCGGCCCCCACACACACCTTCCCCCCGCCCGACGCGCCCCTACCCCCACTCCCCCACCCCTCTCCCTTCCGGATTTTTTTTTTTTTAAGGGCCTACGGCCGATAAACAATAAACAATTTAGTGTTCAGTGTACAATGCTCTCTCTCTCTCTCTCTCTCTCTCTCTCTCTCTCTCTGCCTCTCACTCTTATTAAATAACATCAGCGTCACTGTCAGTGTCACTGTCAATTTATTTGTTGATTTGTTGTGTCAGGTTCTTTTTCTTCTTTATGTTCGTCTAATGTAACCTCTCTCTCTCTCTCTCTCTCTCTCTCTCTCTCTCTCTCTCTCTCTCTTTCTCTCTCTCTCTCTCTCTCTCTCTCTCTCTCTCTCTCTCCCCTCTCTCTCTCTAGTTATATATCTGTGTCTCTCTCTAGCTCTCTCTCTCTGTCTCTCTCTCTAGTTCTCTCTCTCCAGTTCTCTCTCTCTGTCTCTCTCTGTCTTTCTCTCCGTCTCTCTCTCTAGTTCTCTCTCTCTCTCTCTCTCTCTGTCTCTCTCTCCAGTTCTCTCTCTGTGTGTCTCTCTCTGTCTCTCTCTCTAGTTCTCTCTCTCCCTGTCTCTCTCTCTAGTTTTCTCTCTCTCCAGTTCTCTCTCTCTCTGTCTCTCTCTGTCTCTCTCTCCAGTTCTCTCTCTCTGTCTCTCTCTCTAGTTCTCTCTCTCCCTGTCTCTCTCTAGCTATCTCTCTCTCTCTAGGTTTCTCTCTCTCTCTCTCTCTCTCTCTCTCTCTCTCTCTCTCTCTCTCTCTCTAGGTCTCTCTCGCCTGTTCTCTCTCTCTCTGTCTCTGTCTCTCTCTCTCTGTCTCTCTCCAGTTCTCTCTTTCTCTCTGTCTGTCTCTATCTCTCTCTCTATCTCTCTCTCTCTATGTCTCTCTCTCCTGTTCTCTCTCTCTCTCTCTCTGTCTCTCTCTCTGTCTCTCTCTTCTCTCTCTGTCTCTCTCTGCCTCTCTCCCTAGATCTAGCGCTCTTTCTACTTCTCTAGCTCTCTCTCTCTCTAGGTCTGTCGGTTTGTCTCTGTGTCTCTCTCTCTGTCTCTGTCTGTCTGCCTGTCTGTCTCTCCTTCACCAGTTTTCATCCACTCACTTGTATCACGACCTCATGGACATGGTCAGTCACACACACACACACTGTGAAGCTCGCCTCCACCCCAACCCCCCACCCCACCCCCCCAACCTACCCTTCACACACAGAGATAAGGACACACTGCACAGTCACGGTGTGGTTGTGAGATAACATTACGCAGGTAAAAAGAAAAAAAGCCCCCCCCCCCACCCCCCCAGACCCCCCCCCTCCTCCCCCCAGAAAGAAAGGAAAGAAAGAGAGAAAACAAAGTATCCAATTACCTCTTTTTCTTTTCCTTCTTCGTCCGTGGGCTGCAACTTCGACGTTCACTCGTATGTTCACGAGTGGGCTTTTACGTGTATGGCCGTTTTTACCCTGCCATGTAGGCAGCCATACTCCGTTTCGGGGGGAGGGGGGGGGAGTGTGCAAGCGGGGTATGTTCTCGTTTCCATCACCCACTTAACGCTGACATGGATTACAGGATCTTTAACGTGCATATTTGATCCGCTTGCGATTTCACACGAAGTGGGTTCAGGCACTAAGCAGATCTGCACATAATTATGTTGACCTAGGAGATCTGAAAAAAAAAAAAAAAAAAAAAAAATCTCCACCTTTTACCCACCAGGCGCCCTTACCGAGATTCGAACCCTGGACCCTTTAGATTGAAAAGTCCAACGCTTTTTAAACCACTCGGCCATTGCGCAAGCCTGTCTCTCCATCAATCTGTTTTGCTTGGTACGCAAACATAACACCACCACTGAGACCTCACTTTCTGTTTGTGTGACAGACGTTCGCGTGTCGCTAACCAGAAGCGCTGCTTGCTGTATGTTGTGTATGTCCTGCTAGCTCAAGTGCCCGCCCCCCACTCTCCCTCCCCCCCCCCCCCCCCCTCCCTCCCCCCGGCTTCCCCAAAGGAGAAGACAGGAAGTAAAGAAAGGAGCGTATGGCGTGATCAGCTGCCGTCATGTTCGTTCATGGAAAAGGACTAGGGGTTTGACGTGCTGCACTGAATTTCTTCTTCTTCTTCTTCTTCTTCTTCTACCCGCTATTTGCATTCACGGTTGTAAAGGAAATTGGAGAAGGTGTTGTTGTTTAATCGTGTGTGTGTGTGTGTGTGTGTGTGTGTGTGTGTGTGTGCGGTGTTGGGGGGGGGGGAGAGGGGGTTACGGGGTGAGTGTGTGGGTGGGAGGGTGTCAGCTGGTGATCGCTTTCACGTTGATTCGTTTCAGAGGTTCGTGGAGAATTCACTTGCTGGTGTACAACACACACGCAAGCAAGCGAGCAAGCAAGCACGCACGCACGCGCGCGCGCAGACACACACACACACACACACACACACACACACACACACACACACACACACACACACACACACACACAGATAGATATATATACATATATTGTTGTTTTCCACAACTCACTACCACCCCTTCTCATGTACCCCACGTTTCATCTTCCATGCGCACATACACTTTTTTTTTCTTTTTTTGCGTCTAATATCACTGAACAGTGAAAAGACTTTAAACTAAACTAAGCTAAACACACACACACACACACACACACACACACACACACACACACACACACACACACACACACACACACACACACACACACACACACACACACACACACACACAAATAGAAACCAGCGATGCCTACCATATCGCTCACAACTACACTTCCCAGTTCATAATTCATCTCACGAGAAAATCGAACTTCTTGTGCGTTTATCATAACAGCAATAGCACTCAACCTCTTTTTTTCGTCTTTCAACTGTATTTTCGTCTTTTTGACAGAGTATTTTTTAACTGCTGTATCTTTTTGTTTATCCCTGTACGAAACTGCAAGTGATGGCCTAGAGGTAACGCGTCCGCCTAGGAAGCGAGAGAATCTGAGCGCACTGGTTCGAATCACGGCTGAGTCGCCACCATTATTTTCTCCCCCTCCACTAGACCTTGAGTGGTGGGTCTGGATGCTAGTCATTCGGATGAGACGATAAACCGAGATCCCGTGTACAGCATGCACTTTAGCGCATGTAGGCTTACAAGAACCCACGGCAACAAAAGGGTTGTTCCTGGCAAAATTATGTAGAAAAATCCACATTGATAGGAAAACAAAACAACAACAACAACAGTAACAGCAGCAACACCAAAAACCTGTAGACAGGAAAAAAAATGCAAAATAATTGATGGCGCTCTCAGTGCAAGGTCGCGCTCTCCCTGGGGAGTACAGCCTGAATATCACACATAGATATCTGTTGTGACAACAACAACAACAGCAACAAAAAAGAAGAATACAATAATAATACAATATAAATTTTCATGAGAACAGTCAACACGCTCTCCTACAAAGAACAGTCTCAGTAGCAGTAGCAGTATCAGTAGCTCAAGGAGACGGGCGCCATAGCCGAATGGTTAAAGCGTTGGACTTTCGATCTGAGGGTCTGATATATATATATATATATATATATATATATATATATATAGAGAGAGAGAGAGAGAGAGAGAGAGAGAGAGAGAGAGAGAGAGAGAGAGAGAGAGAGAGAGAGAATAAAAACAAACACATCAATCTGTCAAATATTCCAAAGTTTCAGAACGATCACCTTCCTTCTTCAAGGGATAAGTTGTTTACATGTTACCAGGCTCTCTCTCTCTCTCTCTCTCTCTCTCTCTCTCTCTCTCTCTCTCTCTGTTGTCTGCATGTGTGGAGTAGTATCTGAGACTTTTCTTTGTTTATGTTTAATGTGTTGGTTTTTCTTGGACAATACCCATGAAATTGTGAACCCCATGTTATTATGGCATGTGTGCTAAGGACATTAAACAGTTTCAGTTTTCAGTTTCTCTCTCTCTCTCTCTCTCTCTCTCTCTCTCTCTCTCTCTCTCTCTCTCTCTCTCTCTCTCTTTGTATATGTATATATATATATATATATATATATATATATATATATATATATATATATATATATATATATATATATATATATATATATAAACCTGCAGAATTAAGTGCTTTGAAAAACAAAAATAACACGACTGTGTGTCAACCAATGTACACATACACTCGATAGTTCAGTTCAGTTCAGTTCAGTTAACTCAAGGAGGCGTCACTGCGTTCGGCCAAATCCATATACGCGCTACAACGGCATCTGCTAAGCAGATGCCTGACCCGCAGCTGTAGATATGGAAAACGTGTTTCATAAGGTTGAAACATTTATCTCCAGACAGGATCGAACAGCCACGATGTTGACCTAAATAAACGTCTGTGGCATAGACCATTTACCCAGAATAACCCAGCAATTCTTAAACGCGCACTTGAGTATCGAAGAAAAACAACAACAACAAAAAAGTTTAACTTTGGTGGAACAAAAAAAAAAAAATACACACAATATATATCTAATATGTCATCGAATAAAGAATCCTAAGCTAAAATGTTATGCACCAAATGTCAAAATATCAAAGCATATTCGCCGACGACAATACGAAAAGCAGACTGGCATGCTATTTCAGTTCCACTCCTTGGAGATTTTCAAGAGATACAATATGACTTTTTTTCTTGTTTCTTTTTTTCTTAAACAAGAAAACTGCAAGTGGGTGGGAAGGAGTATCGTAAAGGAGAGGGGGGAGGGGGGGGGGATAGTGGGGAGCCCAGGAGAGGGAGGGAGGGGGGGGGGGGGAGGAATAACAGCTGTCGCCGCCTGTTGCAGACATTTTACATGTCAGACGAGACACGGGATTTCTCTTTTGGGATTTTAGGTCTGCAGGGTTGTCCATTTTCGTGTTGTTGTTGTTGTTGTTGTTGTTGTTTTTTATCGGACTGCGAATCTCAGAAGATGCTCTTTTTTTTTCTTTTTTTAAGTGGCATGAGGTTTGAAACGCAGGTACTTATTATGTATTTTAGTGCGTTTATGGTTGTGTGTGTGTGTGTGTGTGTGTCTGTGCGTCTGTGCCTATGTGTGCTCGTGTGAGTGAGTGAGTGTTTGTGTGAGTGTGTGTGTGTGTGTGTGTGTGTGTGTGTCTGTGTGTCTGTGCGTCTGTGTCTATGTGTGCTCGTGTGAGTGAGTGAGTGTGTGTGTGTGTGTGTGTGTGTGTGTGTGTGTGTGTGTGTGTGTGTGTGTGTGTGTGTGTGTGTGTGTCTGTCTGTGTCTGTGTCTGTGTGTCTGTGTGTTTGTGTGTGTCTGTGTGTGTCTGTGCGTCTGTGTCTATGTGTGCTCGTGTGAGTGAGTGAGTGAGTGAGTGAGTGTGTGTGTGTGTGTGTGTGTGTGTGTGTGTGTGTGTGTGTGTGTGTGTGTGTGTGTGTGTGTGTGTGTGTGTGTGTGTGTGTGTGTGTGTGTGTGTGTGAATGATGTATGAGGATCAGATTGGATTGACAACATCGGACAAATTTTGAATAAAAGAAAAGCTTGAACTGTGTCTGTCAGTTTCAGAAAAAAAGACTCCTTCTTCTTCTTCTTCTTCTTCTTCTTCTTCTTCTTCTTCTTCTTCTTCTTCTTCTTCTAACAACTTGTTCAGCTAAGTTCCTATTTAGCCAACTGATCGACATGTCTGC
>NC_134903.1:4743347-4748347 GCF_041734735.1 Babylonia areolata | reverse complement strand
ATGGTCATGGTGATGGTGTTGAAGAGAAAATACAACCTTCATTGCAAGGGAGATAAAACCAAAAAACAACACAGCAGTCCAGACAACCCATCAGCAAAGACATCAAACCACACAGGCTGAACTGATGTATGCCCAGAGTGGGTCTGCAAGCCGTCCAATGAACAAAGACAGAGGCACAGCAAGGCAAGGACATGAAGTTTATTTCACGTGCAGATCGATGAAATGATTTGCCGCCCATGGCAATCATTTTGGTAATGTTCTCCTATGAAACCATACATTTTCTGTATATCCTTTTCATAACTTTTTTTTCCTTCAAGCTGAAATTTTGACCATTGTACTTTTTTTCTGACATGGTGTAAAACTCCTGTAGTGAAAGTGGAATACTGTAGCTCCTTCTCTTAGCCAAAATGTCAACTTTTTTTTCATTATCGTATAAACCGCAATGAGAAGGAATCCAGCAAAACGTTATGTGAGAGCCTCTTTGAAAGAGTTCGTAAATCAAATGGTTGATTTCAATAATAAATTCATACCTTACCGTTTCTTTTTAAAAGTTCGACAGCGTGAAGAGCTGTTTTAGAATCAACACAATATAGAATATGATATCTAGTTTTCGGAAATAATTTCATAAAATTTAACGCCATTAGAATTGCTTTGAGTTCAGCTGTGAAGATGGACTTAATTTCTCCCAGATGAAATGAGTTTTGAAACTTAAGGTCTGGAATAACGAAAGCAGCACCAGCTCCATCTTTTGCAACAGAGTCGTCTGTAAATATCTTCAGATGATTTGGGTATTTGTCTTGCAAAATGAATTTGCACAAGCGACGAAAGTAAATCTATGTTATCATCTTTGGACAGATCATTATGATCGATATCAATTTGCGCTCTTTGGAGTTCCCATACAGGTGTAGATGATACCGCATACCTTTTAGCAATATGTGGGGGGTTATTCAAGCCAGAGTTCGTTAGAATGTGTGTGTGTGTGTGTGTGTGTGTGTGTGTGTGTGTGTGTGTTGTGTGTGTGTGTGTGTGTGTGTGTGTGTGTGTGTGTGATGGACGAGCAGTGTGTACTCACCGTAAGTGAGTTACAGTCCACAAACGCAAAAGAAGAAGTTTCAGTTTCAGTTTCTCAAGGAGGCTTCACCGCCTTCGGGCAAATCCATACGCGCTACACCACATCTGCTAGGCAGATGCCTGACTAGCAGATGCCTGACAGCAGCATAATCCAACACGCTTGTCAGGCCTTGAGTGCATGTTTATATTTTTATGTACACATCAGAATAGATTTCTTTTTACGTAATTTTGCCGGAGGGGCAACACTTTCGTTGCCATGCGTTCTTTTACAGGTCGCCAAGTGCAGTGCTGCACACGAGGCCTCGGTTTATCGTCTCATCCGAAGGACAAGACGCTCAGTTTGATTTTCCAGTCGAAGTTAGGAGGAAGGGCGAGAGCGGGATTCGAACCCACACCCTCACGGACTCTCTGTATTGGCAGCTGAGCGTCTTGAATTAACCATTCTGCCGCCTTCCTCCTTAACCCTTTCATCGCCAAGCTCGCATTTATGCACAGGCGTGGTAGAGGACCCATGTCACTGAAAGGTGACCATTCACTGGTATGTTATCCATGAACCTACTGCTCTTAATGTTTAGTGGTAGGATAGGCCATATTATTTTCTATACATCGCAGGGGGAATCCCCAGTTATTCTTAGCCACTATCTTTTCTGTGTTTATACCACAAGGGAATTTTGTACTCTAAATTGACTGGTGGTGAAAGGTTTAACTCTCTCCATACGAACGGCGAAAGAGACGACGTTAACAGCGTTTCACCCCAATTACCATCATCAAAATATTGCAAGCGGAAGCCTCTTATACTGAAGAGGTGAATGTTGACAAAGAATACCACAATTCTGACAACGGAAGCTAAAGGTTGGGTCATTCAGACACCCACTGGACATCCGAGGGGTCTGTGCAGAGGAGAAGAGAGGACTGACCGTACTGAGTGAGTTAAAAGAAGAAGAAGAAGCCCTTGCTAGCAGAGCTGAGGAACGGCGGATCAGCTACTGTATCTGTAAGGTTTGGTCTGGTTGGGATTATTACAACACGAAAAGGGCAGTACTCTTACCTTTGAGGAGTTGTTCCTTGTAGTTCTTTTGTTTATACATCTATTTGCTTATTTATCATCATTGTTATCTTTTTTCTTTTTTTTTTTTCTTTTTTACATTATAGTTATTATTTATTTATTTATTTATTTGTGTAAGCTTATCTATTATTTATTCACCTTTTTTTTTTTTTTTCTTTTTTCCTCAAGGCCTGACTAAGCGCGTTGGGTTACGCTGCTGGTCAGGCATCTGCTTGGCAGATGTGGTGTAGCGTATATGGATTTGTCCGAACGCAGTGACGCCTCCTTGAGCTACTGAAACTGAAACTGAAACTGAAACTCTTTTGTTTATTTTGTTCGTTTGTTTGCTGACTTTGTTTTGTTTTCTAGCTATTATTATTTTGTTTTGTTTTTTTTTTGTTTTTTTTGTTGTTGTTTTTTCTTGTTCCGCAGCTCTGCAGGCAATCGACACTGCTGATAACATTTCTTTGACGATGATGATTGCACGTGTTCCAATTCATCTTCCGACGCTCTTCAAATGCTAGTGGGTCTCAACTTCACAGAGCGTGGCAAACAAACTTGGCTAAGAAATGATTCATGGGTTTTTTCTTTCTTTCTTTCTTTCTTTCTTTCTTCTTCTTCTTCTTCTTCTTCTTCTTCTTCTTCTTCTTCTTCTTCTTCTTCGTTCGTGGGCTGCAACTCCCACATTCACTCGTATGTACACAAGTGGGTTTGCATGCTGGGCATGTTCTTGTTTCCATAACCCACCCGAACGCTGACACGGATTACAGGATCTTTAACGTGCGTATTTGATCTTCTGCTTGCTGTATACACACGAACGGGGTTCAGGCACTAAGCAGTTCTGCACATATGTTGACCTGAGAGATCGGAAAAAATCTCCACCCTTTACCCAGCAGGTGCCGTTACCGAGATTCCAACCAGGGACCCTCAGATTGAAAGCAACGCTTTAACCGCTCGGCTGTTGCGAACGTCATTTATTTTATTTATTTGATATCGGGTAGTTGTGTTTGTTTGTTTGGGCTCGGCATGTTCGTAGCTTCACCTGCCGAAACAACTCGTGTGCTGAAGAGTGATGTGTTTGTCTACAATTCCTTCAAGTTGTCTGCCCTGACTTGACGTTCACTTCCGGTTCAGGTATTATCGGTTTCCGGTTTTTTGCACTAAGTGCATCTGGGATGTGATTGATGATGAGTCTTTCTTAGAAAGCAATTATTATTGCCATTTCTGTTAGGACTGATACAGATTTAGTGTGTTTTGTGATTGTGTTGTGTTATGTTGTTGCTGTGTTTCGTTGCGTTGTGGTACTGTATCTGTGTTGCGTTACACTCAGTTACATTGTATTGTATTGCATTGTATTGTATTGTAAAGTGCACGACAAAATATATCCCTCCCTCCCCCCCATCTCTCTTTGTCTGTCTGTCTGTCTGTCTCCCTTTCTTTTTCTCTTTCTCTATCAATCATTTTAGTTTATAATGAATTGATTTTTTCAATGATCATATGTGCCGTTGTGTCGTACTTAGTTAGCTTATGTACATGCTTTTATTTATGCGCTTTATTTTCATGTGTAACTCTGTGTAACACACACACACACACACACACACACACACACACACACACACACACACACACACACACACACACACACACACACACGTTGGATTCTCTTCTAAACAAAGAAACGTGCATGAAACAGAAACACGGACACGGACATTGTTTTACTGCCATTGACAACGCTATCCTTTGGCAAGGGGGACAATGTATGAACAGAAAGAATAACGACGGTTGACAGAGAAATTGACACATTGCTAAGAGTAAAAAGTACATCAACGACAAACAACAAATCAGCTACAACAGAATCATAAAATGCAACATATTGTTAAGTGTCAAAAGGAAAATAAAAAAAGCTCCACCATCCAACTTTCTACAAAGTCATTCAGAATTATAAACTGTGGAACTGGCATCAGGGTAACAGTGGGTGTTTTTTTTCGATAACTATAAGGCTCCCGAAGATAATTTCTTTTTCCGACAATCCCAAGCTAGGGCGATGAATTTCGCTAGTGATCTTATTCTTGCTTCATCATCTATCAAAAGCATACTGGTAAGGTACAGAAGACATTGAGACGCACTGTAACAGGTGCGGCAGCAGGCACACACACACACACACACACACACACACACACACACACACACACACACACACACACACACACACACACACACACACACACACACACACACAACGGGCAGCGTGGGATTTGTTCCACCCAGGTGAATTTTACCCCCAGGGGGGGAAACAAGTTATTTGTTTCCTGAATCGACAACTGTTTCTTTTCCGTGTCTGATACCGTGTGTGAATCTGTTCTATCTTCGAAGATACAGCTTTGATTTTTTTTTTTTTTTTTTTTTTGGGGGGGGGGGGGGGGGGGGGGGCGCAGGGCGGGGGGGGGGGGTTGGAGGGTCTTATGTAACACACACACTCGCGCGCGCGCGCGAACAGATACATACGCACACACACACACACACACACACACACACACACACACACACACACAAACAAACACACACACACACACACACACACACACACACACACACACACACACACACACACACAAACACATCACGCACACACAAACACACTCACCCCCTGCTGCTGCTGCTGCTGTGTGTGTGTGTGTGTGTGTGTGTGTGTGTGTGTGTGTGTGTGTGTGTGTACATATCAATTGATCGGTTTAAAGGACAGTCACATAAATTTGCTCTTTTTTTCTTTTTTTTTAAAACTGTCGGTGTTTGTTCCAATGTACCTTTCATTCACCTGTGCGCGTGTGCTAGCTGATTCGGTAGCATATCAATTAACTAAGCAGCATAGAATCGACTTGTGAAG
>NC_134903.1:4735847-4738347 GCF_041734735.1 Babylonia areolata | reverse complement strand
CACAATATGTGTATCAGTTTGTCCCCTTAATGTGTGTGTGTGTGCGTATGTGCATGTGTGTGTGTGTGTGTGTGTGTGTCTGACTGTCTGTCTGTCTGTCCCACAATGTGTGTCTCAGCTCGTCCCATTAATGTCTGTCTGTCTGCATGTCAGTCCCCCAGTGTAATACAGTGATTTCTCTTGTACGTCCTTCAACACAACTAAATATAACAAACAGAAAGGCTTTCTCTTTCTCACTGAGGAAGTCGATTGTGCAGCTCGATTCTCATACCCGACACATGTAAAACTCATTACGGTTTTGTTGTTGTTGTTGCTGTTGTTTTTACCGGTTAACTCACTCAGTACGGCCAGTCCTCTCTTCTCCTCTACACAGACCCCTCGGATGTCCAGTGGGTGTCTCAATGACCCAACATTTAGCTTCCGTCGTCAGAATTGTGGTATTCTTTGTCAACATTCACCTCTTCAGTATAAGAGCCTTCCGCTTGCAATATTTTAATGATGGTAACTGGAGTGAAACGCTGTTAACGTCGTCTCTTTCGCCGTTCGTATGGAAAGAGTTAATCAGATTGATAACTAAAAAGCTGTGTAGGTGGTGCATGGATTAATTATCGACTCCGTAGAAACTTGACACCTTCATTCATTTTTTTTTTCTCTGCATGAAAATGATCCATACATAATCTGCCAGACTTGACAAGCAAGCTGTGTATCTGCCTATCCGCGGCTTGTATCAGGGGGAAATAATTATGAACCAGGGAATCTATTTTCTACGTCAGTCGATATTCTCTGTAACATCTGTCGTGTGTATCCATGGGAGAGCACTAACCGTGGAATAGTGAATCTCCTCCCTTCGTTACGCCATCAACAACAAGCCAGGATGTCCAACTTCCCTCCCCCCCCCCCCTCCTCTACCCCCCACCCCCACCCCTCACCCCCAACCCATCCCCCTCCCCACAATGTTTTCTCCAAATAATAATAATAATAATAATAATAATCATCATCATCAACATCATCATCATCATCATCACAGTGTACATTTATATAGCGCCCTTTCTCTCTAAGTGCTCAGGGCGCTTTACATACAAAAAAAGTATTACAAGTTACATAAAAAATTCATGACCACACTTTCTCCCCTCCATCCTTTCCGGCCCCCCACCTCCCCAATCCTGCCTCCCCCCAACCACTCACACTCTCCCTTTTCCACTCTACATATATCCAAAGTGAGCTGACATGGATGGTGTTGGAGAAAAGGAAGCTGAGAGTATTTTTAGATTGGTTTTAAAAAGATGAGTTTTTAGTGATGAGCGAAAAGCAGAAATAAAATCAGATGCACGGATCTGATGAGGAAAGGCTGTTCCAGATGTGAGGAGCAGCAAAGAAGAAAGAACGTTCACCATAGGTTCTTGTATTGACGCGAGGAAGTTTCAGAAGGTAACAGTCAGAGGAAGAGCGGAGATTTCTTGAGGGAGTGTAAACACTGATAAGGTCAGAAAAATATGAAGGTCCTGCGGAGTGGAAAGCAAAATAGCAGAGACACGCAACTTTGTATTTAATTCTCGCTTCAATGGGGAGCCAGTGTAGAGTGCGGAGGTGAGGAGAAATGTGATCAGTACGTGGCACTCTGAGAGACAGACGGGCAGCATCTTACCCACACAGTGATGAATCTCTGTTCTCTCGCGAGGGGCGCACCAACCGAGTGGTTAAAGCGTTGGACGTCCTTTACATTTTTGCCCCTGTAGGCTGAATGTTAAAAAGATAAATAAATAAATAAATAATAAAAGAGCTATGCTTTCTCCACTATTTTGTATTTTGTATTTCTTTTTTATCACAACAGATTTCTCTGTGTGAAATTCGGGCTGCTCTCCCCAGGGAGAGCGCGTCGTTACACTACAGCGCCAATTTTTTTTCTTTTTTTTTTTCCCTGGGAGCAGTTTTGTTTTTCCTATCGGAGTGGATTTTTCTACAAAATTTTGCCAGGTTCAACCCTTTTGTTGACGTGGGTTCTTTTACGTGCGCTAAGTGCATGCTGCACACGGGACCTCGGTTTATCGTCTCATCCGAATGACTTTGTTTTGTTTCAAACAACAAACAACTGCCACTCCCATGCGGAAATAAAGCAGAGTGCAGTCCATAGAACATAGAGGGCCACTACAGTTATCAGAATCTGCACACGGGAAAAAAAAAAAAATGGGTGGCGCTGTAGTGTAGTATAGCGACGCGCTCTCCCTGGGGAGAGCAGCCCGAATTTCACACAGAGTAATCTGTTGTGATAAAAAGAAATACAAATACAAATACAAAAACGATAGTAGTTCTGCAGAACCTGTGGTCCGTTACATTCTTAATTAAGAAACAGCGAGTGGAGGAAGGTGGCAGTGTGCTTGGTCGTCACGTTTTCTGTGAAGGTCTGGGCTTCTTTCTCCGCCCTCCCTCTTCTTTTCCAAGTTTGACTGGGAAATCAAACTTAGCATCCAATCATTCCGATAGAAAGATAGATAGATATGGA
>NC_134903.1:4680847-4683347 GCF_041734735.1 Babylonia areolata | reverse complement strand
GAACACCGGGTTAAAACATAGACTCACTTTGTTTACACGAGTCAAAAAAGACTGATGGAGTGGTGCCACTTAAATCAGCATTCTTTTCAAGCGTTTTCACAAGTATGTACAGTCACGCCACCGACCTTCCTACATTCTAAAATACCGAGACAACACCTGACAGTCAATGCAGGAATCCACCGTAATTATGACAAGCAAAGTGGCACAAAATTGAAACCACACCTGCTCACGCTTCTAACTCCTTCAGACGATTTTCCCACACCACTCCGCACGCTCGCACGTGCTTCGATGAGAAAGAAACACGTGCTTGTGATTAGCTTGCATTATGTTCGCTTCATTACAAAGCACGCACATTTTTCGGGTCCATTTACTTAAGGGACACAAAATATGATCCATGTGCGGTATGCAGTTTACCAATAGGCTATCTACCAAGCCAAAGGGAGACAAATAGTGTGTTCCTGTGTGTGTGTGGGGGGGGGGGGCTGTTTTTTTGTTGTTGGTTTTTTGGGGGCTTTTTCGGGAGTGGGGGTGTGTGGAAGGGTTGGTGTGCTGGTAACGTCCGGATTTCACCTAGACATGAAGCTGATATTTTAAACTCTTTTTTTTCTTTCTTTTTTTTTTTGGGGGGGGGGTCTATTTATTCACACACACACACACACACACACACACACACACACACACACACACACACACACACACACAGATATATATATATATATATATATATATTTACTTGTTTCTTTGTTTGTTCACCTGGTTGTTCAACATGTCAAAAAGTTTCGGACGAAAGGCAAAAAACAAATCCATAGATTTCTAGAGGAGAGGAAGTTCAATTTCTGCTGTCTATCTTTCTGACATGTGTGTTATTATGATGGCGTGTAGGGGGGTGTTTGCTTTCTAGTGGTCAAAGCATTGATTTAGATCGGCGGTTCAGTTTACTCGTTTGGATATTTTGGACAAAAAAAAAAGAAGAAGAAAAAAACCAACAACAACCAAGTAATGTAGAATGTGGAGGTAGGGGAGATAATTTGGGATGGAGGAGTGTGTGTGTGTCGAGGGGAGGGGAGTGGGGAGGGGGAGAGGTCAAAAGATCGAAGGGGGGTAAGTCTGGTGAAAGATGTCGGAGGTCAGTCATATTTCAACGTGACGTTGAGATCATCAGATGTCATTACCATTGGATTGCTCACACGAGCAGAACAGATATTGAATTTTCTAGAATGCAGATTTAACGTTCTTCTCTATTTCGTTTTTTTGTTGTTTTTTTTGTTTGTTTTTTTGGGGTTTTTTTTTTGTTTTTTTGTTTTGTTTTGTTTTGTTTGTTTTGTTTTTGTTTTTGTTTTTTTGTTGTTTTTCCAGAAAAGTTTCTTCGACACTAGTTGGAGGGGGGAGGAGGGAGGAGGGGTTTGTGGGAGGGTGGGGGGCAGTGTTGATTCTTTCCCAATACGTGCTTGAATTTCACTGCCGTGGTATAAAATCTATGTTTAGAACATCGGAGACCACACAGGCTAACTGGCAACGTTTTCAGCTCACTGTGCAATGCGTTTTGGCAATAATTTTCTCGGCCTCAGGGGAGTCTTTTAGCAGGTAATTTGTCATTTAAATTTCTTAACAGCACAATGAATACTTAAAGAATATCAAATGCACACACACACACACACACAGATATATACACAACAGCATGAAACACACAACATCATGTTAGATAGATGTGACAATGCCTGCAGCAATGCAAATCACGTTGCTTATACCCCTGCCAACCACAGGAGAGGTCACTGTGTGTGTGTGTGTGTGTGTGTTACTCTGTGTGTGTGTGTGTGTGTGTGTGTGTGTTACTCTGTGTGTGTGTTACTCTGTGTGTGTGTGTGTGTGTGTGTGTGTGTGTGTGTGTGTGTGTTTAGAGGTGTCCCATTTTTACCCTTCAAAAATTTGATTTCAGATGCAGGTCGTTCTGACCGGATGAAAATAATTGCACCCCCAAAATCTATGTCATCGTGTGAATGGTCTACAAAGTAAAAGGGTGAAACAAATATGAAGAAAGAAGAAAGAAAAAAGATTGAAGAGAAGAAAATATAGATTGATATGCCACACTCAAAGGTTGCATTTTGATAACAACTCCATGTAAGGTTAAAAGAAATAAAGGTGTCCCAATTTTGACCTGATGAGCTTTTTCGTTTTTCACGTGCTGTCAAGAATGACAGCAGAACCCACTCCTCTGCACCGAATTAATTCTAATCATGCGTGGAGCAAAAGCAAAGAAACAGGCTGTGGGTGACAGGTTATTTGAGCAGCCTGTCTCAAGGCTGCATGGATTCTTGTGTTTGTGGAGACAGAGGCATGGTCTGTTAAACAGATTTGAGCCAATCTCACTTTCAGTTTCTTTCAATCTTTGAACATGTTCCTTTTCGAACAGTTGGGTTTTTTGTTTTGTTTTGTTCTTTTTGGTTTTGAGTTATCATTTTATTTTATTTTGCTTTATCATATCTACATAGTTTGTTGCTGT
>NC_134903.1:4665847-4670847 GCF_041734735.1 Babylonia areolata | reverse complement strand
CTTCTTCTTCTTCTTCTTCTTCTCTGCCATCTATTAGTTACCCAATATATGTGTCTGTTGCCTCTTATTCCATTATTTCATGTTCTTCTTGTTCTTCTTCTTGTTCTTGTTCTTCTTCTTCTTCTTCTTGCAGGTTAACTAATGCATTTCGTTATATTTCAGTTTGATTACTTTTATCCGTCTATGTATCTAAGTATATAGGTATCTATGTATATAACGATCGGAGCTCAGATTATATTTATTCTGGAGAACGATGTTTGCCTTGTTTCGTTATTTCTTCTTCTTCTTCTTCTTCTTCTTCTTCTTCTTCTTCTTCTTCTTCTTCTTCTTCTTCTTCTTCTTCTTCTCTGTCATCTAAGAGTTACCAAATATCTGTGTAGGAAGGAATTTTTGTTTAATGTCCCGTCACACATATCGGTGATTGAAGACATTTTGTAAAAGTATTTATGAATACATCTGAGTATTATCGGTTAGAAGGGGTGGGAGATGTGGATGAATGGAGGGTTTGGGGAAACTGGGCAAATGAGGGTAAAAATGTGGGTGAAATTTGAAAGAAAAACAAAACAAACAAACAAACAAACAAACAAACAAAACCCTCTAAATACAGTTACAGGAAATTACTTAAAGGACTTTGTAAAAGAGAAGTCGTTAAACTGACAAGCGAAACAACTGATAATGAATGCAAAAAGTCAAAAACATCAACGTTCTCAGTCACTTGTGAAGACACACTTTCGTGTACAAAAGGCTTCATCAAGCTACACTGAAAAATTATATGCTCAATTGTCAGGTTATTAAAGCATATACACTTGACATTAGAACAATACTTGGTCCGTAATGAATTTGATAATAGTCTGAGAGCTAAGCTCAGAATTGGTCTGCGAATCGGACCAAAGTCTGAGAGAGTCAACTGACGAGGTTTTAGACTTGAATTCAAGCACCTATAAAAGTCTCTTTCTATTATATTGCTTATTTCCTTGTATGACAATGGGCAATATACTTTTATACTATCTATATGATTTTTTGCTCCCCTTTTTGCTGCCCTATCTGCTTGGTCGTTATAACGGAATCCAGTGTGGGATGGTATCCAACAAAAATCAACATTTGTACCCTTCACAAATAGGGAGTGCAATAAATACCTAATTTCAAAAAAATAAATCTTCTCTTTGATTATTCTCAAAAAGGAGCAAACCTTTTAAGACAGATTGAGAATCAACACAACATAGGATATTACTTATTTTGATTGGTATATCAACAAGATGATTTAAAGCCATAAGGATGGCCACCAATTCAGCTGTAAAAATTGAATGTCCCTTACCTAAATAATATGATTTTTCTGTTTTTAGGTCAGGAATGACAAAAGCAGATCCTGCACTGCTGTCATCCAGGACCGAGCCATCAGTGTAAACTTTTAAATGATAATCAAAATTTTCTTCTAATTCAATTCTGACAGATGCTGCTATTATATGTGGAGATTCTCCTTTTGTTGTGTCAGAAGCACATATGTTGACGTTTGCTTTTGTTAACTCCCAGGGAGGGACAGGTGGCACCAGAACACGAGGTGCCATATCATGCAAAGTCAATGTCTGAAGAATTTAAAATATCTGACACATATGTGCGAATGGTTTGTAGATTTGAATTATTTTGTGCCTTTTTTGGAAAATCAATATCAGACCTAATATTTAATTCCTCAAAATCATCCACTGCTGTACATCTCACAATATATTTAGCAGAACTTAATTTTCTGATTTCATCTAGTGGTAGAATACCCGCAAGCTTATAGGCTTCTGAGGTCTTAGTATGCACAGGTACCCCTAAAGCCAGTTTCACAGCTTTACTGTCAATTATTCGCAGCTTCTTTAGGAACGTCGGCGGGGCAGAAAAGAAAATTTCTTGACCGTAGGTCAATCTTGATCTTACGAGAGATGTCGCTAAATGTAAAAGAATTTTGGAGTCTTGTCCCCAAGGAGAGTGACTTACAATTTTTAAGAAATTTAAACTTTTAACTGCTTTAGTCACCATTGAATCAATGTGTTTCTTCCAGTTTAGTTTTGAAGTGAATAGGATCCCAAGAAATTTGATTTCCGACTTGAAAAATATTTCACGTCCTCCTAAAAAAAAACGTGGTAGTTTGCTGGGATTATAACCATTATTAAAGAGGATCAAATGTGTTTTTTCTACAGAAAACTCAAAACCATTAGATTGCATATAGCTACTCAGTCTATCGAGTTCACCCTGAAAATGTTTCTGTACATAATTTATGTAATGTAGGCTTGTCCTTTTCCTCAAGGATGTCTGAATCCATATAGCAATATCATCAGCATATTGAGCCAGCTTGGTAGATGATGAAAAACATGTATGTAAATCATAAAGCATAATGTTGAACAACAATGGAGAAATAATGGAACCCTGCGGGATTCCCATGTTTATAGGCCTAGAGGTTGATAAAGTTACTCCCACTTTTGCCACTATATATCTCCCACTTAAAAAGGATTTAACATAGTCATAAACATGACCCGACAGACCAATTTGTTTCAGCTTAAATAACAGTCTGCTATGCCATACTCGGTCATAAGCTTTAGTAAGATCGAAGAAGGACGCAAGGATACTTTTTCGCTTAGAAAACTGTTTTTTAATTTGGGTAGTGAGACGGGTCAGATGATCAATTGTAGATCTTCCTTTCCGGAATCCAGTTTGAGCTGACGGAATTATGTTATTTTTGTCACAGTAATACACCATTCTAATATTTACAATTTTCTCCATGACTTTCCCAACGTGGGAGGTAACCGAAATAGGTCTATAACTCGAAGCTTCTGTTCGAGGTTTACTATGTTTTAATACAGGAGTTACAATGGAAGTTTTCCATACCTCAGGGATTTGTCCACATTCCCAGCACTTTTGAAATAATGTATGTAATATAATCAACCAGTTTTCTGGCAAATGGTTTAACATGGTGTAAGATACTACATCCTTACCAACTGACACATTTTTGTTACTCAACAAATGAATAGCGTTCTTTACCTCATGTAAAGTTATTGCCGAATTGATTGTATTATCATTTTGTGGGGTAGGATCTCTATATTTGTCACTGATTTCTTCTTCCTCTCTTAAAGTCTTTTGTTTAGTTGACAAACTATCTACACTGCCTGTTTTAGAATACATACAAACAAATTCTTCAGCCTTCTCTTGAGGGGACAGAAACTCTTTATCTTTTGTTTTAATAGGATAGTCTTGGAGAACAATGCCTGATTTCATTTCTTTCATTTTGGCCCACACTTTCTTCATATCCTTATGGTCAGATACTTCATTCAAACAGAATTGTGACCAGTATTGTCTTTTTTCTCGGGCTATGATTCTATTCGCCTTGATTTTTGTGTAACACATTTCTTTATGAGCGGCTTCTTTTACATCTTCATCACGTACTTTTCTGAGTTTCAACCATGTTAGGTATGCTAGTTTCTTTGTATTTACAGCCTCCGCACATGCATCATTCCACCAAACATTTCCAGAAAAAATGTCACTCCTCTTTGAACCTTTTTTGGGAATTGCTATTTCAGCAGCTCCAATAATTGATTTTTGAAAGTTGTTATAAAAAACATTTAAATCTTCACAAAAAATTTCACTTTCAGAAATGTTCGTAAGATAGTTTTGAAATGTTTCCCAGTTTGCATATTTGTAATTGAATTTTGGGATTTCGTCTTCTCCGCTGTATTTAGATATATTACAATCCTTAAAAGACAGTGTGATTGGCACATGATCACTGCCTAGTGGATCATCCCCAGTATCCCACTGTACTGTTAAAGCTAGAGATGGTGATATGAAGGTTATGTCAAGTGCCGATGCTCTATGATGAGCCACATCTGGGATACGTGTAATCCTCCCATCGTTAAGTAAATGCAACGATGAATCAACAATATTTACAACAAAGTCAGGATGAGATATTATTTGACAATCACTATCCCAGAAGGGAGCATGGGAATTAAAATCTCCCCCGACGATCCATCTTTCTTTTGAGCAATTTAATGTTCGCAACCAATTTGTATTTTGCTTACTTGGACCTTTGGGATAGTAGACTGACGCAAAATGTATGATTTGATTATTAGAGACATGCAATTTTACAAACGTAGCTGACATCTTTTCAGTATAGTTTGAAATAGGAGATGGATGGACACTTGCGTAATTCAAACCACATTGTACGTAAATAGCTGTACTAATCTTGTCAGAATCCTCGCTTATATGATAAACCGGAGGATAATAATAACCTTTCAGATTCGGTAACTTATTTTTAGTAACATTCAATGACTGAAAAAGGAGAATATGATGAGAATTTTCAAAAAGGTAAGCACGCAGATTATCAATATTTGTACTCAAAGAGCGGGAGTTCCATTGCAAGACTGATAGATTCCAATATCTGTGTCTGCTGCCTTTTATTCCATTCTTTCATGTTCGTGTTGTTCTTCCTCTTCTTCTTCTTCAGGCTAATTAATGCATTTTTGTTATATTTCAGTTTTGTTACTTGTTTGCGTTCTATGTAGCTAAGAATATATGTATCTGTTTATCTGTCTTGCTATCTGCCTCTGTTTTTTTCTTTCTCTCAATCTGCAATTCTGTCTGTGCATCTCACTATCTATTTCTCTCCCTCCCTCTGTGTGTGTGTGTGTGTGTGTGTGTGTGTGTGTGTGTGTGTGTGTGTGTGTGTGTGTGTGTGTGTGTGTGTGACTGTCTCTGTCTCTGTCTCAGTCTCTGTCTCTGTCTCTCTCTCTGTCTGTCTCTCTCTCTGTCTTTCTCTCTCTCTCTCTCTCTCTCTCTCTCTCTCGCTCTCGCTCTCTCTGTGTCTGACTGTCTCTCTGTCTCTGTCTCTGTCTCTGTATCTGTCTGTCTGTCTGTCTGTCTGTCTGTCTGTCTCTCTCTCTCTCTCTCTCTCTCTCTCTCTCTCTCTCTCTCTGTGACATTTGGAATTGTTATTCTTATCTAGCCTCCCCATTTACTGTCACCAATAAAGT
>NC_134903.1:4640847-4643347 GCF_041734735.1 Babylonia areolata | reverse complement strand
CTCTCTCTCTCTCTCTCTCTCTCCGTGCCCCCTTGTCAAAAGACCTTTCTTGGCAATGACAATAAATAATTCCAGTGTCTCCGTGTGTCTGTGAGTCTCTCTTTGTCTTCTCTCTCTCTCTCCCTCCCTGCCCCCCCCTCTCTCTCTCTCTCTCTCTCTCTCTCTCTGTCTGTCTGTCTTTGACTGTGTCTCCTTTGTGACAGCAAGAATCATAACCATAATGGTAGGAGATATTAGTCGGCTTTACAGCTGTGACAGTTCTAAACCCACTCAGACAGATTTGTCATTCGGAGAGATGTCAAGGAATGTCGTGTGGCATCGCCACAGTAATATTTTAGGGTTCTTGGAGATTGGCGATGACGCTCTAACCTTGAAGCGGCTGCTGCTTAATGTCTTGCACAAGCTCTAGGTATATATATATATATATATATATATATATATATATATATATATATATATATATATATATATATATATATATATATATATATATATATATATATATATATTGTATTTGTATTTCTCTTTTCCTTTTCATAGGGATTTCTCTGTGTGAAATTCGTGATGGTCTCCCCAGAGAGCGCGTCGCTACACTGAGTGCGCCACCAATTTGTTTGTATTTTTTCCTGCGTGCAGTTTTGTTGTTGTTGTTGTTTTGTGGGGGGTTTTTTCCCTATCGAAGTAGATTTTTCTACAGAATTTTGCCAGGGACAACCCTTTTGTTGCCGTGGGTTCTTTTACGTGCGCTAAGTGCATGCTGCACACGGGATCTCGGTTTATCGTCTCATCCCAATGACTAGGGTCCAGGACCACCACTCAAGGCCTAGTGGGGGGAGGGGAGGGCTGGGGGGGGGGGGGGGAGAGAAAATATCGGCGGCTGAGCCGTGATTCGAATCAGCGCGCTCAGGTTCTCTCGCTTCCTAGGCGGACGCGTTACCTCTAGGTCATCACTCCACTTTCCCATCACTCCACTATATATACTCCTTGCTTGTGTAGTGGTTTCTCTCTAATTCGCTGACAAGAGTGGGTAGCAAGCCCGATGAGCACTCCCAAGTGCGAAACAGCTGTCGCTTGCTGTGCAAATCAGCCTTCCTTTTGGAGGTACTTAGGACCAACATGAGAGCTTTTTAAACCACTACCCACCCCAAACACAAATATACGGTTTTAAAGGTTAAGGAATTAACCCAAACTGTTTTTTGGTGTGAGCTCCATTCCATTACGATAATACAAAGACAACTGGGCCTGGATTTAATACTTATTCTCTCTCTGTCTCTGTCTCTCTGTCTCTCTGTCTCTCTCTCTCTCTGTATATATATATATATATATATATATATATATATATATATATAGTGGAGTGATGGCCTAGAGGTAACGCGTGCAGCATGCACCTAGCGCACGTAAAAGAACCCACGGCAACAAAAGGGTTGTTCCTGGCAAAATTATGTTTAAAAAAAATCCACTTCGATAGGAAAAACAAATAAAACTGCACGCAGGAAAAAATACCAGAAAAAAAGTGTGGCGCTGTAGTGTAGCGACGCGCTCTCCCTGGGGAAAGCAGCCCGAATTTCACACAGAGAAATCTGTTGTGATAAAAAGAAATACAAATACAAAATACAAATACAAATGCGTGTGTGTGTGTGTGTGTGTGTGTGTGTGTGTGTGTGTGTGTAACAACCCCTGGAGTAAAATGGAGGGCGAGCAGATTGAATAGTATGGTGAAGTTCCGTGAGTGGTTGAAATTAGTCATGGCTTAAAAAAACAACAAAAAACACGACATATTGAAGGACTAGTGGTTTCTTTCTTTCTTCTCTCATTTATTGTTCTTTGTTTTGGGGCTTGGCTTGTTTGTTGTTTGTTTTGTTTGTTTTCTGAAGCAGAGAACTAAAAGAAATGAATACCTATGTGATGGGGTAACGGGTTCTTTTATTCATCAAAACATGAATTTGGATTTAGAAGGAAAAAAAATCTAAGCAGTTTGTTCGTGACAAGAGGCGATAAGATATACTCTTTTTATTCCCATGAGTCACATATAAGGATTGAACTTTTGGAGCTTGCTTATTTGTTCTTGTTTTCTTTTCTTTCTTTTTTTTTTTTTTTTCGGGGGGGGGGGGGTTGTTGGGTTGTTTGTTTTTTGTTGTTTTTTTTTTTGGGGGGGGATGTTTGTTTGTTTGTTGTTTTTTGTTGTTGTTTTGTTTTGTTTTGTTTTGTTTTTTGGGGGGGGGGGGGTTGTTGGGGTTTTTTTCTTACTCGTTGGGTTTATGGTCAAAAACCCTTACAGGGAAAGAAAAAGGTCATTTCGACCACAACACAGTATACCCGATATTTTCAGAGGACATACATAATACTGGTCCCAGCCTCTTTGTTTTTTGGTGTGTGTTTTTTTTCTGTTCCCATTGCCGTAATGCATGACTAGCGAACACACTTTGATAAAACATGGGGAGAGAGATATGCAGGGACCTATACTGAGAGAGACGGAAATACCTACAGAGAGAGATTTATA
>NC_134903.1:4625847-4628347 GCF_041734735.1 Babylonia areolata | reverse complement strand
CCCCCACCCCCACCCCCACCCCCGACCCACCATCCCCCCCCACACACACACACACACGCCCTCATCCCCCCGTATGAACTGTTCCTTGTTACTGGCCACCCAGTATATATATGTGTGGGGGGTTGGGGGTGGGAGATATGGGCGTATGTGTGTGTGCTTGTACAAGTAAGTGTTCATCTGTGTGTGTGTGTGTGTGTGTGTGTGTGTGTGTGTTTGCCGTGGAAGCTGCGATACGTAGACTAGAAATGAGTGTGTGGAGGAGCGGGGTAGAGGAGGTGCAGGGTAATGTGTGTGTGTGTGTGTGTGTGTGTGTGTGTGTTGGAGCTCATGTACTTTTATATGTATTTAACTGTGCTTTCATATCTGTGAAACTGCATGTTTGGTGCACATCTGTTATGCATGTGTGGGTGTATGTGTGAATGTGTGTCTTCATGTTTTACATTTATTTGCTTATTTATCATCATTGTTGTCTTATTTATTTATTTATTTATTTATTTATTTATTTATTTATTATTACTACTACCTTTTTTATATTTTAATTATTTATTTATCTATTTATGTAAGCTTATCTATTATTTTTTCACCTTTTTTTTCTTTTTTTTCTCAAGGCCTGACTAAGCGCGTTGAGTTACGCTGCTGGTCAGGCATCTGCTTGGCAGATGTGGTGTAGCGTATATGGATTTGTCCGAACGCAGTGACGCCTCCTTGAAACTGAAACTGAAACTGGCCACACATAGCCCATGTCTGTTGTTTTACCACTCACACTCTTGACTCGTTCCACCCCATAGCTACAAGCCTGCGACAGCTTCCCTGGACCAGCACTACATGAAACCACTGCAGGAAAAAAAAACAAAAAAACAGCGTGGTTCACTAAAACAGCGAATACAGATGGAGACGACTTCTTCTTTCCGTTACATGACCAACATCGACTTGCCGATGACTCTGTCGTGGTTCATGCATGCTGGGTATTTTCGTGTCTCCATAACCCACCGAACACTGCCGTGCGTATTTGATCTGCGTGCGTATACACACGAAGGGGGTTCAGGCACTAGCAGGTCTGCACATATGTTGACCTGGGAGATCGGAAAATTCTCCACCCTTTACCCACCAGGCACAGTTACCGTGATTCGAACCCGGGACCCTCAGATTGACAGTCCAACGCCTAAACCACTCGGCTATTGCGCCCGCTCTTGGTTTAACTCACTCAGTACGGCCAGTCCTCTCTTTTCCTATACATAGATCCCTCGGATGTCCAGTGGGTGTCTCAATGACCCAACCTTTAGCTTCCGTCGTCAGAATTGTGGTATTCTTTGTCAACGTTCACCTCTTCAGTATAAGAGCCTTCCGCTTGCAATATTTTGATGGTGGTAATTGGGGTGAAACGTTGTTAACGTCGTCTCTTTCGCCGTTCGTATGGAGAGAGTTAATCGGTCAAACAATGCTTCGCTTTCATGCTTCCGGAATCCATAAACGGTTCAGTTTAGAATGTCAACTGCACCAAGCTAGAATGAACGAAATCAGAACAGTGTGATGGTACGAGAATACTCTACCTTGTCCACAGAGGAAATAATCATGGTATGAGTTATCTCATACCTGGAGTACAATGAATTAATGATAACAGATAAATAAATAAATAAATAAATAGAAATATGATAATAATAATAATAATAATAATAATAATAATAATAAAATAACGATGGCGATGGCGATAATGTTGATGATAACGATAGTGACGATAATGATGCTGACGATGATGATGATGATGATTAGACTATTTCATCTGAATAAGTGGAGGTGGGAGGTGGGGGTGATGGGGGTCCCATCAACTAGTTTTCTGTTGTTGTTGTTGCTGTTGTTGTTGTAGTAGTAGTTGTTGTTGTAGTTGTTGTTGCTGTTGTTGTAGTAGTAGTTGTTGTTGAGTAGTTGTTGTTGTTGTTGCTGTTGCTGTAGTAGTAGTTGTTGTTGTTGTTGCTGTTATTGTTGCTGTTGTTGCTGTTGTTGTAGTAGTTGTTGTTGTTGTAGTAGTAGTTGTTGTTGTTGTTGTTGCTGTTGTTGTAGTAGTTGTTGTTGTAGTAGTAGTTGTTGTTGTTGTTGCTGTTGCTGTTGTTGTTGTTGTTGCTGTTGTTGTAGTAGTAGTAGTAGTTGTTGTTGTTGTTGTAGTTGTTTTTGTCTTCAGAGAAATATTCTTAACAAAACGCAGGCCCTCATGGAGCCAAACTAATTATGGGGGAAGTTTTTTTTTCTGTTGGTTTGGGTCAGAATATTTCTCCCCCAGGTCAGCGCTGAGTCAGGAGCAGCACTCCATAGTGCGAAGCAGGCATTTTTTGCTGTGTTCGTTTTGATCATCATTCTTGTTTTTTTCTTTTTCTTTTTTTTTTCTTTTTTTTTATTTTCTTTTCTTCATTTTTTTCTTTGGATAAATATTTCATTTTATCTTCTTTTTTTTTTAATTTCTTTCACTTTTTTTTCAATTATTTATTCATTTATCTATTTATTCATT
>NC_134903.1:4603347-4620847 GCF_041734735.1 Babylonia areolata | reverse complement strand
CTTCTTCTTCTTCTTCTTCTTCTTCTCCTCCTCCTCTCTTCTTCTTCTTCTTCGTCCTCGTCCTCTCTCTCTCGTCCTCCTCCTCCTTCTTCTTCTTCTTCTTCTTCTTCTTCTTCCTCTTCTTATTTTTATTCTTCTTCTTCTTCTCCTTCTTCTCATCGTCCTCGTCCTCCGCCTTCTTCTTCTTCTCCTCCTCCTCCTCCTTCTTCTTCTCCTCGTCCTCGTCCTCCTCCTTCTTCTTCTTCTTATTCTCCTCCTCCTCCTCCTACTTCTTCTCCTCCTCCTACTTCTCCTCCTCCTCCTCCTTCTTCTTCTCCTCGTCCTCGTCCTCCTCCTCCTTCTTCTTCTTCTTTTTCTTTTCTATTTATCCTGTCTCTACACTCTTTTTTGTGAAGAACGGAAGAAATCGAAGACTGGTGGATTTGGTGGGACAAGTTCAAAGACTCTTTACGTAAGACGTTCCTTTAAAATAATAATAATAATAATAATAACAATAAACAAAAAAACTATTTAAAAAATCATAAAAAATTGTGTCTGAGTTCACATGCATGGCAAACCGGGTCACGCTACAAGCAGACTGTCAAACAGACATGATATGTCACTGTGGGTACGTGCAGTGATCAATGAATACTTTTTTACCATCGGCATTCATCGCAGTGCATACTTATCCGGAATTGTTAGTGGCACTGAGCGCAATATCATGTGTCGACAGCAGTGATCAAAGTGAGGAATACGTAAATACTTAGTCATACGTCGATTCGGGCGTGCATGAGTGTGTGTGTGTGTGTGTGTGTGTTGTGTACAAACACAGATACAGGCCAGTACAGGCCTAAAGTACCAGGGTAAAGATTTACAGTTTACGTCAAAACACATAGTCATACGTCATACCGATATTTCGTCACGGCCAGTGTTTGAAAGGTGTACGACTCTGTGTGTAGGGGGGGCGGGGCGGGCGTGCGGGGTTGAGTGGTGTTGTGGGGGTAGGAACTGAAGACAGAGAGAGAGATGATGATGATGATGATTGTATTCAAATAGCGCTGAATCTTGTGCTGAGACAAATCTAAGCGCTTTCACACCAGTCATTCACACGCATGCATAGCAAGACAAGGAAGAGGCTATCTTGTGAAGAGGTGGGTTTTAAGGCCAGAACTGAAAGAGCTGAGTGCGGAGACCTGACGAAGCGAAAGAGATAGTTAATTCCAAATGCAAGGTCCAGAGACAGAGAAAGAACAGCGTCCAACAGTGGAGTGTTTGAATCTGAGTGTGCGGATCTTGCAAAGTCGATCGTAGAGAGAGAGAGATGGAATGTAGAAGTGAAGGCAGCCACAGAGATAAGAAGGGGCACAGAGAGAGAGAGAGAACTCAGAACTCAAAACGGTTTTATTCAAGGATTAAGATTTTAGGCATAGCCTATTCTTCCAATCTGTCCTCGCTAATCTACATCTATTACAAATAGCACACATATAAATGAAAGGAAAAGGTTTTCATGCAGAAGGGTATACATAATGAAGAAAACAACCCGCCCCCCCCCCCCCCCCCCCCCCCCCCCCACACACACACACACACACCTACACCCGTGCACACACATGCATACACACACTGACGCTCACGCGCGAGCGCACACACATACATACCCACACACGCACGCACACACACTGACAGCACCCCCTCCCTCCCCCCACACACTAAGATTGACAGATGGATAGGACAGTGAGTCAGAGAGAGAGACAGAGACAGAGAGAGAGAGATGTCATCAGTATAGAAGTTCCAGAAACATCCGAGAGAGAGAGAGAGAGACGCTTTGACGCTTTGATATTTTATTGTCATTACCTGCATAGGTCTATTGACAAGGGGGTGATAGGGTTAATTCTTATGTCACCACAAGTACCATACCACACTCTGCTTAATCCATCAAAACAAAACAAAACATGCAAACAAAGAAAAAACAAAACAGCTTTTATCGAAGTACAACATCCTTACAATAGGGAAGCAACAAACATTAAAAAAAAAAGAAAAGAAAAAAAAGAAACAAAAAAAGACAAAAACACCATTACTCGACCATCCATTCCATTAACGATACTGTTCAATGTCTACCTTATTATTTGGCTTACAGTATGAACATAAGATAATAGACATTATACATTGTTATCCCCCTCATTTACTCTGGTATTGTTCTAAATAGTAAGACTACATCTTATTCTTTGTGCTTCCACAAGAAATTTAGCTATTGACACAGAGAGAGAGAGAGAGAGAGAGAGAGAGAGAGAGAGAATGAATGAATGAATGAATGGATCTTTATTTTCCAACGGTGAAGATATTAGCACTTTGGCCGACTTACACATCTGCCGTTGTTCTAAGAGACACACAAACATGTACGCATATAAATGTAGTTATACTGAATACTTAATACATGTATAATGTACGAGTATAACACAGCGTCAAACTGAGAGACACAACATCGCTCACATCTGTACGGAACGGAAGCGAGTAACACACACACGCACAGAGAGAGAGAGAGAGAGAGAGAGAGAGAGAGATGTAAAGATATGCCAGTACCGAAAGCACTACGAAAAAAAAAAGGGGGGGGGGGAGTGTGGGGTTGGGTGGGAATGGTTCACAATTTGTAATACAAGTGTGTATATACAGAGTCGTAGACATGACCAGACTAGAGTTTGTTTTTGTTAGTTTGTGTCCACTGTAAGGAGAATACATTCATTGTTTTGTTTTGTTTTGTGGGGTTTTTTTGTTGTTTTTCCAAACAGTATTCTATTCTGTTTGAGGCTTTCTGAAAATGTTTGAAAGGACTGTCAACGAATGGTAGCAAAAAGTGTTATACAAACACGATTTTTTTTTCGCAACACACACACACACACACACACACACACACAGAGGTGCTTCACTTCGTATTCATTGTTGATTTGTCGATTACTCGTCTGTTATATTTCTTTATTATCAATTTTTTCTGTATATTGTTTTATTTGTACCTTTTAAATACGTCTTCTGTGATTTAAAATGTTCGCTATAATTGTCTTCTATCCCCACTCTCAACAGTCTCAAATGTCTCTCTCCTATTCTTATCCAAGCGGGAAGATGTTCACGATAACATCAGATTTATGATCCACTTTCTGACTTCTTCTTCTTCTTCTTCTTCTTCTTCTTCTGCGTTCACTCGTATGCACACGAGTGGGCTTTTACGTGTATGACCGTTTTTACCCCGCCATGTAGGCAGCCATACTCTGTTTTCGGGGGTGTGCATGCTGGGTATGTTCTTGTTTCCATAACCCACCGAACGCTGACATGGATTACAGGATCTTTAACGTGCGTATTTGATCTTCTGCTTGCATATACACACGAAGGGGGTTCAGGCACTAGCAGGTCTGCACATATGTTGACCTGGGAGATCGTAAAAAATCTCCACCCTTTACCCACCAGGCGCCGTCACCGTGATTCGAACCCGGGACCCTCAGATTGACAGTCCAACGCTTTAACCACTCGGCTATTGCGCCCGTCCACTTTCTAAAGATAAAAATAGGAAAAATTCAGTTCTTTCCAGTCATCTTGTTTAAAACAATATTGCACCTCTGGGATGGGCACACAAAAAATTTTTTAAATGAAGCCTAATTATATGCAAACTGCATTTACTGTTATATTTATATTTTTTGTATTCTCTAAACTTGGCACTTTGATCTGATATTCTGACCCAACAACAAGAGCAGTCCTTATTATCATTTTTTGTTCAAACAGGAACTTATTTTGCTAAGCATGGAAGTCATTTCTTTTGCAAACGTTTTGGTGCAGATAGTAAAAAAGGGAAATTAGTGCTAGGGGACTTAATTCGCTTTAAACTGATCTTTCTCATCTTAAACATTACATTTTGAAATTATACTCAGTACATAAAAAGCTTGGATTTTTTTTTTAAGTGTATCACAAGTGAGTCTTGAAGGCCTTGCCTCTCTTGTTCTTTGTTATTTTTCTCTTCCTGGTTCTGATAATTATGAGAATCCCGCACAACCGTATGAGCTGGTGCGAGCGCGTGCGCGCTGATCGTGTGTGTGTGTGTGTTTGTGTGTGTGTGTGTTCGTGTGTGTGTGTTCGTGTGTGTGTGTGTGTGTGTGTGTGTGTGTGTGTGTGTGTGTGTGTGTGTGTGTGTTTGTGTGTGTGTGTTTGTGTGTGTGTGTGTGTGTGCGTGTGTGTGCGTGCGCGCGTGCGTGCGTGCGTGCGTGCGTGCGTGTGTGTGTGTGTGTGTGTGTGTGTGTGTGTGTGTGTGTGTGTGTGAAAACGAAAGAAAAAGTTCCCTGTTTCCAGCTGTCAAGATTACCTCAGAAAAAAAAAAAAAACAAAGAAAAAGACTCTTGCTAAAAACTGAACAAACTCCCTCCCATCACCACAACCCGCCAAAGAAATTAGAAGCAGTCAAAGTGATCATGCTGTATTTGGGATTGGGCATGCCATCACACGTAGACGTTTAACGAAAACCGAAATCCCCCCCCCCCCCCCGCCCCCCCCCCCCCAAAAACACACACACTGAAAGCAAAGCATCGAATCCACAACCTCTTAGATAATGAAAACGGAAGGCATGAAACGAACGATCTCTTAATTTGAGTAATGGAAACACCATGTCACATTCAAGACGGAACATTTGCAAGTCCTTTTATCTAGCAAATCCCTATGGTATCTTGTATCTAGCCCTTACCACCAGGGTCTCAGTTTCAATTCCAATTTATCAGGAGACGCCGCTGCGTTCAAACAAATTCATATACGCGACACTACATCTGTATTTGATTAATTGATTGATATGGATATTTAAATAGCGCCTATCCTCGGTCGGAGACCAAGCTCTAAGCGCTTTACAAACACAGTAGTCATTTACACAACAGGCTGCCTACCTGGGTAGAGCCGACTGACGGCTGCCATTGGGCGCTCATCATTCGTTTCCTGTGTCATTCAATCAGATTTAAGGCACGCGCTCATACACTCTGCTTGGCAGATGCCTGGCTGCAGCAAAATGACCTAATCCGCTAGTCAGATCTTGAGTGCATGTACATGTATTTGTGTACCTATCAAAGTGGATCCCTTCTGCAGAATTTTGCTATGGAACTTTTTTTTATCTTCCCATGTGGACAGCGTTAACCCTTTCACCGCCAGTCAATTTAGAGTGAAAAATTAACACAGAAAATATTGTCTAATAACAGCTGGGGATTCCCCTTGTGATGTGTAGAAATAATGACCAATCCTACCACCGATCATAAAGAGCAGCAGGTTCATGGATAACAGACCCATGATCTGGTCACCCTTCAGTGACATGGGTCCCCTACCTAGCTGCTGCAGAAATGCGAGTTTGGCAGTGAAAGGGTTAAGTTGAGGGGAAGAAGTGGAGAATGAGTCCCGCAGTGGGTCCCATCACAATTTGCAATTTGGGGGGCGGGGGCGGGGGGGGGGAGGGAGGGGGGGGGTCCGTCCAATCTTCATGTCCTCGTCTTCCGTTGTTGATCATCATCTTATTTATTTCTTCGATAAAATCACTATAATATTTCTATTTTTCGATTTTGTAGCCAATACCATAAGAATAATTTAGATATTTCAATGTTACGATTTTGTAGCCAACATCATAACATTGGATATATCTATTTTACGATTTTGTAGCCAATATCATAACAGTATTTGGATATTTCTATTTTACGAGATTTTGTAGCCAATATCCTAACAACATTTAGATATTTCTATTTTACGAAATTTTGTAGCCAATATCATAACAACATTTATATATTTCTATTTTACGAGATTTTGTAGCCAATATCCTAACAACATTTAGATATTTCTATTTTACGAAATTTTGTAGCCAATATCATAACAACATTTATATATTTCTATTTTACGATTTTGTTGACAATATCATAACTGTATTTTAGATATTTCTATTTTACGATTTTGTAGCCAATATCATAACAATATTTAGATATTTCTATTTTACGACTTTGTAGACAATATCATAACTGTATTTTAGATATTTCTATTTTACGATTTTGTAGCCATTATCATAACAATCTTTAGAGTGCTTTTGGAACTGCTCAAAAGAAAACAAAAAAGGGGAAAAAAGGGGAAAAAAAACAAAAAAAACACGTTTTTTGGGTGGGGCGAGGGAGGGGGGAGGTGAAGCACAAAAACTTTTATATTTATTATGCATGCACCTGAGGCCACAAAAGAAAAAGAAAAGAAAAAAAAAACAGCACTTATATGTATCCTAATTTCTACTGTATCTGTGTTTGTGTATGATTTTCGATTTGTGTTCGTATCTTGTTTTGTACTGTCCCCCACCCCCCACCCCCCACCCCCACCCCTCCCCCAATATTCCTTGTGACCCCGGTACACTTGTTAATAAAAACATATTCTATTTTACTTTCTTGATATCACAACGAACGTGTTGACAGCAGTGTCTGTTCATTATATGCGTGTGTCGATTTGTTTTGTTTTTTTCCTGACTTCCGCTGTTACATGAAAGTCTCTCTCTCTCTCTCTCTCTCTCTCTCTCTCTCTCTCTTTTCCCACTGCATAATTGTCTATAATTTTCAATTGCCTTTTCCGTCATAATCGTATAGAATTAGTTGATTTTTTTTTCAACGGAACAATTGTCTCTGATTTCCAACCGCCATGGGTTTTTTTTCTTCTTTTTTTTTCTTTTTTTTTTTGGGGGGGGGGGGGGTCTTTTTTTTTGTCTTTTTTTTTGTTTGTTTGTTTGTTTGTTTTGGGGGTGGTTTTTTTTTGTTTTTTTGTGTTGTTGTTGTATTTTGTTGTTTTTGTTTTTTTTTCGGGGGGGGGGGGGGGTGGGGGTTCTAGTGGGGGGGAGTGTTGTTCCCTGTGTGTGTGTGTGTGTGTGTGTGTGTGTGTTTATTTTATTCTTATTTTCTTCAAATTATATAGAATTAGCGCACATTTCCAGTTCAGATTTGTGAAATTTTCTGAAACTTGGCAAGACAGAAAACTAGAACTTGACGAGACCTGATTAACAATGGGGTTTGACGTGACTACAGAAATTCCTGGCGTTTGTATTTGGATTGGTTCTTCACTTCAGTGTCGTTGGCAGGAGTGGATTTTTTTTTTTTTTTTTCAGATTCTGTATGTATGTCCTTGGTTTATAAACTTTATTTCTCTACATTTTGTTTCGTTTACTGGTTTGCATGATAAGAGTCGTGAGTTTGGTTAGTTGCTCTTGCAGTTTCATATCCCTCTTTTTTTTTTTTTTTTTCTCTTCGTACCATTGCCTATTTCTTTCTTTCTTTGCTCTATAATTCTTTTCTTTTTTTAACTTTGGATATTCTCTCTCTTTTTTTCTTTTTCTTTTTGTTTTGTTTTGTTTTCCAATTTCCTTTCTTTGTTTTTGCTCTTTTTTCTTTTTTTTTTTTTTTTTTTTTTTTTTTTTTGTTCGTTCTTTTTTTTTTTTTTTTTTTTTACATCATGATGATGATGAGGAGGAGGATTCTTATTCTTATTCTTCTTCTTTCTTCTTCTTCTTTCTTCTTCTTCTTCTTTCTTTCTTTCTTCTTCTTCTTCTATCTCTTCCTCCTCCTCGTCCCTTCCTCCTCCTCCTTCTCCTCCTTCTCCTTCTTCTTCTTCTTCTTCTTCTACGCTTCTATCTCTTCCTCCCCCTCCTCCTCCACCTTCTTCTTCTTCTGCTTCTCTTTTTTTCTTTTTTTCTTTTTTTTCTTAACATTCGTTATAAATTCAAACCCCGCAAGGACGCGGCTATTGGACCAGACATAAATCTTCAATCTTTATAAGGCTCCCTTTTTTCTCTTTCTTTTTTTTTTCCCGGGCTTGGATTTATTATTCTTTCTACATATATATACGTATTTACCTATTTGTTTTCCTGTCAAAGTAGATTTTTTTTTTTTACAGATTTTTTTTCTCTTTCTTTCTGTCTTCTCTCTGACACTATTTTGGTTTCCTGTCCTTTGTTGTCTTTCGTTCTTTGTTTCTTTGTTGGGTTTTTTGTTGTTGTTGTTGTTGTGTTTTTTTTGGGGGGATGAGGGGGGGGGGGGGTGTTTTTTCTTTTGTTGTTGTTGTTGTTGTTGTTGCTGTTTTGTTGTTGTTTTTTGTTGTTGTTGTTTGTTTGTTTTTGTTTGGGTTTTTTTTTTTTGTTTGTTTGTTTGTTTTTGTTTTGTTTTGTTGTTGTTTTTTTTGGGGGGGGTTGTTGCTTTTTTGTTGTTGTTTTTTTGTTTTTTGTTTTGTTTTTGTTTTTTGGGTTTTTTTTCCTCTTTTTTGTTTGCTTTTCTGTTGTTGTTGTTTGTTTTTTTGTTGTTGTTTTTTTCTTTGTTGTTGTTGTTTTTTGTTGTTCTTTTTTCTTTTGTTTTTTTTTGGGGGGGAGTTGTTTTTTTTGTTTTTGCTTTTATGGGTTTTTTTGTTTGGTTTGGTTGTTTTTGTTTTTGTTTTTTTTTGGGGGGGGTGTTTTTGTTTTTGTTTGCTTTGGGGGGAGGGGGGGGTTGCTTTTTTGGTGTGTTTTGTTTTGTTTTTGTTTTGTTTTGTTTTGTTTTCGTTTTTTTGTTGTTTTTTTGTTTTTTTGTTGTTTTTTTTTTTTGGGGGGGGGTTGTTGCTTTTTTGGGTTTTTTTTGGGGGGGAGGTTTTTGTAGGGGTTTTATTTGGGGGGGGGGGGGTTGTTGTTTTTTGTTTTTTTTGGGGGGGGGGTTGGTTTGTTTTTTTTTGTTTTTTTTTGTTGTTTTTTTGCTTTTTTGGTTTTTTTTTTGTTTTTTTTTTTAGATTTCCGTCTTTGCTTCCAGTCCTCCTCCTGTTACTTCCCTTCATCTGTCTCCCTTTCTCTCCTTTCTGTGAGATTGGTATGGACTCATAGATAATGATTGGTATAGAAACATAGATAATGATTGGTATAGAAACATAGATAATGATAGGCACAGAAACATAGATAATGATAGGTATGGAAACATAGATAATGATTGGCATGGAAACATAGATAATGATTGGTATAGAAACATAGATAATGATAGGTATGGAAACATAGATAATGATTGGTATGGAAACATAGATAATGATTGGTATAGAAACATAGATAACGATACTATGTATATTGATCATAGGATGTTTAACTGAGCCAAATTCTGGTCAGGATGCTTACTTTACTGTGCTACCAAATAACTGTGTTATCCAGTTGGTTAAGTTCAATTCAGGACAACTAATGATTGTTTGCCTGTTGAAATAGTCCGCGCTTCAACCATTATTACCAAGAAACGAAAAAAATATGTGATAAATGTTCCACAAGCGATGTTGCTGATAAGCTTCACTATTTGTTTGTGTGCCCTTGTTTTTCTTGTTCTTTTTTTTTTCTTTTTTAACTCTCTCCATACGAACGGCGAAAGAGACGACGTTAACAGCGTTTCACCCCAATTACCATCATCAAAATATTGCGAGCGGAAGGCTCTTATACTGAAGAGGTGAATGTTGACAAAGAATACCACAATTCTGACGACGGAAGCTAAAGGTTGGGTCATTCAGACACCCACTGGACATCCGAGGGGTCTGTGTAGAGGAGAAGAGAGGACTGGCCGTACTGAGTGAGTTAACCCTTTCACCGCCAGTCAGTTTAGAGTGCAAATTAACCTTGTGCAGGAACCACAGAAAATAATTATGGTGTCTAAGAATAGCTGGGGATTCCCCTGTGATGTGTAGAAAAAAATGACCAATCATACCACTGAAAATTAAGAGCATTAGGTTCATGCACAAAAGGCCCATCATCTGGTTGCATTTCAATGACATGGGTGCTTTACCTAGCTGGTGCCGAAATGTGACCATGGCGGTGAAAGGGTTAAAGTGACAGACAAAAGTATTTACCTAGATATTATACAAACCGCCCAAACTCCATTAAATTCCTCTTATTGTTTTCCGGGGGGAAAAAAACCACCAAAAGAATAATGTTAAAACTAAAAGCACTTGTTTCTTCTATTTGTAGTTCCTTTCAGTAAAGTTACGTCTGTTGTTATTGGATGAGGATGAATTATTTATTAATGTATATTGTCTGTGCTTATTGGTCTTTTTTGTTGAGTTTTTTTTTCCGCTTTGTTATTTTGACATCACTCTTATTGTTTGTGTGGAATATGTATGTATGTATGTATGTATGTATAAAACGTGTCGATGACCCCAGGGGACACAAGAAATTTTTTGCCCTTTACCTTTGCCTTTGCCTTGCCTCTGTGTGTGTGTGTGTGTGTGTGTGTGTGTGTGTGTGTGTGTGTGTGTGTGTGTGTGTGTGTGTGTGTGTGTGTGTGTGTGTGTGTGTCCCTTACACTTTTCTTTCTGTCTTCTGTTTTCCTGCCTTTCATTCATTAACCCAGGCTACGTTCATACCACGCCCAGCCAGCTCCTGACAGCCAGTTGCCGTCAGCCTGACACAGCAACACACTTCAGTCACACACAGCCAGTTACCGTCAGCCTGACACAGCAACACACTTCAGTCACACACAGCCAGTTGCCGTCAGCCTGACACAGCAACACACTTCAGTCACACACAGCCAGTTACCGTCAGCCTGACACAGCAACACACTTCAGTCACACACAGCCAGTTACCGTCAGCCTGACACAGCAGCACACTTCAGTCACACACAGCCAGTTGCCGTCAGCCTGACACAGCAACATATTTCAGTCACACACAGCCAGTTACCGTCAGCCTGACACAGCAACACACTTCAGTCACACACAGCCAGTTACCGTCAGCCTGACACAGCAACACACTTCAGTCACACACAGCCAGTTGCCGTCAGCCTGACACAGCAACACACTTCAGTCACACACAGCCAGTTACCGTCAGCCTGACACAGCAACACACTTCAGTCACACACAGCCAGTTGCCGTCAGCCTGACACAGCAACACACTTCAGTCACACACAGCCAGTTACCGTCAGCCTGACACAGCAACACACTTCAGTCACACACAGCCAGTTGCCGTCAGCCTGACACAGCAACACACTTCAGTCACACACAGCCAGTTACCGTCAGCCTGACACAGCAACACACTTCAGTCACACACAGCCAGTTACCGTCAGCCTGACACAGCAACACACTTCAGTCACACACAGCCTGTTACCGTCAGCCTGACACAGCAACACACTTCAGTCACACACAGCCAGTTTCCGTCAGCCTGACACAGCAACACACTTCAGTCACACACAGCCAGTTTCCGTCAGCCTAACACAGCAACACACTTCAGTCACACACAGCCAGTTTCCGTCAGCCTGACACAGCAACACACTTCAGTCACACACAGCCAGTTGCCGTCAGCCTGACACAGCAACACACTTCAGTCACACACAGCCAGTTGCCGTCAGCCTGACACAGCAACACACTTCAGTCACACACAGCCAGTTGTCAGCCTGACACAGCAACACACTTCAGTCACACACAGCCAGTTGTCAGCCTGACACAGCAACACACTTCAGTCACACACAGCCAGTTGCCGCCAGCCTGACACAGCAACACATTTCAGTCACACACAGCCAGTTGTCAGCTTGACACAGCAACACACTTCAGTCACACACAGCCAGTTGTCAGCCTGACACAGCAACACACTTCAGTCACACACAGCCAGTTGTCAGCCTGACACAGCAACACACTTCAGTCACACACAGCCAGTTACCGTCAGCCTGACACAGCAACACACTTCAGTCACACACAGCCAGTTACCGTCAGCCTGACACAGCAACACACTTCAGTCACACACAGCCAGTTACCGTCAGCCTGACACAGCAACACACTTCAGTCACACACAGCCAGTTGCCGTCAGCCTGACACAGCAACACACTTCAGTCACACACAGCCAGTTGTCAGCCTGACACAGCAACACACTTCAGTCACACACAGCCAGTTCAGCCTGACACAGCAACACACTTCAGTCACACACAGCCAGTTGCTGTCAGCTACGGCACTCACCAGACGAAAGAAATGAATATTAACATAGGGATTCACGCTGCTGGTAATGCTATCATTGAAGAGTTCAGATCTTTGAGCCAGCCATCCGTCTCATCGGTGTGCACGCAACAAATCAGAAAGTTGTGTGGAGACGGCTGGTGGCCAGTGTGAACACTTAGTGCCGGCACACACGACGGGAAAGCACACAAAGACGTTAGCAAGATTTTCGGACAGATGCTGTCAGCAAGTGGCTGGGCTTAGACTGAACGTAGCTGTACTTTTCCTTTCTCTAACCTTCTGTTGTTTTTTGTTGTTGTTTTTTGTTTGTTTGTTTTATGTTAGTGGTTTTCTGATTACGAGAGATTATAGTTATGTCCCCCTTTCCCCTGCTCCCTGTTTGTCTTCTTTTGTTTACTGTTTATTTCTTCCCCCCCCCCCCCCCCCCCCCCCTTCCCTGGCTAATTATGTTTTTTGTTTATTTCTGGTCTTTGTGTTGTTTTGTGTCTTTGTTTGTGTCTGTCTGTCTTTCTTTCTTTTCTTCGTTATGTCTTTTTTCTTCTTTTTTTCCGTTCTTTGTGTGATTCTTTCTTACTTTCTTTCCTTTTTTTCTTTCTTTCTAACTTTTTTTCTTTCTTTTCTTCGTTATGTTTTTTTTTCTTCTTTTTGTTTTTCGTTCTTTCTTTCTTTCTTTCTTTCTTTCTTTTTTCTTTTTTTCTTTGTTATGTCTTGTTTCTTCTTTTTTCCGTGCTTTGTGTCATTCTTACTTTCTTTCTTTCTTTTTTTCTTTCTTTTCTTTGTCATGTCTTGTTTCTTCTTTTTTTTCGTTCTTTGTGTCATTCTTTCTTTCTTTCTTTCTTTCTATCTTTTTTCATTCTTTCTTTTCTTTATGTCTTTTTTCTTCTTCTTTTTTCCGTTCTTTGTGTCATTCTTACTTTCTTTCTTTCTTTCTTTCTTTCTTTTTTCTTTCTTTTCTTCGTTATGTCTTTTTTTCTTCTTTTTTTCCGTTCTTTGTGTCATTCTTACTTTCTTTCTTTCTTTCTTTTTTTCTTTCTTTTCTTCGTTATGTCTTAGTTTGTTTTGTTTGTTTTTCTTTGTTTGTGTCTTTCTTACTCTCATTCATTCTTTTTTTCTTTTCTTTTTTTTTCTTTTTTTCTTTCTTTTCTTCGTTATATCTTTTTTTTCCCTTTCCGTTTCTCTTTCTTTCTTTTATTCTTTCTTTCGTTCTTTCTTTGTTTTTTTTCTTTCTTTTCTTCGTTATATCTTGTTGTTTTCTTTCTGTTTTCTCTTTCTTTCCTTCTTTCTTTCTTTCTTTTTCTTTTCTTCTTTCTTTCTTTCTTTCCTTTTTCTTTCTTTTCTTCGTTATGTCTTGTATGTTTTTTTTTCTTTCTGTTTCTCTTTCTTTTCTTCTTTCTTTCTTTCTTACTTTCTTACTTTCCTTCGTTCTTTCTTTTCAATATTTCTTGCCGTTTACTTTCTTTCTTTCTTTCTTTCTTTCATTTTGTCTTGCTTTCTTTTTTTTCTTTTTTTCTTTCTTTCGTGCTTCTTTCTCTCTCTCTCTTTCTTTCTTCTTTTTTTGTTCTTTTGTTCTCTCGTTCGTCCTTCTTTCTAAATGAGTTTCTGTAATAGCTGCTCCTTTGGTGTCCTGTTTTCTGTCGCTGTTTTTCTTCTCAGCCCCTTGCTATTTTGTGGCCTTTCAACTATAATGATGGTAGACAAAGAGGCATCCTTCATTACAAAGGCGAACAGAAATCTGTCTGTAGTATCCCCTCTCTCTGTGTCTGTGTCTGTGTCTGTGTCTCTGTCTGTGTCTCTGTCTGTGTCTGTGTCTCTGTCTGTGTCTCTGTGTCTGTGTCTGTGTCTGTGTCTCTGTGTCTGTGTCTGTGTCTCTGTCTGTGTCTCTGTCTCTGTGTCTCTGTCTGTGTCTCTGTCTGTGTCTGTGTCTCTGTCTGTCTCTGTCTGTGTCTCTGTCTCTGTCTGTGTCTGTCTCTGTGTCTCTGTCTGTCTCTGTCTGTGTCTCTGTCTGTGTCTCTGTCTCTGTCTGTGTCTCTGTCTCTGTCTGTGTCTCTCTCTGTGTCTCTCTCTGTGTCTGTGTCTCTGTCTGTGTCTCTGTCTGTGTCTCTGTCTGTGTCTGTGTCTGTCTCTGTCTCTGTGTCTGTGTCTGTGTCTGTGTCTCTGTCTCTGTCTGTGTCTCTGTCTGTGTCTCTGTCTGTGTCTGTGTCTCTGTCTGTGTCTCTGTCTGTGTCTCTGTCTGTGTCTCTGTCTCTGTCTGTGTCTCTGTCTGTGTCTCTGTCTGTGTCTGTGTCTCTGTCTGTGTCTCTGTCTGTGTCTCTGTGTCTCTGTCTCTGTCTGTGTCTCTGTCTCTGTCTGTGTCTCTGTGTCTGTGTCTCTGTCTCTGTCTGTGTCTCTGTCTGTGTCTCTGTGTCTCTGTCTGTGTCTCTGTCTGTGTCTGTGTCTGTGTCTCTGTCTCTGTCTGTGTCTCTGTCTCTGTCTGTGTCTGTGTCTGTGTCTCTGTCTGTGTCTGTGTCTGTGTCTGTGTCTCTGTCTGTGTCTCCCCTTTCCCGTCTCCTGTCTTTGTCTGTTGGATCTGTGTAAGTCTGTGTTCGTATGTCTGTGTTTTTAATCCCCTGTATTTTTTTTATGTTTTCTCTCGTTTACTATCTTCTTCTTCTGTTTGTCTGTCTGTCTCTGTCTGTTCTGGTTGTTTTGGGGTTGTTGGGTTTTTTTATGAATTAATATTGCTGGCTATGTTTTTACATTATTTTTTTTTTCTTAAATAACGTTGCAGACAGATTGAAAACTGTCTTCCGTTCTTTCTCTCTGTTTTTGTCTGCGTTTCCCGTTCCTCCGTCCCCCTCCCTCTCTGTCTGTCTGTCTGTCTGTCTGTCTCTCTCTCTCTCTTTCTCTCTCTTTCTCGCACACTTACTCACCTCTCTCTCTCTCTCTCTCTCTCTCTCTCTCTCTCTCTCTCTCTCTCTCTCTCTCTCTCTCTCTCTCACACACACACACACACACACACACACACACACACTCACTCACCTCTCTCTCTCTCATTTCATTTCATCTCTCTCACCCCGCTGCCACTAAGACTGCTACACCGCTGCCACTCCTACCCCGCTGCGATTGGAACTGCAAACCCACTGCCACTGCCACCCCACTGCCACTGCTACCACACTGCCACTGCTACCCCACTGCCACTCCTACCCCGCTGCGATTGGAACTGCAAACCCACTGCCACTGCCACCCCACTGCCACTGCTACCCCACTTCTCCTGATACCCCACTGTTACCCCACTGCCACTGCCACCACTCTGCTACTGCTACCCCACTGCTACCACTCTGCTACTGCTACCCCACTGCCACTGCTACCAGTCTGCTACTGTTACCCCACTGCCACTGCTACCACTCTGCTACTGTTACCCCACTGCCACTGCTACCCCACTGCTACCCCACTGCCACTGCTACCACTCTGCTACCCCACTGCTACTGCCACCCCACTGCCACCCCACTGTTACCCCACTGCCACTGCTACCCCACTGCCACTGCTACCCCACTGCCACTGCTACCCCACTGCCACTGCTACCCCACTGCCACTGCTACCCCACTGCCACTGCCACCCCTACTGCCACTGCTACCCCACTGCCACTGCTACCCCACTGCCACTGCTACCCCACTGCCACTGCTACCCCACTGCCACTGCTACCCCACTGCCACTCGAACTGCTACCCCACTGCCACTGCTACCCCACTGCCACTGCTACCCCACTGCTACCCCACTGCCACCCCACTGCCACTGCTACACCACTGTCACTGCTACCCCACTGCTACCCCACTGCCACTGCCACCCCACTGCCACTGCTACACCACTGTCACTGCTACCCCACTGCTACCCCACTGCCACTGCTACCCCACTGCCACTGCCACCACTCTGCTACTGCTACCCTACTGTCACTGTCACCCCACTGCCACTGCTACACCACTGCCACTGCTACCCCACTGCCACTGCTACCCCACTGCCACTGCTACCCCACTGCCACTGCCACCCCACTGCCACTAGAACTGCTACCCCACTGCCACTGCTACCCCACTGCCACTGCTACCCCACTGCCACTGCTACCCCACTGCCACCCCACTGCCACTCGAACTGCTACCCCACTGCCACTGCTACCCCACTGCCACTAGAACTGCTACCCCACTGCCACTGCTACCCCACTGCCACTGCCACTGCCACTGCTACCCCACTGCCACTGCTACCCCACTGCCACTGCTACCCCACTGCCACTGCCACTGCTACCCCACTGCCACTGCTACCCCACTGCCACTGCTACCCCACTGCCACTGCCACTGCTACCCCACTGCCACTGCTACCCCACTGCCACTGCTACCCCACTGCCAATGCCACCCCACTGCCACTGCCACCCCACTGCCACTGCCATCCCAATGCCACTGCTACCCCACTGCCACTGCCACCCCACTGCCACTGTTACCCCACTGCCACTGCCACCCCACTGCCACTGCCACTGCCATCCCAATGCCACTGCCACCACTCTGCTACTGCTACCCCCACTGCCACAACAACTGTTACCCCACTGCCACTGCTACCCCACTGCCACTGCTTTAAAAGTGAGAGAAATCGTGGGATTGTGAGAAATCGTGGGATTGTGAGAAATCGTGGGATTGTGGGAAATCGTGGGATTGTGAGAAATCGTGGGATTGTGAGAAATCGTGGGATTGTGAGAAATCGTGGGATTGTGAGAAATCGTGGGCGAGAAAACGTTTCAGGGGAACGACCACGATTGCTCGCAGTCCCACGATTTCTCTCACTTTGAGAGAACTCATGGGGAGCGCCCCCCTACCCCCTCCCTCCCCTGCTTCTGATGTCAATGACAATGGATGAACGAACAGCCGGGAATGTTCCCGTTCCACAAAACCATTCTGTCATATCTCTGGGTGATTCTCATTTTGCTGTGCACTTTTTATTCTCTCTCTGTCTGTCTCTGTCTCTGTTTCTGTCTCTGTCTCTTTCTGTGTCTCTGTCTGTCTGTCTGTCTGTCTGTTTGTCTGTCTCTCTCTCTGTCTCTCTGTCTCTGTCTCTGTCTCTGTCTCTCTCTCTGTCTGTCTGTGTCTGCCTGTATGTCTGCCTGTCTGGCTGTTTCTCTCCACTCCACCCCCACACCCCCGTCTCTACCTCTCCCTCCTTCCCTCTCACTCTCTCTCTCTCTCTCTCTCTCTCTCTCTCTCTCTCTCTGTCTAGCTGATCCCATTATCGCTGTTTTTTTGATACGTGTAAACTGTGACGTGTCCTGAGCCTCTCTCTGCGAGGGAACATTGCTATAGAAGAGCACTTCATTATTATTATTATTATTATTATTATTATTATTATAGTCTGTCTATGATGACAGAAGTACTCGTCTTTCCCAAAGCCTATACCCATCTGCTGGGTGAATACAAATTTGTTGTGCACTATTTCCCCCCTCCTCCCCCCCCACCCCAACCCCCCATCTCCACCACCCTCCCTGCCACGTGATCTTTGGTTGGCTAAGTGTTGTAGAAACACACATTCGAAGTCACAGACTGTAATGCGTAATTGAGAGAGAG
>NC_134903.1:4588320-4593320 GCF_041734735.1 Babylonia areolata | reverse complement strand
CAGGTGATGGACGCAATACTATCACGACACTTAGAGAAAGACAGACATCAAAGAAACAGACAGACAGACAGACAAATCGACAAAGACAGATACAGAGAAACAGGAGGAGACAGACAGACAGACAGACAGACAGACAGACAGACAGAGAAATCAAAACGTTTTGTTTCTTTGATGAAAGGTGTAAGGCCACTGACGTGTATACATATTTATGGTTACATGTTTTGTACGCAGACACATATGAAAAACTACAATTTGTTGGGCAAAATCAAGAACAAAATTTAGAAACTGACTAAATAATAAGCAAAGGGGAATTAAAAAAAACAAACATGTCTTTCATCAAAGACTGACAGTTCTCCGTTCTGTTGTAACCCATGAGAGAGAGAGAGGGGAGTAGAAAGAGAGAGGGCAAGAGAGAGAGGGAAAGGAGAGAGAGAGGAGGGAGAAAGAGAGAGAGGCGAGAGAGAGAGGGAAGAAAGATACAGAGAGAGAGATACAGAGAGAGAGAGAGAGAGAGAGAGAACTGTTATAATGTAAGGCCACCGACCTGTATACATATTGATGCACGTGTTGTGCGCACACACACACACACACACGCACACACGCACGCACACACACACACACACACACACACACACACACACACACACACACACACACACACACACACACACACATACACACATACATGAAAATCAAACCTTGAGTTGGATGAAGAACAAAATGTTGAGAGAGAGAGACGGGGGTGGGGGTGTGGGGGGGTGGACAGAGAGACCAAGAGAAACAGAGACAGACAGACAGACAGACAGAGACAGAGGCAGACAGAGAGAGACAGACAGACAGACAGAGAGAGACAAAGACAGAGACAGAGAGAGAGAGACAGAGACAGAGAAAATTTTACACAACAGAGCGGACGAACTATCATCTTTAAAGGGTAAAGCACTGTCTGCGGGTTTCCATTCGGCCTGTGGGCTCGAAAATGAAGACACAGAAAAGGACGAGAAAAGTGAAAGCCAAAATATTCACGGAGAGAAGAAAAGAGGGGGGGGGAGTGGAAGAGCGTGCGGGGAGGGGAGGAAGGGGAGGGGGGGCAGGGAGAGTGGGAGCTGGGTGGGGATATATAAAGAGAGAGAGAGAGAGGAGGCGAAAAGAAACTGAGGGAGGGGAGGGAGGGAGAGAGATAGAAAGAGAGGTGGAGGGAAGAAGAGAGATAGAGAGACCGAGGGAGGGAGAGAGAGCTAGAAAAAGGGAGGTAAGGAGATAAAAGAGGGAGGGAGGGAGAGAGAAGGAGGAAAGGAGACAGGGAGAAAGACAAAGGGAGGGGGGAGATAGAGAGAAAGAGAGAGGGAGGGAGATAGAGAGAAAGAGAGAGGGAGGGAGAAAGAGAGAGGGAGGGAGGGAGGGAGAAGGAGGAAAGGAGATAGGGAGAAAGACAAAGGGAGGGGGGAAGATAGAGAGAAAGAGAGAGAGGGAGGGAGATGGAAAGAGAGAGAGGGAGTGGAGATGGAAAGAGAGAGAGAGGGGGGGATGGGGGAAGTAGAGAGAATAAGTGAGGGAGATAGAGAGAAAGAGAAAGGGAGGGGAGATAGAGAGAAAGAGAAAGGGAGGGGAGATAGAAAGAGAAAGGGAGGGGAGATAGAGAGAAAGAGAAAGGGAGGGGAGATAGAGAGAAAGAGAAAGGGAGGGGAGATAGAAAGAGAAAGGGAGGGGAGATAGAGAGAAAGAGAAAGGGAGGGGAGATAGAGAGAAAGAGAAAGGGAGGGGAGATAGAAAGAGAAAGGGAGGGGAGATAGATAGAAAGAGAAAGGGAGGGGAGATAGAGAGAAAGAGAAAGGGAGGGGAGATAGAAAGAGAAAGGGAGGGGAGGGAGATAGAGAGAAAGAGAAAGGGAGGGGAGGGAGATAGAGAGAAAGAGAAAGGGAGGGGGAGATAGAAAGAAAGAGAGAGGGGGGAGATAGAAAGAGAGAGAGGGGAGGGAGATAGAAAGAGAAAGGGAGGGGGAGATAGAAAGAGAGAGAGGGGAGGGAGACAGAAAGAGAAAGGGAGGGGGAGATAGAAAGAGAAAGGGAGGAGATAGAAAGAGAAAGGGAGGGGGAGATAGAAAGAGAGAGAGGGGAGGGAGATAGAGAGAAAGAGAAAGGGAGGGGGGAGATAGAAAGAGAGAGAGGGGAGGGAGATAGAGAGAAAGAGAAAGGGAGGGGGAGATAGAGAGAGAGAGGGGAGGGAGATAGAGAGAAAGAGAAAGGGAGGGGGAGATAGAAAGAAAGAGAGAGGGGGGAGATAGAAAGAGAGAGAGGGGAGGGAGATAGAAAGAGAAAGGGAGGGGGAGATAGAAAGAGAGAGAGGGGAGGGAGACAGAAAGAGAAAGGGAGGGGGAGATAGAAAGAGAAAGGGAGGGGGAGATAGAAAGAGAAAGGGAGGGGGAGATAGAAAGAAAGAGAGAGGGGGAGATAGAAAGAGAGAGAGGGGAGGGAGATAGAAAGAGAGAGAGGGGAGGGAGATAGAAAGAGAAAGGGAGGGGGAGATAGAAAGAGAGAGAGAGGGGGGAGATAGAAAGAGAGAGAAGGGAGGGAGATAGAAAGAGAAAGGGAGGGGGGAGATAGAAAGAAAGAGAGAGGGGGGAGATAGAAAGAGAGGAGAGGGGAGGAGATAGAAAGAGAAAGGGAGGGGGGAGATAGAAAGAGAGAGAGAGGGGGGAGATAGAAGAGAGAGAGGGGAGGGAGATAGAGAAGAAAGAGAAAGGGAGGGGAGATAGAAGAGAGAGAGGGGAGGGAGATAGAAAGAGAAAGGGAGGGGGAGATAGAAAGAGAGAGAGAGGGGAGGGAGATAGAGAGAAAGAGAAAGGGTGGGGGAGATAGAAAGAGAGAGAGAGGGAGGGAGATAGAGAGAAAGAGAAAGGGAGGGGGAGATAGAAAGAGAGAGAGAGGGGAGGAGATAGAAAGAGAGAGAGAGGGAGGAGATAGAGAGAAAGAGAAAGGGTGGGGAGATAGAAAGAGAGAGAGAGGGGAGGGAGATAGAGAGAAAGAGAAAGGGAGGGGGAGATAGAAAGAGAGAGAGAGGGGAGGGAGATAAGAGAGAAATATTGGAAGTCTGAACAGATGGAAAAAAACAAAACAATACGACGACATGGAGAGATTCAAAACATAATGATGCAGGTTCGTTTGTTTTGTTTTTTTTTAATCAAGGCGGAATACATTTACAAACAAAACATTTTTTCTTCTTTTCTTTTTTTTTCAGATTTCTTCTTGGTTCTCAATGAAGACCTGCAGTATCAGTATCAGTATCAGTAGCTCAAGGAGGCGTCACTGCGTTCGGACAAATCCATATACGCTACACCACATCTGCCAAGTAATATGTGTGTGTAGTGGTGTGTGTATGTGGTGTGTGTGTATGCAGGCACATATTCTTCAAACACAGTGAAAATGTGTTTTGAATATTGAGGTCTTTGAATCTTCCAAAACATTTATGACAAATGCTGTATATCAGTTTTTAGTTTTAAATTTATTTTATATGTTAATTTAGAATACAAGGCCCACAGAATTTTCATTTGTTGTGTAGTCACAAGAACAGTAGCCAAGGTTCTTACAGTCTTTTTTTTTTTTTTAATCATTTTATTAGTATTACTATTATTATTACTACTACCTTTTTCTATATTATAATTATTATTTATTTATTTATTTATTTATGTAAGCTTATCTATTATTTATTCCCCCGTTTTTTTATTGTTTTTTGTTGTTGTTTTTTTGTTTTGTTTTGTTTTGTTTTCTCAAGGCCTGACTAAGCGCGTTGGGTTACGCTGCTGGTCAGGCATCTGCTTGGCAGATGTGGTGTAGCGTATATGGTTTTGTCCCGAACGCAGTGACGCCTCCTTGAGCAACTGAAACTGAAACTGAAACTGCCAAGCAGATGCCTGACCAGCAACGTAACCCAACGCGCAGAGTCAAGCCTTGAGAAGAAAAAAATGAATAGATAAATAGTAATAACAATAACAACAATAATAATATGGAATAAGAAGACAGTAATGATGATAAATAAGCAAATAAATGTAAAACATGCAGACGCACATTTACACACACATACACACACACACACACACACAGACACACACACACACACACACACCATCTCCCAAATTACACTGCACCCCACCACCCACCCCCCACCCCACCCCCCCTCCTCCACATAGACTTGCATGGTAAACAACAAACAAGGCTGAGCGCCGTCTGATGACACGTCCTTTATTTTTTCTTTCAGTTTGCTTTATTCTAATCCAGAATGCAATTATTGAGTTGACAAAAATGAACATTCTTTCGAAAAAATGAGATTGTTATTTCTCTCTTTTTTTTCTTTTTTCTTCTTCTTTTTTTTCTTTTCTTTTTTGTAAGTCTTTTTGTTTTGTTTTGCTTTTTTTTTAATTGTTTTGTTGTTGCTTTTTTTGTTGTTGTTTTTAATGCATAAGCCGGATTGCGTGAACACGGTCTATGAAAAAGACTAATGAGAAACAATAATCAACAATGATTATACCATTTTCATCTACACCTCAATACACGAACCTCATTTGTACCATGATATTGATCATTATTGTTGATAAGAAGAACAGCAATACAACAACAACAACATCGCCAACATGAACAACAAAATATCCAGACAACAACAACAGAAAAAAAAAGCAAAATAAAAAAGCACCATTAGCAGCAGTGATAACAGCAACAACAACAACAGCAACAACAACATCACCAACACGAACAACAAAATATCCAGACAACAACAAGAGAAAAAAAAAAAGCACCATTAGCAGCAGTGATAACAGCAGCAGCAGCAGCAGCAACAACAACAACAACAACAAAATTACAACAGCATCAAAAACACAAACACACACACACAAAAACACACCCAAAAAGTGAAGGTCTATCTAGTCTCAAGTTCTCATTTGGATTTAAATGACGTTGCCAGTGCTTATTTTCTTTGACGTGTATTCTGGGAATACAGAGACACAGAGAGAG
>NC_134903.1:4578320-4580820 GCF_041734735.1 Babylonia areolata | reverse complement strand
GCAGCGCTGGTGAAAGCGATCAAGCAGTCGTATGTGGTGCCGGTAGGTGACCCAGGTTTCGGAGCCATACAACAGGGTGGGCAGTACAACAGCTCTGTACACGCTGATCTTTGTGTCTTTCTTCAGGTGTTTGTTGTTCCACACTCTCTTGTACAGCCTGCCGAATGCGCTGTTTGCCTTTGCAAGTCTGTTGTCGATCTCCTTGTCGATCTTGGCGTCAGACGAGATGGTGCAGCCTAGGTAGCTGAACTGGTGGACCGACTTCAGCTCTGTCTCACCGATGTTGATGTGAGGAGCGTGGAATTCTTCCCGTGGGGCAGGCTGGTGGAGAACTTCCGTCTTTTTCAGACTGACTTCTAGGCCGAAGAGCTGCGCAGCCTCTGCGAAGCAGGACGTTATACGCTGCAGGGCCCCTTCTGTATGGGCGACGAGGGCAGCATCGTCGGCAAACAGAAGCTCTCTGATGAGTTGCTCCAGTGTCTTGGTGTGGGCCTGTAGCCGCCTCAGGTTGAATAGGCTGCCATCAGTGCGGTATCTGATGAAGATACCGTCGTCGTCGCCAAGATCTTCAGTGGCCTGTTGGAGCATCATGCTGAAGAAGATCGTGAAGAGGGTCGGCGCGAGGACACAACCTTGTTTCACTCCATTTCCAATTGGGAAGGGCTCCGAAAGGTCGTTGCTGTGTCTGACCTGTCCACGCTGTTCCTCATGTACGCTGTTCTCCCTGCTATAACTTACGTACATACATACATGTGTGTGTGTGTGTGTGTGTGTGTGTGTGTGTGTGTGTGTGTGTGTGTGTGTGTGTGTGTGTGTGTGCGTGTGTTCTCTCTCTCTCTCTCTCTCTCTCTCTCTCTCAGTCCTTCCTTACTTCCCTCTCCTTTTCGAAGAGGTACTGAATAATCATGTATTTATCTGTTGGGGAAATATTGACTCTTCTCTTCATAGAAAACTCTTTTAGATAAAGATTTTCAAAAAATCAGAGAGAGGGAGGGAGGGAGAGAGATGGAGTGAGGGAGAGAGAGAGGGGGGAGGGAGGGAGAGGGAGAGAGAGGGGGAGGGAGGGAGAGAGATGGAGTGAGGGAGAGAGTGGGGGGAGGGAGGGAGAGAGAGAGGGAGGGAGAGGGAGGGGGAGGGAGGGAGAGGGGGAGGGAGGGAGAGAGAGGGAGGAAGGGAGGGCCCACACATCATGCATTACAGAGTCTGAAGAAAAAAAAGAAACTGTAAAAAAAAAGGGGGGGGGGAGAGAGAAAAAAATAGAGAGAGAGAGTGGGGGAAGGAGAGACTGACGGGAAAGAGAGGGAAAGAGAGACAGAGACAGACAGACAGACAGAGACAGACGGAGAGAGAGAGACAGACAGAGTCAAAGAGACAAAGAGAGATACAAACATAGACAGACGGAGACAGACAGACAGAGACAGCGACAGACAGACATAGACAGACGGTGGGAGAGAGACAGAGAGAGACAGTGAGAGACAGAGACAAAGAGACAGAGACAAAGAGAGACAGAGAGAGACAGACATAGACAGACGGTGGGAGAGAGACAGAGAGAGACAGTGAGAGACAGAGACAAAGAGACAGAGACAAAGAGAGACAGAGAGAGACAGACATAGACAGACAGAGACAGACAAAGAAAGACAGAGAGTTTGCACATACATGGTATACAGTTGAAGGTGTGGTCCTCTTTTTTTCTCCTGCCCTTCAGTTCGCTTTCTATGGAACGCCAGTTATAATGTCTTTTCACGGGGGTCTGTTTCAATATTGAGACAGCTGCTTTACTTCAGTTGTTCACTTCAGTTGACAATATGTGAGCTGAAAACATCCACTTCAAACGCCACAATTCATAGCCTGAAGTATGCGATATGAACTGATGTATAATATTCCCCCCAAATATCTAATCTTCTTTTCCTGTTGTTTCGTAAGTAATCAGAGAATTCAGTTTTTGCTTCATATGCATTCACAGAAGTATGTTGTAAACGCACAAACATAGGTTCACAACTGGTATTTTAAAAAAATAAAATAAAAATAATAAAAAGGCAAGGGTGTCTATTTGCAATTTCTCCAAATTTAAACGCTTTGTGCAGGAACACGGACGAATTCTACGTATCATTTTGTCTTTTGGACGACATCAATAAGCACAACTTGAATGAACAAGGTTATCGGAAATATCGAGCTGGAGTACATCTTTTTTTTCTGAACGAAAGAAACACACACAGAGAAGGAGAGAGACAGACAGATAGACTATCACACAGACGGACAAAAAGACACAGATACAAAGAGAAACAGAAACACAGAGACAGACAGACAGTCATACACACGGACAAAGAGACAGAGATACAAAGAGAGACAGAGAGAAACACAGAGACTGACAGACAGACTGACAGACACAGGTACAGGATACTCAGGGACATTGGCGAAAGGAGTTGGACCGAGAGAGAAACAGAGAGACAGTGAGAGAGAGGGGGGAGGAGGGGAAGGGAGGGGGCAGAGAGAGGGAGAG
>NC_134903.1:4570820-4573320 GCF_041734735.1 Babylonia areolata | reverse complement strand
TTATTGTTGTTTGTAGGGGGCTTAGTAGGTGGTGTCCTGAGTACGCTAAATCAGAACAGGCACCACTGAACACCACCGAAGTGACTCAGCAGCAGTGCAGGGTCTCCTCTGGTGTGTGGCCTCCTGGCGACCTAACATCAATGGTTCCCTGCGGACTGCCGACGCTGGAACTGTGACGGACGAACCCGGGTGTGGCCGTGCATGGAGGAATCTAAATGAGCGGCGTGGGAGTAATGCCACTGAAACGGTGCTGATGATGGGGGAAAAAAAGTTACCAATGGTTACAACATTCCGATAAGGCAGCTAAAGATTGACATCAAAAGAAAAATAAGACTAAACGCTGATCTCTCTCTGTCTGTCTGTCTCTGTGTCTATCTCTGTCTCTCTGTCTGTCTCTGTCTCTGTCTGTCTGTCTCTCTATCTCTCTGTCTGTGTCAGTCTGTCTGTCTGTCTGTATGTCTGTCTGTCTGTATGTCTCTCTCTCTCTCTCTATCTTTGTGTATGTGTGTGTGTGTGTGTGTGTGTGTGTGTCTGTCTGTCTCTCTCTCTCTCTCTCTCTCTCTCTCTCTGTCTGACTGTGTCTGTGTCTCTCTCTGTCTCTCTGTCTCTCCGTGTCTCTCTGCCTGTCTCTCTTTCTCTCTCTCTCTCTCTCTCTCTCTCTCTCTCTCTCTCTCTCTCTCACACACACACACACACACACACACACACACACACACACACACACACACACACGCACGCACGCACGCACACACACACACACACACACACACACACACACACACACACACACACACACACACACACACACACACACACAGAGGCAGATACAGAGACAGACAGCGGAACGAAAGAGAGAAATAGGGTTGGAGAATTCTGAAAACGTCAACGACGGGAAAAAAAAGTGCTGGTCAATAAATCGTGTTAGTGAATACTGTCTGCATAACTTCCCCTTGTCAATGGAGGCAAATGTCGTGGGGGAGAGACAGACAGACAGACAGACAGACAGACAAAAACGAAACGAAACGAAACGGAATTTTATTTTACGAGTGTAAAGGACAAAGCACAAAGTACTTGTTTACATCAGACCCTCTGGGTAGGAATGATAATTGAGAGAAATCAGACAAACGGACAGACAGAGACAGATATGGTGTCACCAAATGCTGATAACATTCATGAAAGACAAACTATCACTAAAAAAAAAAAAAAGTGCAAAAATAACATGAGATAAAACGAACTGATCTAATCTGAACTAAAATGAAACAAAATGAAACTAAGATGAACTAAACTTAACTAATATGAAATATAATCAACCAAAATGAAATAGAAATCGAATGAAATAAGACAAATTAAAAGCACAATGAAATAAAAATCAATTAAAACACAGACAAATGTCGTCATCGTTAACATAGACACCCTTGCCTTTTTTTTTAAACAAGAAAATTAGCCTTTCATTCGACGGGCGCAATAGTCGAGTGGTTAAAGCATTGGACTTTCAATCTGAAGGTCCCGGGTTCGCATCTCGGTAACAGCGTCTGGTGGGTAAAGGGTGGAGATTTTTCCGATCTTCCAGGTCAACATGTGTGCAGACCTACTAGTGCCTGAACCCCCTTCGTGTGTATACCGCAAGCAGAAGATCAAAATACGCACGTTAAAGATCCTGTAATCCATGTCAGAGTTCGGTGGGTTATGGAAACAAGAACATACCCAGCATGCACACCCCCGAAAAATGGAGTATGGCTGCCTACATGGCGGGGTAAAAACGGTCATACACGTAAAAGCCCACTCGAGTACATACGAGTGAACGTGGGAGTTGCAACCCACGAACGAAGAAGAAGAAGATTTCTGTTGTACCACAGTCTTTATTTTTTCTATTCTATCTGAAGAGACTAGATACAGAGAGAGAGACAGACAGACAGACAGACAGAGACACAGAGAGAGAGAGAGAGAGAGAGAGAGAGAGAGAGAGAGAGAGAGACAAATGACAAATGTTTTATTGAGGGTAAAATGGATAAGCTGGAAGCTTCTTTACACCATGCCCTCACACACGCATACACACACATACACACATTGTAATAAATGAAATAAGTATGAATAATAAATGACATAGAACAAACCAAATAGATAATAATAGTTACATAAATGGATGAATCAAAGACTACAATTACGGAAACGTGAAAATCATACAAAACATTGCCACATGAAAATTTTCAAACACATACGTGTGTGCACACACAGGCATCATACACATAATCTCGAACACACAAGTACACAGAGATACACACGCATACTTACACTCGCCGATTTTCCTTGCTTGCATCAGAGAGAGAGAGAGAGAGAGAGAGAAAAGCCAGCTATCAATCCTGTCAGAGACAAATCGATACACAGAGAACGCAAATGGATAAAAAGTAAACGAAAAACGACGTCAGATTAAGCACACGGTCATTTTGACTTTTGAGGTGCAAGAAATTAAATGAGGAAGAATGTACTTCACGTCTCTCTC
>NC_134903.1:4565820-4568320 GCF_041734735.1 Babylonia areolata | reverse complement strand
GGTAAATAAATAAGTAAACAAACAAACAAAAAGATAAATAAATAAGTAAATAAATAAATAAAATAAATAAAATAAACGGATTAACAGACAGAAACAATAAAAAAAAAACACCAAAAAAAGAGCAAAAACTGTCAAGGTTTCGGTTCGAATGTTCTGTCCTGTGGAGGTGTTCAGACAACGTGACTGCAAAGTTGAAAGAAGGAAGGAAGGAAGGAAGAGAAGAGAAAGAAGAAAGAAGGAAAGAAAGGGATGAAAAGCGAGGGACTCAAACAGCATCATCAACTTGCTGATGACTCTGTCGTGGGTGATGCTTGCGGGCGTATTTTAGTGTCTCCATAACTCACCGCACTCTTGACATGGATTTCATGATTGATCGTTTATAACGTGCGTATTGGATTTTTTTTTTTTTTTTTTTCTTTTGCGCGCGCGCGAACGTACGTGTATAAAATGCGTGTTCGTCTGTGTGTGTCTGTGTATGTTTGTTTGTTTGTTTGTTTACACACACACACACACACACACACACACACACACACACACACACACACACACACACACACACACACACACACACACACACACACACACACGTTAGCATGGACGCACGGACACACACATGTACACACAATGCAATGGAAATAACGAGAGAGAGAGAGAGAGAGAGAGATACGTTCACACACAAGCACGGACACACGCATGTACACACAACACAAAACCCAATGGAAAGAAAGAAAGACAGACAGACAAACAGACAGAGACAGACAGGGACAGAGAAGGATACATCTTCTTCCTTCTTCTTCTTCGTTCGTGGGCTGCAACTCCCACGTTCACTCGTCTGTACACAAGTGAACTTTTACATGCATGACAGTTGTTGATTTTTTTATTCACCCTGCCATGTAGGCAGCCATGCTCCGTTTTCGGGGAGAGACGGATACAAAGAGAAGCAAGGAGTCTTTCCCAACACGCCTCTCCTTGAATGGCTTTTTGCTTCCTCTTCCTCAAGCGTATTGCTTCACGAGATGATTGCACCCCCTTTCCCCTGTCAATAGCACCGATAGGTGGTGCTGCCGGTCTCCTGACGACCAATCGGCGATCGCCACGTTCAGAGTCCTGATTGATTGCTGTGTCATCTAGGCAAGGTGTCTGATGGCTTTCCCTCTCTTTGACAAAGTTGTGTGTATGTGTGTGTGTGTGTGTGTGTGTGTGTGTGTGTGTGTGTGTGTGTGTGTGTGTCTGTGTCTGTGCATGTGTGTCTGTGTGGAAGAGGAGGAGGAGGAGCATGTAGGTTACCGTGTGTGTGGAGGGGGTGAGGGGGGGGGCAGGGTGGAGTGAACATTTCATGAAAGATGATAAGATCTGACGGTCCTTTTCTTCTTCTTCTTTTTTTTTTTTTTTTTTCCTTTATCTTTTCTTATTTCTTCTTCTGCGTTCACTCGTATGCACACGAGTGGGCTTTTACGTGTATGACCGTTTTTACCCCACCATGTAGGCAGCCATACTCCCGTTTTCGGGGGTGTGCATGCTGGGTATGTTCTTGTTTCCATAACCCACCGAACGCTGACATGGATTACAGGATCTTTAACGTGCGTATTTGATCTTCTGCTTGCATATACACACGAAGGGGGTTCAGGCACTAGCAGGTCTGCACATATGTTGACCTGGGAGATCGTAAAAATCTCCACCCTTTACCCACCAGGCGCCGTCACCGTGATTCGAACTCGGGACCCTCAGATTGACAGTCCAACGCTTTAACCACTCGGCTATTGCGCCCGTCTTTTCTTATATTTCACGCTGAATTCATTCTATGGATCTGTGCTCTCCAAATATGATGCTTCAGAATGATTTTTCGAAAAAAAAAAAAAAATTGAGCATCCTTGACAAGATAACCTCGCTGCCATTTTTCTTCTTCAGTAATTTATCAGGAAGAAACAAAGGGAGAAAAAAACAACATGGCTCTTTGTTTTGCATGCTCGGTCAGTAATGTTTCCGCATAGTTGCCTCCTTTTCTGGACACACGAAAGAATCGAGTGCAGACAGCTGTCAAATACGGTTGCATGGTTGGATACATTTCGACGAGGACAACTCGTTGAGGGAAAGAGAATGAGAAAGAGAGAAAGAGAGGTGGAGACAAACAGACAGACAGAGAGACAGAGAGAGAGGAGGAGGAGGATCAGGAGAGACAGAGGCAGACAGACTGACAGACAGAGACAGAGAGAGATAGACACAGACACAGTCAGACAGACAGACAGACAGACTGACTGACTGACAGACAGAGACAGAGACACAGACACAGACACAGTCAGACAGACACACACAGAGAGACAGACAGAGACACACACACACACACACACACACACACACACACACACACACACACACAAACACTCACACACTAGCACACACACTAACACACACACACACACAGTAACACACACACACACACACACACACACACACACACACACACACACACACACACACACACAAACAAACAAATACACTA
>NC_134903.1:4550820-4553320 GCF_041734735.1 Babylonia areolata | reverse complement strand
TGGTACAATGTGTGTGTGTGTGTGTGTGTGTGTGTGTGTGTGTGTGTGTGTGTGTGGCTCATAAACGTGTTGCATTCACGACAGAGGCATTCACACTGCTCACAGTGTGTGACAACCCGTGGATGAATGTGTGTGTATCTGTATTCATAATTTTCCCTCTAGTTCAATGTTTGTTTGGGTTGGGTTTTTTTATTGTTGTTGTGTTTCTTATTTCATTCTATTTTTTTCAATTTCATTTTGTTTTTTGTTGTTATTTTTTGTTTTTTTGTTTTTTGGTGGGTTTTTTTGGTTGGTTGTTTGTTTTTTTGTTGTTGTCGTTTTGTTTTGTTTTTTGTCTTATTCTATTCTGTGTCATTGGGCATGTGCCAGCAAGTGTTGTTTGAGAGCGCTTTTTCCCCCCACACCTCCCAACACACACACACACACACACACACACACACACACACACACACACACACACGCACACACGCACGCACGCACACACACACGCACGCACGCACGCACGCACACGCACATACACACACACACACACACACACAAACACGCACGCATGCACGCACGCACGCACGCACACACACACACACACACACACACACACACACACACACACACACACACACACAACCACTTTCTTGAATATTTCAGATGATTCCCCTTAACAGTTATCATAAAATCTGAAATTGCGTTCGGAACGAAAAGAAACAAAATCAGAAAAAAAAACTGTACAAAACGAAACAGAAAAGAGAAAATAGTGTATTCAAAAGCATCTACAGAGCAAAAGAAAATAATGATAGTGATAACTGGGGTGGGGTGTGGTGGGGTGGAGGAATATATTGGGCTTTCCATACATTGCAGAATTCCTCCCATTCACACGTCGAGGAAAATGGATAGGTCATTCTATCTCCAGCAGCTCTGCCTATCATGTTGTGTGTTGACAGAACTATCGTTTTTTTTTCTTTCCGCGAATCTTCATGGGGAGAAACTTGTGTACAACTTCTGTCCACACAGAAAGTTACAGGAAATGAAATTTTCTGTGTGTGTTTTTTTTTGTTTGTTTTTTTGTTGTTGTTGTGTTTTTTTTTGTGTGGTTTTTTTTTTTGTTTTTTGTTTGTTTGGTTGGTTGGTTGGGTTTTTTGGGGTTTTTTGTTGTTGTCCTTTTTTGTTTGTTTGTTTTTTGGGTGGTTTTTTTTTGTCATGGATTGAGTATGTGCTATTCAGTTTCTTTTGTGTTTTTTTATTTCTGCTTCGGCTTCTAGATGTTGTGGTGTTATTGTTGGTTGTTTTTTTTTTGTTTGTTTGTTTGTTTGTCTTTAATTTATCCCTGTGCTGCTATTGTTGCCATCGTTGCTTGGTGGTGGAGGTTTTGTTGTTGTTCATCATCTTCTTCTTCTTGTTGTTCTTCTTCACACACACACACACACACACACACACACACACACACACTACCAGCCCCCCCCCCCCCCCCCACACACACACACACACACACACACACACACACTACCAGCCCCCCCCCCTCCCACACACACACACACACACACACACACACACACACACACACACACACACACACACACACACACACACACACACACACACACACGTGTTTCCCTCCACAAAGCAATCCCACGCTGAGCCCCTTCACGCATGTTCCGAAGCGTTCAGCACCATATCGATCTCTCAGTCTGTTTATCGATCAGAACGTCAACACAGCAATTCACTCCTGGACACACAGACGAAAAGTGGCGCACGATTGTCTTGGAAAAATGACAAATCGATTCGTCACACTCCCCTCCCCTAAAAAAAGGGGGGGCTATTTCGTGGAAAAGGTTATTGGAAAATAAGAAGGGGAAGGATAAAAAATAAATAAATAAATAATAAAAAGATAGAAAAAATGTAATGGGGTGTGTGGGTGGAGGTGGGTGGAAGACGGGGGAATTGGGGTTAGAAAGGCCCGTCTCCGAATTGCCCATGTCATTGTCATCTTATCCGTCTTTGAGTGCCCAAAACAGGGTTCACAAAAAACGTTAAAGACCACCTGGGAAAGTGCTTTTTTTTTCTTTCTTTTTTTCGGGGGTGGAAGGGCTTGTGGGGAAGGGGGTGCGGGGAAGGGCGAGGGGGCATGGGAGGGTGGGGGGGGGAGGGCACTCCCATTTCCGTATTCCCCCTCTCATCTTTTTGAATCTCTGATTGCCATATACAGAGTTCACAAAATGTTAAAGACCACCTGGGAAAGAGCTGTTTTCCTTTTTTCGGGTGGGGGGTGGGGGGGTGGGTGGGGTTGGGGGCATGGAGGGTGTGAGGGGGGAGGGGATGGGGGCAGGCCCGTCTCCGAATTGTCCGTTCTTTACTCTTTACGTTTTTTTCTTTTTTGTTTATCCTGCGTTATTTTTCTGTCTAAATCAAAGCGACCAAATGATGGGTCAGGCACTGTAACTTTACAACCCTGAAACTAATGTTTCTTTTATATTAAAGTTGTTGTTGTTGTAATAATAATAATAAT